>NC_091200.1:30402335-30532335 GCF_040958095.1 Procambarus clarkii
CTACCACACACACCCACCACACTACCACACAACCACCCCACTACACACAACCACACACCCCACCACCCACACACACTCCACACACTACCACACACCCCACACTACTACACCCCCTACCACACTACACACAACCCACCACACTACCACACACCCACCACACTACAACACCCCCACCACACTACCAAAGTACCATCACCCACCACACTAACACACACCCACCACACTACCACACACGCTACCCAACTACCACACACCCCCCCACTACCACATCCCCACCACACTATAACATCCACACCACACTACCACACACCCCAACACACTACCACACAGCCCACCACACTACCACACAACCCCACCGCACTACAACACACCCCACCACACTGCCACACATCCTACCACACTACCACACAACCACCACACTACCACACACCCACCACACTACCACACAACCCACCACACTACCACACAACCCACCACACTACAACACACCCCACCACACTACCAACACACCCCCCACACTACCACACAACCCCTCCACACTACCACCACCCCCCACACTACAACACACACACCACACTGCCACACATCCTACCACACTTTCACACAACCCACCACACTACCACACACCCCACCACACTACCACACAACCCACACACTACCACACACAACCCACCACACTACAACACACCCACCACACTACCACACACCCCACCACACTACCACACACCCCACCACACTACCACAGGACCCCACCACACTACCACACACCCAACAACACTACACACATCCCCACCCACTGCCACACACCCCACCACACTACCACACCCCACCACACTACCACACAACCCCACCACACTACCACACACTCCATCACAATACCACAAACCACCCACCACATACCATACTACCAAACACCCCACAACAATACTACACATCCCCACCACACTACCACAAACCCCACAACACTACCACACAATCCCACCACCACTACACACACCCCACCTCACTACCACAAACCCCACAACCCTACCACATGCCCCCACCACACACACACCCACCACACTACTACACACCCAACCACCACACTACTACACACTCCACCACACTACCACACACCCCACCACACTACCACACCCCATCACACTACCACACAACCCCACTACACTACCACTCACTCCACACACACATACCACACACACACCACCACACTACCACACTCCCCACCACACTGCCACACAACCCCACCACACTACCACACACCCAACCACACTACCACACACCCCACAACACTACCACACGTCCCCACCACACAACCACACACCCAACCACACTACCACACACCCACAACACAACACACAATCCCACCACACTCCCAAAACCCCATCACACTACAACACAACCCCACCCACTACCACAAAACCCATCACACTACCACACCACACTACCTAATGCACTACCACTCTACACACACCCCACCTTAATACTACACATCCCCACCACACTACAACAAACCCACCACACTACAACACAATCCCACCACACTCCCATACAACCCCACCTCACTACAACACAACCCCACCACACTACCACAAACCCTATCACACTACCACACAACCCCACTACACTACCCCCACCACACTGCCATACAACCCCACCACCCAACTAAACACTCCACCACACTACCACACACCACCCACACTACCACACAATCCATCACTCTACCACACGAACCACACTACCAAACACACCCACCACACTAACACACACACCCCACCACACTACCACAACCCCTACACTACCAAACTACCACACAACCCACCACTACCACACACCCCACCACACTACCACACACGCTACCAAACTACCACACACCCCCACACTACCACATCCCCCACCACACTATACACATCCACACACACTACCACACACCCCAACACACTACCACACAGCCCACCACACTACCACACAACCTCACCACACTACAAACACCCCCCACACTGCCACACATCCTACCACACTACCACACAACCCACACACTACCACACACCCATTACACTACCACACAACCCACCACACTACCACACACCCCACCACATTACCACGCACCCCACAACATTACCACCCAACCTCACAACATTACCACCCAACCCCACAACATTACCATACAACCCCATCACACAACCACACACCCCACCACACTACCACACACCCACCACGCTACCACACAACCCCACAACACTTCCCCACATCCCCACCACACTACCACATCCCCAACCAAACTCCCCACCACAATACCACACAACCCCACCACACTACCACACAACCCCACCACACTACCACACAACCCACAACACTGCTACACACCCCCACCTCACTACCACACAACCCCACCACACTACAACACACCCCACCACTACGACACACACCCCACCACACTACCACACACCTCACCACACTATACACATCCCTACACACTACCACACTACCACACCCCACCACACTAGCACACACGCTACCACACTACACACACCCCACCACAATACCTCACACCTCACCACATTATACACATCCCTACCACACTACCACACACCACAACACACTACCACACAGCCCACCACACTACCACACAACCCCACCACACTACAACACACATCACCACACTACAACACACCCAACCACACTACCACACAACCCTCCACACTACCACACACCCCAACACACTACTTCACAACCCACCACACTGCCACACACCCCACCACGCTACAACACACCCCACCACACTAACACACCCCACCCCACACTACACACAACCCCACCACACTACCACACCCCCCACACTACAACACAACCCACCACACTACCACACACCCACCCACACTACAACACCCCACCACACTACCATACAGTCCCCACCACACTACCACACTACCACACTACCACACTCCCACACAACCTACCACACTACCACACACCCCACCACACTACCACACACGCTACCAACTACCACACTCTACCAAACTACCACACACCCCCCACACTACCACACACCCACCACACTATACACATCCAAACCACACTACAACACACCCCACCACACTACACACACCCACCACACTACCACACAACCCTCCACACTACCACACACCCACCACACTACAAACACACACCACCACACTGCCACACATCCTACCACACTTTCACACAACCCACCACACTACCACACACCCCACACACTACCACACAACCCACCACACTACCACACAACCCACCACACTACAACACACCCCACCACACTACCACACACCCCACCACACTACCACACACCCCACCACACTACCACAGGACCCCACCACACTACCACACACCCAACAACACTACACACATCCCCACCACACTGCCACACACCCCACCACACTACCACACACCCCACCACACTACCACACAACCCCACCACACTACCACACACTCCATCACAATACCACAAACCACACCACAATACCATACTACCAAACACCCACACAATACTACACATCCCCACCACACTACCACAAACCCCACAACACTACCACACAATCCCACCACACTACCACACACCCCACCTCACTACCACAAACCCCACAACCCTACCACATGCCCCCACCACAACACCACACCCAACCACCACACTACTACACACCCAACACCACACTACTACACACTCCACCACACTACCACACACACCCACCACACACTACCACACACCCCATCACACTACCACACAACCCCACTACACTACCACTCACTCCACCACACTACCACACACACCACCACACTACCACACTCCCCACCACACTGCCACACAACCCCACCACACTACCACACACCCAACCACACTACCACACACCCACAACACTACCACACGTCCCCACCACACAACCACACACCCAACCACACTACCACACACCCCACAACACTAACACACAATCCCACCACACTCCCAAACAACCCCATCACACTACAAACAACCCCACCCACTACCACAAACCCCATCACACTACCACACCACACTACCTAATGCACTACCACTCTACCACACACCCCACCTTAATACTACACATCCCCACCACTACAACAAACCCCACCACACTACAACACATCCCACCACACTCCCATACAACCCCACCTCACTACAACACAACCCCACCACACTACCACAAACCCTATCACACTACCACACAACCCACTACACTACCCCACCACACTGCCATACAACCCCACCACCCAACTAAACACTCCACCACACTACCACACCCCCACCCACTACCACACAATCCATCACTCTACCACACGAACCCACCACACTACCAAACACACCCACCACACTAACACACACACCCCACCACACTACCACAACCCCACTACACTACCAAACTACCACACAACCCACCACACTACCACACACCCCACCACTACCACACACGCTACCAACTACCACACACCCCCCACACTACCACATCCCCCACCACACTATACACATCCACACCACACTACCACACACCCCAACCCACTACCACACAGCCCACACTACCACACAACCTCACCACACTACAACACACCCCACCACACTGCCACACATCCTACCACACTACCACACAACCCACCACACTACCACACACCCATTACACTACCACACAACCCACCACACTACCACACACCCCACCACATTACCACGCACCCCACAACATTACCACCCAACCTCACAACATTACCACCCAACCCACAACATTACCATACAACCCCATCACACAACCACACACCCCACCACACTACCACACACCCCACCACGCTACCACACAACCCCAACACTTCCCCACATCCCCACCACACTACCACATCCCCAACCAAACTCCCCACCACAATACCACACAACCCCACCACACTACCACACAACCCCACCACACTACCACACAACCCCACAACACTGCTACACACCCCACCTCACTACCACACAACCCACCACACTACAACACACCCCACCACACTACGACACACACCCCACCACACTACCACACACCTCACCACACTATACACATCCCTACCACACTACCACTACCACACAACCCACCACACTAGCACACACGCTACCACACTACCACACACCCCACACAATACCTCACACCTCACCACATTATACACATCCCTACCACACTACCACACACCACAACACACTACCACACAGCCCACCACACTACCACACAACCCCACCACACTACAACACACATCACCACACAAACACACCCAACCACACTACACACAACCCTCCACACTACCACCACCCCAACACACTACTTCACAACCCACCACACTGCCACACACCCACCACGCTACAACACACCCCACCACACTACCACACCCCACCACACTACCACACAACCCACCACACTACACACACCCCACCACACTACACACAACCCACCACACTACCACACACCCACCCACACTACAACACCCCACCACACTACCATACAGTCCCACCACACTACCACACTACCACACTACCACACTCCCACACAACCTACCACACTACCACACACACCCACCACACTACCACACACGCTACCAAACTACCACACTCTACCAAACTACCACACACCCCCCACACTACCACACACCCACCACACTATACACATCCAACACACTACCACACACCCCAACACACTACCACACAGCCCACCTACCACACAACACAACCACCCACTACAACACACCCCACCACACTGCCACACATCCTACCACACTACCTCACAACCCACCACACTACCACACACCCCACCACACTACCACACAACCACCACACTACCACACAACCCACCACACTACTACACACCCCCCACACTACCACACAACCCACCACACTACCACACCCCTCCAACTACAACACACCCCACACACTACCAAAGTACCACTCAACCCACCACACTAACACACACCCCACCACACTACCACACACGCTACCAAACTACCACACACCCCCCACACTACCACATCCCCACCACACTATACACATCCACACCACACTACCACACACCCCAACACTCTACCACACAGCCCACCACACTACCACACAACCCCACCGCACTACAACACACCCCACCACACTGCCACACATCCTACCACACTACCACACAACCCACCACACTACACACACCCCACCACACTACCACACAACCCCACACTACCACACACCCCACCACACTACAACACAACCCACCACACTACCACACACCCACCCACACTACAACACCCCCACCACTACCATACACACCCCACCACACTACCACACTACCGCACTACCACACTACCACACAACCCACCACACTACCACACACCCACCACACTACCACACACGCTACCAAACTACCACACACCCCCCACACTACCACACACCCCACCACACTATACACATCCAAACCACATACCACACACCCCAACACTACCACACAGCCCACCACACTACCACACAACACCACCACACTACAACACACCCCACCACACTGCCACACATCCACCACACTACCTCACAACCCACCACACTACCACACACCCCACCACACTACCACACAAACCACCACACTACCACACAACCACCACACTACTACACACCCCACCACACTACCACACAACCCCACAGCACTACTACACACCCCACCACACTACCACACAACCCACCACACTACACACCCCCACCACACTACAACACACCCCACCACACTACCAAAGTACCACTCAACCCACCACACTAACACACCCCCACACTACCACACACGCTACCCAACTACCACACACCCACCACACTACCACATCCCCCACCACAACATACACATCCACACACACTACCACACACCCCAACACACTACCACACAGCCCACCACACTACCACACAACCCCACCGCACTACAACACACCCCCACACTGCCACACATCCTACCACACTACCACACAACCCACCACACTACCACACAACCCACCAGGCTACCACACAACCCACCACACTACCACACAACCCACCACACTACAACACACCCACCACACTACCACACACCCCACCACACTACCACACAACCCCTCCACACTACCACACACCCACCACACTGCAACACACCCCACACACTGCCACACATCCTACCACACTTTCACACAACCCACCACAATACCACACACCCCACCAGACTACCACACAACCCACCACACTACCACACAACCCACCACACTACAACACACCCCCACACTACACACACCCCACCACACTACCACACACCCCACCACACTACCACAGGACCCCACCACACTACCACACACCCAACAACACTACACACATCCCCACCACACTGCCACACACCCCACCACACACCCCACCACACTACCACACACCCCACCACACTACCACACAACCCCACCACACTACCACACTCCATCACAATACCACAAACCACACCACAATACCATACTACCAACACCCCACAACAATACTACACATCCCCACCACACTACCCACAAACCCCACAACACTACCACACAATCCCACCACACTACCACACACCCCACCTCACTACCACAAACCCACAACCCTACCACATGCCCCCACCACAACACCACACCCAACCACCACACTACTACACACCCAACCACCACACTACTACACACTCCACCACACTACCACAACACCCCACCACACTACCACACACCCCATCACACTACCACACAACCCCACTACACTACCACTCACTCCACCACACTACCACAGACACCACCACACTACCACACTCCCCACCACACTGCCACACAACCCCACCACACTACCACACACCCAACCACACTACCACACACCCCACAACACTACCACACGTCCCCACCACACAACCACACACCCAACCACACTACCACACACCCCACAACACTAACACACAATCCCACCACACTCCCAAACAACCCCATCACACTACAACACAACCCCACCCACTACCACAAACCCCATCACACTACCACACCACACTACCTAATGCACTACCACTCTACCACACACCCCACCTTAATACTACACATCCCACCACACTACAACAAACCCCACCACACTACAACACAATCCCACCACACTCCCATACAACCCCACCTCACTACAACACAACCCACCACACTACCACAAACCCTATCACACTACCACACAACCCACTACACTACCACTCACTCCACCACACCACACACAGCACCACACTACCACACTCCCCACCACACTGCCATACAACCCCACCACCCAACTAAACACTCCACCACACTACCACACACCCCACCACACTACCACACAATCCATCACTCTACCACACGAACCCACCACACTACCAAACACACCCACCACACTACCACACACCCCACCACAATACATCACACCACCACCACACTACCACACACACCCCACAACACTACAACACAACCCCACCACACTACCAAACTACCACACAACCCACCACACTACCACACACCCCCACACTACCACACACACACGCTACAAAACTACCACACCCCCCCCACACTACCACACACCCCACCACACTATACACATCCACACCACACTACCACACACCCCAACACTACCACACAGCCCACCACACTACCACACAACCCCATCACACTACAACACACCCCCCCACACTGCCACACATCCTACCACACTTCCACACAACCACCACACTACCACACACCCCACCACACTACCATACAACCCACCACACTACCACACAAGCCACCACACTACAACACACCCCACCACACTACCACACACCCCACCACACTACCACACAACCCCACTTCACTACCACACACCCCACCACACTACAACACACCCTACCAGACTACCACACACCCACACACTACAACACCCCACCAACTAACGCACACCCCACTATACTACCACACAACCCACCACACTACACACACCACCCCACCACCTACACCACCCCACCACACTACAACACAACCCCACAACACTACCACACTACCACACAACCCACCACACTACCACACTACCACACACCCCACCACTTTACCACACACCTCACCACACTCTACACATCCCTACCACACTACCACACTACCACACACACCAACACACTACCACACAGCCCACCACACTACCACACAACCCCACCACACTACAACACACCCCACCACACATCCACACACCCAACCACACTACCACACACCCTCCACACTACCACCACCCCACCACACTACCACACAACCCACCACACTAACACACACCCACCACACTACAACACACCCCACCACACTACCACACACCCCACCACACTATCACACAACCCCACCACACTACCACACACCCCCAACACACTACCATACAACCCCACCACACTACCACACACCCCACTACACTACCACACAACCCACCACACTACCACACACCCCACCACACTACCACACACCCCACCACCCCACCACACCCCACCACACTACCACACACCCTACCACACTACCACACAACCCCACCACACTACCACACACCCCATCACAATACCACACACCCCACCACACTACCACACTACCAAACACCCCACCACAATACTACACATCCCCACCAACTACCACAAACCCCACACACTACCACACAATCCCACCACACTATCACACACCCCACCTCACTACCACAAACCCCACAACACTACCACATGCCCCCACCACAACACCACACCCAACCACCACACTACTACACACCCAATCACCACACTACCACACACCCCACCACACTACCACACACCCCATCACACTACCACACAAACCCCACTACACTACCACACACTCCACACACTCCACCACACTACCACACACACCACCACACTACCACACTCCCCACCACACTGCCACACAACCCCACCACACTACCACACACCCAACCACACTACCACACACCTCCCAACACTACCACACGTCCCCACCACACAACCCAACACCCAACCACACTACACACACCCCACAACACTACCACACAATCCCACCACCCTCCCAAACAACCCAACACACTACAATAGAACCCCACCCACTACCACAAACCCCACCACACTACCGCACCACACTACCCAATGCACTACCACTCTACCACACACCCCACCATAATACTACACATCCCCACCACACTACCACAAACCCCACCACACTACCACACCACACTACCCAATGCACTACCACTCTACCACACACCCCACCCTAATACTACACATCCCTACCACACTACCACAAACCCCACCACACTACCACACAATCCCACCACACTCCTATACAACCCCACCACACTACAACACAACCCTACCACACTACCACAAACCCCACCACACTACCACACAACCCCACTACACTACCACTCACTCCACCACACTACACACACACCACCACACTACCACACTCCCCACCACACTGCCACACAACCCCACCACACTACCAACACTCAATCACACTACCACACACCCCACCACACTACCACACACCCCATCACTCTACCACACGAACCCACCACACTACCAAACACACCCACCACACTACCACACACCCACACCACACTACCACACACCCCACCACATTGCCACGCACCCCACAACATTACCACCCAACCTACAACATTACCACCCAACCCCACAACATTAATATACAACCCCATCACACAACCACACACCCCACCATACTACCACACACCCCACCACGCTACCACACAACCCCACAACACTTCCACACATCCCCACCACACTACAACACACCCCACCACACTACAAAAGACCCCACCACACTACCACACACCCCAAAACCATACTACACAACCCAACCAAACTACCACACACTCCATCAAACTACACACCACACACAACACTACCACACAACCCCACTTCACTAAAACTCACCCCATCACACTACAACACACTCCACCACACTAACACACACCCCTCCACATTACCACACACTCGAATTCACTACCACACAACCTAATCACACTACCACACACACCCCAAAACAACCCAACACACACTACCAAACACAACCCAACCACACTACCACACACCCCTTCACACTACCACACACACCCACCCTCACTACACACACCTACCACCTTACCATACACCCCACCACAAAACCAATCAACTCTACCCCACTATCACACACCCCATTACACTACCAATCACCCCACCACATTACCACACAACCCACAACATTCCCACTCCCCACCACACTACCAAACACCCCACCACACTACTACACACCCCACCACACTACCACACGCCCCAGAACAATACACACACACCTCACCACATTACCACACATACCACCACACTACCACACACCCCATCGCACTACCAAAAACCCACCACACTACAACCTCCACACTACCACCCCCACACTACCCAATACACTACCACACTACCACACACCCCACCACAATACTACACATCCCCACCACACTACCACAAACCCACCACACTACCACACAATCCCACCACACTACCACACACCCCACCTCACTACCACAAACCCCACAACACTACCACATGCCATCACCACAACACCACACCCAACCACCACACTACTACACACCCAACCACCACACTACTACACACCCCACCACACTACCACACACCCACCACACTACCACACACCCCATCACACTACCACACAACCCCACTACACTACCACTCACTCCACCACACTACCACACACACCACCACACTACCACACTCCCCACCACACTGCCACACAACCCCACCACACTACCACACACCCAACCACACTACCACACACCCCACAACACTACCACACGTCCCTCCCACACAACCACACACCCAACCACACTACCACACACCCCACAACACTACCACACAATCCCACCACACTCCCAAACAACCCCATCACACTACAACACAACCCCACCCACTACCACAAACCCCATCACACTACCACACCACACTACAACAAACCCCACCACACTACAAAACAATCCCACCACACTCCCATACAACCCCACCTCACTACAACACAACCCCACCACACTACCACAAACCCTACCACACTACCACACAACCCCACTACACTACCACTCACTCCACCACACTACCACACACAGCACCACACTACCACACTCCCCACCACACTGCCATACAACCCCACCACCCAACTAAACAGTCCACCACACTACCACACACCCCACCACACTACCACACAATCCATCACTCTACCACACGAACCCACCACACTACCAAACACACCCACCACACTACCACACACCCCACCACACTACAACACACCCCACCACACTACCACACACACCCCACAACACTACAACACAACCCCACCACACTACCAAACTACGACACAACCCACCACACTACCACACACCCCCACCACACTACCACACACGCTACAAAACTACCACACCCCCCCACACTACCACACACCCCTCCACACAATACACATCCACACCACACTACCACACACCCCAACACACTACCACACAGCCCACCACACTACCACACAACCCCATCACACTACAACACACCCCACCACACTGCCACACATCCTACCACACTTCCACACAACCCACCACACTACCACACCCCCACCACACTACCACACAACCCAACACACTACCACACAAGCCACCACACTACAACACACCCCACCACACTACCACACACCCCCACACTACACACAACCCCACCACACTACCACACACCCCACCACACTACAACACACCCACCAGACTACCACACCCCACCACACTACCATACAACCCCACGACACTAACGCACACCCCACTACACTACCACACAACCCACCACACTACAACACACCCCACCACACTACACACACCTCACCACACTACCACACAAACCCACAACACTACCACACTACCACACAACCCACCACACTACCACACACACACTACCACACTACCACACACCCCACCACACTACCACACACTTCACCACACTGTACACATCCCTACCACACTACCACACACACCAACACACTACCACACAGCCCACCACACTACCACACAACCCCACCACACTACAACACACCCCACCACACTACCACACACCCAACCGCACTACCACACAACCCTTCACACTACCACACACCCCACCACACTACCACACAACCCACCACACTACCACGCACCCCACCACACTACAACACACCCCACACACTACCCACACCCCATCACACTACCACACAACCCCACCACACTACCACACACCACCACCCCCACACTACCATACAACCCCACCACACTACCACACACCCCACTACACTACCACACAACCCCACCCCACTACCACACACCCGACCACACTACCACACAACCCACCACATTAACACACACCCCACCACACTACCACACCCCACAACACTACACACATCCCCACCACACTACCACACACCCCAACACTACCACATCCCCACCACACTACCACACACCCCACCACACACCCCACCACACTACCACACACCCCCCAAATACCACACAACCCCACCATACTACCACACACTCCATCACAATACCACCACCCCACCACACTACCACACTACCAAACACCCCACAACACTACCACATGCCCCCACCACAACACCACCCCAACCACCACACTACTACATACCCAACCACCACACTACTACACACCCCACCACACTACCACACACCCCACCACACTACCACACACCCCATCACACTACCACACAACCCCACTTCACTACCACTCACTCCACCACACTACCGCACACACCACCACACTACCATACTCCCACCACACTGCCACACAACCCCACCACACTACCACACACCCAACCACACTACCACACCCCAACAACACTACCACACGTCCCCACCACACAACCACACACCCAACCTCACTACCACACACACTCCCAAACAACCCCATCACACTACAACACAACCCCACCCACTACCACGAACCCCACCACACTACCACACCACACTACCAATGCACTACCACTCTACCACACACCCCACAATAATACTACACATCCCCACCACACTACCAAAAACCCCACCACACTACCACACAATCCCCACACTCCCATACAACCCCACCTCACTACAACACAATCCCACCACACTACCATAAACCCCACCACTCTACCACACACCCAAACACTACACTACCACTCACTCCACCACACTACCACATACACCACCACACTACCACACCCCACCCACACTCCCACACAACCTCACCACACTACCAAACACTCCACCACACTACCACACACCCCACCACACTACCACACACCCCATCACTCTACCACACGAACATACCACACTACCAAACAAACCCACCACACTACTACACACCCCCCACTACACACACCCCACCACATTCCACGCACCCCACAACATTACCACCCAACCCCACAACATTACCACCCACCCCACAACATTACCATACAACCCCATCACAAACCACACACCCCACCACACTACCACACACCCCACCACGCTACCACACAACCCCACAACACTTCCCCACATCCCCACCACACTACCACATCCCCAACCAAACTCCCACCACACTACCACACAACCTCACCACACTCCCACACAACCCACAACACTGCTACACACCCCACCTCACTACCACACAACCCACTACACTACCACACACCCCACCACACTACAACACACCTCACCACACTACCACACACACCCCACCACACTACCACACACCTCACCACACTATACAGATCCCTACCACACTACCACACTACCACACAACCCACCACACTACCACACACGCTGCCACACTACCACACACCCCACCACAATACCTCACACCTCACCACACTGTACACATCCCTACCACACTACCACACACCCCAACACACTACCACACAGCCCACCACACTACCACACAACCCCACCACTACAACACACCGCACCACACTACCACACACCCAACCACACTACCACACAATCCTCCACACTACCACACACACTAACACTACTTCACACCCCACCACACTGCCACACACACCCCACACACTACAACACCCCCACCACACTACCACACAACCCCACCACACTACCACACACCCCACCATACTACCACACAACCCACCACACTACCACACACCCACCCACACTACAACACCCCACCACACTACCATACACACCCCACCACACTACCACACTACCACACTACCACACAACCCACCACACTACCACACACCCACCACACTACCACACACGCTACCAAACTACCACACCACCCAAACACTACCACACACCCCACCACACTATACACATCCACACCACACTACCACACACCCCAACACACTACCACACAGCCCACCACACTACCACACAACACCACCACACTACAACACACCCACCACACTGCACACATCCTACCACACTACCTCACAACCCACCACACTACCACACACCCACCACACTACCACACAAACCACCACACTACCACACAACCCACCACACTACTACACACCCCACCACACTACACACACCCACCACACTACCACACAACCCCACCACACTACCACACACCCCACCACACTACAACACACCCCACCACACTACCACACACCCCACCACACTACCATACAACCCCCACCACACTAGCGCACACCCCACTACACTACCACACAAGCCAACACACTACAACACACCCCAATACAATACCACACACCCCACCACACTACCACACAACCCCACCGCACTACCACACTACCACACAACCCACCACACTACCACACACGCTACCACACTACCACACACCCCACCACACTACCACACACCTCACCACACTATACACATCCCTACCACACTACCACACACCCCAACACACTACCACACAGCCCACCACACTACCACACAACCCCACAACACTACAACACACCCCACCACACTACCACACACCCCACCACACTACAACACACCCCACCACACTACCACACACCCCTCCACACTACCACACAACCCCACCATACTACCACACACCCCACCACACTACCACACAACCCACCACACTACCACACTACCATACAACCCCACCACACTACCACACACCCCACCACACTACCATACAACCCCACCACACTAGCGCACACCCCACAACACTACCACACAACCCACCACACTACATCACACCCCACCACACTACCACACGCCCCACCACACTACCACACAACCCCACCACACTACCACACTACCACACAACCCCCCACACTACCACACACTCTACCACACTACCACACACCCCACCACACTACCACACACCTCACCACACTATACACATCCCTACCACACTACCACACTACCACACACCCAACACACTACCACACAGCCCACCACACTACCACAGAACCCCACCACACTACAACACACCCCACCACACTACCACACACCCAACCACACTACCACACAACCCTCCACACTGTCACACACCCCACCACACTACCACACAACCCACCACACTAACAGACACCCCACCACACTACAACACACACCACCACACTACCACACACCCACCACACTAGCACACAACCCCACCACACTACCACACACCCCCACCACACTGCCATACAACCCCACCACACTACCACACACCCCACTACACTACCACACAACCCACCACACTACCACACACCCCACCACACACCCCACCACACTACCACACACCCCACAACACTACACACATCCCCACCACACTACCACACACCCTACCACACACCCCACCATACTACCACACACCCCACCACACTACCACACAACCCCCACCACACTACCACACACCCCACCACACACCCCACCACACACCCCACCACACTACCACCACACCCCACCACACTACCACACAACCCCACCACACTACCACACACTCCCTCACAATACCACTCTCCCCACCACACTACCACACTACCAAACACCCCACCACAATACTACACATCCCCACCACACTACCACAAACCCCACAACACTACCACACAATCCCACCACACTACCACACACCCCACCACACTACCACACACCCCACCACACTACCACACAACCCCACCACACTACAACACACTCCCTCACAATACCACTCTCCCCACCACACTACCACACTACCAAACACCCCACCACAATACTACACATCCCCACCACACTACCACAAACCCCACAACACTACCACACAATCCCACCACACTACCACACACCCCACCTCACTACCACAAACCCACAACACTACCACATGCCCCCACCACAACACCACACCCAACCACCACACTACTACACACCCAATCACCACACTACCACACACCCCACCACACTACCACACACCCCATCACACTAACACACAACCCCACTACACTACCACACACTCCACAACACTACCACACACACCACCACACTACCACACTCCCCACCACACTGCCACACAACCCCACCACACTACCACACACCCAACCACACTACCACACACCTCACAACACTACCACACGTCCCAACACACAACCACACACCCAACCACACTACCACACACCCCACAACACTACCACACAATCCCACCACCCTCCCAAACAACCCAACACACTACAATACAACCCCACCCACTACCACAAACCCCACCACACTACCACACCACAATACCCAATGCACTACCACTACCACACACCCCACCATAATACTACACATCCCCACCACACTACCACAAACCCCACCACTCTACCACACCACACTACCCAATGCACTACCACTCTACCACACACCCCACCCTAATACTACATATCCCTACCACACTACCACAAACCCCACCACACTACCACACCACCCCACCACACTACCAAACACTCAACCACACTACCACACCACCCCACCACACTACCACACACCCCATCACTCTACCACACGAACCCACCACACTACCAAACACACCCACCACACTACCCCACCACACTACCACACACCCCACCACATTGCCACGCACCCCACAACATTACCACCCAACCCCACAACATTACCACCCAACCCCACAACATTACTATACAACCCCATCACACAACCACACACCCCACCATACTACCACACACCCCACCACGCTACCACACAACCCCACAACACT
Source organism: Procambarus clarkii (assembly GCF_040958095.1). Lineage (NCBI taxonomy): Eukaryota > Metazoa > Arthropoda > Malacostraca > Decapoda > Cambaridae > Procambarus > Procambarus clarkii. The sequence goes on from NC_091200.1 coordinate 30,420,512, forward strand.
TCCACACATCCCCACCACACTACAACACACCCCACCACACTACAAAAGACCCCACCACACTACCACACACCCCAAAACAATACTACACAACCCAACCAAACTACCACACACCCCATCACACTACCACACACCACACAACACTACCACACAACCCCACTTCACTAAAACTCACCCCATCACACTACGACACACCCCACCACACTAACACACACCCCTCCACATTACCACACACTCGAATTCACTACCACACAACCTCATCACACTACCACACACCCCAAAACAACCCAACACACACTACCAAACACATCCCAACCACACTGCCACACACCCCTTCACACTACCACACAACCCACCCTCACTACCACACACCCTACCACCTTACCACACACCCCACCACAAAACCAATCATCTCTACCCCACTATCACACACCCCACCACACTACCAATTACCCCACCACATTACCACACAACCCACCATATTCCCACACTCCCCACCACACTACCAAACACCCCACCACACTACTACACACCCCACCACACTACCACACGCCCCAGAACAATACACACACACCTCACCACATTACCACACATCCCACCACACTACCACACACCCCACCGCACTACCAAAAACCCACCACACTATAACCTCCACACTACCACCCCCACACTACCCAATACACTACCACTCTACCACACACCCCACCACAATATTACACATCCCCACCACACTACCACAAACCCCACCACACTACCACACAATCCCACCACACTCCCATACAACCCCACCACACTACAACACAACCCCACCACACTACCACAAACCCCACCACACTACCACACAACCCCACTACACTACCACTCACTCCACCACACTACCACACACACCACCACACTACCACACTCCCCACCACACTGCCACACAACCTCACCTCACTACCACACACTACACCACACTACCACACACCCCACCACACTACCACACACCCCACCACTCTACTACACGAACCCACCACACTACCAAACACACCCACCAAACTACCATACATCCCACCACACTACCAAACACTCCACCACACTACCACACACCCCACCACACTACCACACACCCCACCACTCTACCACACGAACCCACCATACTACCACACACCCCACCACACTACCACACACCCCACCACGCTACCACACAACCCCACAACACTTCCACACATCCCCACCACACTACATCACACCCCACCACACTACAAAACACCCTACCACACTACCACACACCCCAAAACAATACTTCACAACCCAACCACACTTCCACAAACCCCACCACAATACAACACACCACACCACACTGCCACACAACCCCACTTCACTACAACTCACCCCACCACACTACAACACACCCCACCACACTACCACACACTCAACCAAACTACCACACACCCCACCACACTACCACACACCCCATCACTCTATCACACGAACCCACCACACTACCAAACACACCCACCACACACCCCACCACACTACCACACACCTCACCACATTGCCACGCACCCCACAACATTACCACCCAACCCCACAACATTACCACCCAACCCCACAACATTACTATACAACCCCATCACACAACCACACACCCCACCATACTACCACACACCCCACCACGCTACCACACAACCCCACAACACTTCCACACATCCCCACCACACTACAACACACCCCACCACACTACAAAAGACCCCACCACACTACCACACACCCCAAAACAATACTACACAACCCAACCAAACTACCACACACCCCATCACACTACCACACACCACACAACACTACCACACAACCCCACTTCACTAAAACTCACCCCATCACACTACAACACACCCCACCACACTAACACACACCCCTCCACATTACCACACACTCGAATTCACTACCACACAACCTCATCACACTACCACACACCCCAAAACAACCCAACATACACTACCAAACACAACCCAACCACACTGCCACACACCCCTACACACTACCACACAACCCACCCTCACTACCACACACCCTACCACCTTACCACACACCCCACCACAAAACCAATCATCTCTACCCCACTATCACACACCCCACCACACTACCAATTACCCCACCACATTACCACACAACCCACCATATTCCCACACTCCCCACCACACTACCAAACACCCCACCACACTACTACACACCCCACCACACTACCACACGCCCCAGAACAATACACACACACACCTCACCACATTACCACACATCCCACCACACTACCACACACCCCACCGCACTACCAAAAACCCACCACACTACAACCTCCACACTACCACCCCCACACTACCCAATACACTACCACTCTACCACACACCCCACCACAATACTACACATCCCCACCACACTACCACAAACCCCACCACACTACCACACAATCCCACCACACTCCCATACAACCCCACCACACTACAACACAACCCCACCACACTACCACAAACCCCACCACACTACCACACAACCCCACTACACTACCACTCACTCCACCACACTACCACACACACCACCACACTACCACACTCCCCACCACACTGCCACACAACCTCACCTCACTACCACACACTACACCACACTACCACACACCCCACCACAGTACCACACACCCCACCACTCTACTACACGAACCCACCACACTACCAAACACACCTACCAAACTACCATACATCCCACCACACTACCAAACACTCCACCACACTACCACACACCCCACCACACTACCACACACCCCACCACTCTACCACACATCCCCACCACACTACATCACACCCCACCACACTACCACACACCCCACCACACTACCACACACCCCAAAACAATACTACACAACCCAACCACACTTCCACAAACCCCACCACAATACAACACACCACACCACACTACAAAACACCCTACCACACTACCACACACCCCAAAACAATACTACACAACCCAACCACACTTCCACAAACCCCACCACAATACAACACACCACACCACACTGCCACACAACCCCACTTCACTACAACTCACCCCACCACACTACAACACACCACACCACACTGCAACACAACCCCACTTCACTACAACTCACCCCACCACACTACAACACACCCCACCTCACTACCACACACTCCTCGACACTACCACACACCCGAACACACTACCACACAACCTCACCACACTACTACAGAACCCTCCACACTACCACACACCCCACCACACAACCACACACCCCACCACACTACTACACACCCCACCACGCTACCACACTCCCCCACAACACTTCCACACATCCCCACCACACTACAACACACCCCACCACACTACAAAACACCCCACCACACTACAAAACACCCCAAAACAATACTACACAACCCAACCACACTACCACACACCCCACCACAATACCACACACCCCACCACCCTACCACACAACCCCACTTAACTACAACTCACCCCACCACACTACAACACACCTCACCACACTACCACACACCCCTCCACACTACCACACACCCGAACACACTACCACACAACCTCACCACACTACTACACACACCCCTCCACACTACAACACATCCCACCACACTACCACACACTCCACCACAATAATACACAGCCCAAATACAATACTTCACAACACCACAACACTACCACATACCCCACCACACTACCACACACCCCATCACACTACCACACAACCCACCCACACTACCACACACCCTAGCACCTTATCACAAACCCCACCACAAAACCAATCAACCCTACCCCACTATCACACACCTCATCACACTACCAAACACCCCACCACACTACCACACACCCCAGAACAATACACACACACCTCACCACACTACCACACATCCCACCACACTTCCACACACCCCACCGCACTACAAAAAACCCTTCACACTTCCACCCCCCACACTACCTAATACACTACCACTCTACCACACACCCCATTACAATACTACACATCCCCACCACAATGCCACAAACCCCACCACACTACCACACAATCCCACCACATTCCCATACAACCCCACCACACTATAACACAACCCCACCACACTACCACACACCCCACCACACTAACACACACTCCACCACACAACGACACACCCCACCATTCTACCACACGAACCCACCACACTACCAAACACACCCACCACACTACCACACATCCCACCACACTACCACACACCCCACCACACTACCACACACCCCACCACATTACCACGCACCCCACAACATTACCATACACCCCAGAACACTACACACACCCCACCACACTACCACACACCCTCCACACTACCACACACACCACCACACAACCAGTCAACCCCACCACACTATCACACACCCCACCACAGAACCACACGACCCCACCACACAACCACACACCCCACCAAACTTCCATACACCCCACAACACTACCATATATCCCACTATACTACCACACAATCCCACCACACAACCCACCACACACCCACACACCCCATCACACAACCAGTCAACCCCACCACACTATCACACACCCCACCACAGAACCACACGACCCCACCACACAACCACACACCCCACCACACTACCACACACCCCAACACACTACCACACACCCAACCACGCTACAAAAACCCCAACACACTACCGCACCCCCCAACACTACCACACTCACCACCACACTACCACACAACCCCACCACACTATCACACACTCCACCACACTACGACACGACTCCACCACGCAACCACACCCCCCACCACACTACCACACACCCCACCACATTACCACACACCCCACCACACTACCACACAACCACACAACCCCACCAGACTACCACACAACCCACCACACTACAACGCACCCCACCACACTACCACACAACCACACAACCCCACCTCTCTACCACACACCCCACCACACTACCACACAACCCCACAACAGTACCACACAACCCCACCACACTACCACACACCCCACAACACTACCACACACCCCAGAACACTACACACACCCCACCACAGTACCACACACTCCACCACACTACCAAACACTCCACCACACAACCAAACACCCCACCACACTGCAACACACCCTATCAAACTACCACACAACCCCACCACACAACCACACCCCCCACTACCACACTCCTCACTACACTACCACACACCCCACCACACTACCACACACCCCACCACACTACCACACACCCCACTATGCTACCACACAACCCCACAACACTTCCACACATCCCCACTACACTACAAAACACCCAACCATACTACCACACACCCCACCACAATATTACACAACCCCACCGCACTACAACTCACCCCACCACACTACAACACACCCCACCACAATACAACACACCACACCACACTACAAAACACCCTACCACACTACCACACACCCCAAAACAATACTACACAACCCAACCACACTTCCACAAACCCCACCACAATACAACACACCACACCACACTGCCACACAACCCCACTTCACTACAACTCACCCCACCACACTACAACACACCACACCACACTGCAACACAACCCCACTTCACTACAACTCACCCCACCACACTACAACACACCCCACCTCACTACCACACACTCCTCGACACTACCACACACCCGAACACACTACCACACAACCTCACCACACTACTACAGAACACTCCACACTACCACACACCCCACCACACAACCACACACCCCACCTCACTACTACACACCCCACCACGCTACCACACTCCCCAACAACACTTCCACACATCCCCACCACACTACAACACACCCCACCACACTACAAAACACCCCACCACACTACAAAACACCCCAAAACAATACTACACAACCCAACCACACTACCACACACCCCACCACAATACCACACACCCCACCACCCTACCACACAACCCCACTTAACTACAACTCACCCCACCACACTACAACACACCTCACCACACTACCACACACCCCTCCACACTACCACACACCCGAACACACTACCACACAACCTCACCACACTACTACACACACCCCTCCACACTACAACACATCCCACCACACTACCACACACTCCACCACAATAATACACAGCCCAAATACAATACTTCACAACACCACAACACTACCACATACCCCACCACACTACCACACACCCCATCACACTACCACACAACCCACCCACACTACCACACACCCTAGCACCTTATCACAAACCCCACCACAAAACCAATCAACCCTACCCCACTATCACACACCTCATCACACTACCAAACACCCCACCACACTACCACACACCCCAGAACAATACACACACACCTCACCACACTACCACACATCCCACCACACTTCCACACACCCCACCGCACTACAAAAAACCCTCCACACTTCCACCCCCCACACTACCTAATACACTACCACTCTACCACACACCCCATTACAATACTACACATCCCCACCACAATGCCACAAACCCCACCACACTACCACACAATCCCACCACATTCCCATACAACCCCACCACACTATAACACAACCCCACCACACTACCACACACCCCACCACACTAACACACACTCCACCACACAACGACACACCCCACCATTCTACCACACGAACCCACCACACTACCAAACACACCCACCACACTACCACACATCCCACCACACTACCACACACCCCACCACACTACCACACACCCCACCACATTACCACGCACCCCACAACATTACCATACACCCCAGAACACTACACACACCCCACCACACTACCACACACCCTCCACACTACCACACACACCACCACACAACCAGTCAACCCCACCACACTATCACACACCCCACCACAGAACCACACGACCCCACCACACAACCACACACCCCACCAAACTTCCATACACCCCACAACACTACCATATATCCCACTATACTACCACACAATCCCACCACACAACCCACCACACACCCACACACCCCATCACACAACCAGTCAACCCCACCACACTATCACACACCCCACCACAGAACCACACGACCCCACCACACAACCACACACCCCACCACACTACCACACACCCCAACACACTACCACACACCCAACCACGCTACAAAAACCCCAACACACTACCGCACCCCCCAACACTACCACACTCACCACCACACTACCACACAACCCCCCACACTATCACACACTCCACCACACTACGACACGACTCCACCACGCAACCACACCCCCCACCACACTACCACACACCCCACCACATTACCACACACCCCACCACACTACCACACAACCACACAACCACACAACCCCACCAGACTACCACACAACCCACCACACTACAACGCACCCCACCACACTACCACACAACCACACAACCCCACCTCTCTACCACACACCCCACCACACTACCACACAACCCCACAACAGTACCACACAACCCCACCACACTACCACACACCCCACAACACTACCACACACCCCAGAACACTACACACACCCCACCACAGTACCACACACTCCACCACACTACCAAACACTCCACCACACAACCAAACACCCCACCACACTGCAACACACCCTATCAAACTACCACACAACCCCACCACACAACCACACCCCCCACTACCACACTCCTCACTACACTACCACACACCCCACCACACTACCACACACCCCACCACACTACCACACACCCCACTATGCTACCACACAACCCCACAACACTTCCACACATCCCCACTACACTACAAAACACCCAACCATACTACCACACACCCCACCACAATATTACACAACCCCACCGCACTACAACTCACCCCACTACACTACAACACACCCCACCACACTACCACACAACTCCACAACACTACCACACACCACACCACAATTCCACACAATCCACAACACTACCACACAACCCACCTCACTACCATACAACTAACCACACTACCAAACACACCACTACACTACCACACACCCCAGAACACTACACACACCCCACGACACTACCACACACCCCACCACATTACAACGCACCCTACCACACTACCACACAACCCCACAACAGTATCACACAATACAACCACACTACCACACACCCCACCACACAACCACACACCCCACCACACTACAACACACCCCAGATCACAACACACACCCCACCACACACCCCACCACACTACCAAACATCCTACGAAACTACCACACATCCCCATCACACTACCACACTCCCCCCAACACTACCACACTCACCACCACACTAACACACACCCCACCACACTACCACACAACCCCACCACACTACCACACACTCCACCACAATACTACACAGCCCAACTATAATACTACACAACCCCACCACACTAACACACACCTCACCACACAACCACACAACCCCACCTCTCTACCACACACCCCACCACACTACCACACAACCCCACAACAGTACCACACAACCCCACCACACTACCACACACCCCACAACACTACCACACACCCCAGAACACTACACACACCCCACCACAGTACCACACACTCCACCACACTACCAAACACTCCACTACACTACCAAACACCCCACCACACTGCAACACACCCTATCACACTACCACACAACCCCACCACACAACCACACCCCAACTACCACACTCCTCACTACACTACCACACACCCCACCACACTACCACACACCCCACCACACTACCACACACCCCACTATGCTACCACACAACCCCACTATGCTACCACACAAACCCACAACACTTCCACACACCCCCACCACACTACAAAACACCCAACCATGCTACCACATACCCCACCACAATATTACACAACCCTACCACAATACCACACACCCCATTACACTACCACACACCCCACCACACACTTCCACACAACCCCACCGCACTACAACTCACCCCACCACACTACAACATACCCCACCACACTACCACACAACTCCACCACACTACCACACACCACACCACAATTCCACACAATCCACAACACTACCACACAACCCACCTCACTACCATACACCCAACCACACTACCAAACACCCCACTACACTACCACACACCCCAGAACACTACACACACCCCACGACACTACCACACACCCCACCACACTACAACGCACCCCACCACACTACCACACAACCCCACAACAGTATCACACAATACAACCACACTACCACACTCCCCACCACACAACCACACACCCCACCACACTACAACACACCCCAGATCACAACACACACCCCACCACACTACCAAACATCCTACATAACTACCACACATCCCCATTACACTACCACACTCCCCCGAACAATACCACACTCACCACCACACTAACACACACCCCACCACACTACCACACAACCCCACCACACTACCACACACTCCACCACAATACTACACAGCCCAACTATAATACTACACAACCCCACCACACTAACACACACCTCACCACACTACCACACAACTCCACCACACTATCACACTCTCCACCACACTACGACACGACCCCACCACACACCCCACCACACTACCACACACCCTACCACACACCCCAAAACACTACACACACCCCACCACACTACCACACACCCCCACCACACTACATCGCACCCCACCACACTACCACACAACCACACAAACCCACCACACTACGACACAACCCACCACACTACAACGCACCCCACCACACTACCACACACCCCACCACACTACCACACACCCCACCACACTATCTCACAACCCCACCACACTACCACACACCCCCACCACACTACCATACAACCCCACCACACTATCACACCCCCCACTACACTACCACACAACCCACCACACTACCACACACCCCACCACACTACCACACACCCCACAACACTACCACACACCCCACCACACTACCACACACCCCACAACACTACACACATCCCCACCACCACACACCCCACTACACACCCCACCACACTACCACACACCCCACCACACACCCCACCACACTCCCACACACCCCACCACACTACCACACAACCCCACCACACTACCACACACCCCATCACAATACCACACACCCCACCACACTACCACACTACCAAACACCCCACCACAATACTACACATCCCCACCACACTACCACAAATCCCACAACACTACCACACAATCCCACCACACTACCACACACCCCACCTCACTACCACAAACCCCACAACACTACCACATGCCCCCACCACAACACCACACCCAACCACCACACTATTACACACCCAACAACCACACTACTACACACCCCACCACACTACCACACACCCCACCACACTACCACACACCCCATCACACTACCACACAACTCCACTACACTACCACTCAATCTACCACACTACCACACACACCACCACACTACCACACTCCCCACCACACTGCCACACAACCCCACCACACTACCACACACCCAACCACACTACTACACAACTCACAACACTACCACACGTCCCCACCACACAACCACACACCCAACCACACTACCACGCACCCCACAACATTACCATACACCCCAGAACACTACACACACCCCACCACACTACCACACACCCTCCACACTACCACACACACCACCACACAACCAGTCAACCCCACCACACTATCACACACCCCACCACAGAACCACACGACCCCACCACACAACCACACACCCCACCAAACTTCCATACACCCCACAACACTACCATATATCCCACTATACTACCACACAATCCCACCACACAACCCACCACACACCCACACACCCCACCACACAACCAGTCAACCCCACCACACTATCACACACCCCACCACAGAACCACACGACCCCACCACACAACCACACACCCCACCACACTACCACACACCCCAACACACTACCACACACCCAACCACGCTACAAAAACCCCAACACACTACCGCACCCCCCAACACTACCACACTCACCACCACACTACCACACAACACCACCACACAACCCCACCACACTATCACACACTCCACCACACTACGACACGACTACACCACGCAACCACACCCCCCACCACACTACCACACACCCCACCACATTACCACACACCCCACCACACTACCACACAACCACACAACCACACAACCCCACCACACTACCACACAACCCACCACACTACAACGCACCCCACCACACTACCACACAACCACACAACCCCACCTCTCTACCACACACCCCACCACACTACCACACAACCCCACAACAGTACCACACAACCCCACCACACTACCACACACCCCACAACACTACCACACACCCCAGAACACTACACACACCCCACCACAGTACCACACACTCCACCACACTACCAAACACTCCACCACACAACCAAACACCCCACCACACTGCAACACACCCTATCAAACTACCACACAACCCCACCACACAACCACACCCCCCACTACCACACTCCTCACTACACTACCACACACCCCACCACACTACCACACACCCCACCACACTACCACACACCCCACTATGCTACCACACAACCCCACAACACTTCCACACATCCCCACTACACTACAAAACACCCAACCATACTACCACACACCCCACCACAATATTACACAACCCCACCGCACTACAACTCACCCCACCACACTACAACACACCCCACCACACTACCACACAACTCCACAACACTACCACACACCACACCACAATTCCACACAATCCACAACACTACCACACAACCCACCTCACTACCATACAACTAACCACACTACCAAACACACCACTACACTACCACACACCCCAGAACACTACACACACCCCACGACACTACCACACACCCCACCACATTACAACGCACCCTACCACACTACCACACAACCCCACAACAGTATCACACAATACAACCACACTACCACACACCACACCACACAACCACACACCCCACCACACTACAACACACCCCAGATCACAACACACACCCCACCACACACCCCACCACACTACCAAACATCCAACGAAACTACCACACATCCCCATCACACTACCACACTCACCACCACACTAACACACACCCCACCACACTACCACACAACCCCACCACACTACCACACACTCCACCACAATACTACACAGCCCAACTATAATACTACACAACCCCACCACACTAACACACACCTCACCACACAACCACACAACCCCACCTCTCTACCACACACCCCACCACACTACCACACAACCCCACAACAGTACCACACAACCCCACCACACTACCACACACCCCACAACACTACCACACACCCCAGAACACTACACACACCCCACCACAGTACCACACACTCCACCACACTACCAAACACTCCACCACACTACCAAACACCCCACCACACTGCAACACACCCTATCACACTACCACACAACCCCACCACACAACCACACCCCAACTACCACACTCCTCACTACACTACCACACACCCCACCACACTACCACACACCCCACCACACTACCACACACCCCACTATGCTACCACACAACCCCACTATGCTACCACACAACCCCACAACACTTCCACACACCCCCACCACACTACAAAACACCCAACCATACTACCACATACCCCACCACAATATTACACAACCCTACCACAATACCACACACCCCACCACACTACCACACACCCCACCACACACTTCCACACAACCCCACCGCACTACAACTCACCCCACCACACTACAACATACCCCACCACACTACCACACAACTCCACCACACTACCACACACCACACCACAATTCCACACAATCCACAACACTACCACACAACCCACCTCTCTACCATACACCCAACCACACTACCAAACACCCCACTACACTACCACACACCCCAGAACACTACACACACCCCACGACACTACCACACACCCCACCACACTACAACGCACCCCACCACACTACCACACAACCCCACAACAGTATCACACAATACAACCACACTACCACACACCCCACCACACAACCACACACCCCACCACACTACAACACACCCCAGATCACAACACACACCCCACCACACTACCAAACATCCTACATAACTACCACACATCCCCATTACACTACCACACTCCCCCGAACAATACTACACTCACCACCACACTAACACACACCCCACCACACTACCACACAACCCCACCACACTACCACACACTCCACCACAATACTACACAGCCCAACTATAATACTACACAACCCCACCACACTAACACACACCTCACCACACTACCACACAACTCCACCACACTATCACACACTCCACCACACTACGACATGACCCCACCACACTACCACACACCCCACCACACTACCACACACCCTACCACACTACCACACACCCCAAAACACTACACACACCCCACCACACTACCACACACCCCCACCACACTACATCGCACCCCACCACACTACCACACAACCACACAAACCCACCACACTACGACACAACCCACCACACTACAACGCACCCCACCACACTACCACACACCCCACCACACTACCACACACCCCACCACACTATCACACAACCCCACTACACTACCACACACCCCCACCACACTACCATACAACCCCACCACACTATCACACCCCCCACTACACTACCACACAACCCACCACACTACCACACACCCCACCACACTACCACACACCCCACAACACAACCACACACCCCACCACACTACCACACACCCCACAACACTACACACATCCCCACCACCACACACCCCACTACACACCCCACCACACTACCACACACCCCACCACACACCCCACCACACTCCCACACACCCCACCACATTACCACACAACCCCACCACACTACCACACACCCCATCACAATACCACACACCCCACCACACTACCACACTACCAAACACCCCACCACAATACTACACATCCCCACCACACTACCACAAATCCCACAACACTACCACACAATCCCACCACACTACCACACACCCCACCTCACTAGCACAAACCCCACAACACTACCACATGCCCCCACCACAACACCACACCCAACCACCACACTATTACACACCCAACAACCACACTACTACACACCCCACCACACTACCACACACCCCACCACACTACCACACACCCCATCACACTACCACACAACTCCACTACACTACCACTCACTCAACCACACTACCACACACACCACCACACTACCACACTCCCCACCACACTGCCACACAACCCCACCACACTACCACACACCCAACCACACTACCACACAACTCACAACACTACCACACGTCCCCACCACACAACCACACACCCAACCACACTACCACACACCCCACAACACTACCACACAATCCCACCACACTCCCAAACAACCCCAACACACTACAATACAACCCCACCCACTACCACAAACCCCATCACACTACCACACCACACTACCCAATGCACTACCACTCTACCACACACCCCACCATAATACTACTCATCCCCACCACACTACCACAAACCCCACCACACTACCACAGAATCCCACCACACTCCCATACAACCCCACCTCACTACAACACAACCCCACCACACTACCACAAACCCCACCACACTACCATACAACCCCACTACACTACCACTCACTCCACCACTCTACCACACACACCACCACACTACCACACTCCCCACCACACTGCCACACAACCACACACGACCAAACACTCAACCACACTACCACACACCCCACCATACTACCACACACCCCATTACTCTACCACACGAACCCACCACACTACCAAACACACCCACCACACTACCACACACCCCCCCACCACTACCACACACCCCACCACATTGCCACGCACCCCACAACATTACCACCCAACCCCACAACATTACCACCCAACCCCACAACATTACCATACAACCCCATCACACAACCACACACCCCACCACATTACCACACACCCCACCACGCTACCACACAACCCCGCAACACTTCCACACATCCCCACCACACTACAACAAACCCCACCACACTACCACACACCCCAAAACAATACTACACAACCCAACCAAACTACCACACACCCCATCACACTACCACACACCCCACCACACTACCACACAACCCCACTTCACTACAACTCACCCCATCACACTACAACACTCCCCACTTCACTACCACACACCCCTCCACATTACCAAACACTCGAATACACTACCACACAACCTCATCACACTACAACACACCACAAAACAACCCAACACACACTACCAAACACAACTCAACCACACTACCACACACCCCTTCACACTACCACACAACCCACCTTCACTACCAATCACCCCACCACATTACCACACAACCCACCACATTCCCACACACCCCACCACACAACCAAACACACCACAACACTACTACACACCACACCACACTACCACACGCCCCAGAACAATACACACACACACCTCACCACACTACCACACATCCCACCACACTACCACACACCCCACCGCACTACCAAAAACCCACCACACTACCACCCCCACACTACCCAATACACTACCACTCTACCACACACCCCACCACAATACTGCACATCCCCACCACACTACCACAAACCCCCACCACACTACCACACAATCCCACCACACTCCCATACATCCCCACCACACTACCACACAACCCCACCACACTACCACACACTCCCTCACAATACCACTCTCCCCACCACACTACCACACTACCAAACACCCCACCACAATACTACACATCCCCACCACACTACCACAAACCCCACAACACTACCACACAATCCCACCACACTACCACACACCCCACCACACTACCACACACCCCACCACACTACCACACAACCCCACCACACTACAACACACTCCCTCACAATACCACTCTCCCCACCACACTACCACACTACCAAACACCCCACCACAATACTACACATCCCCACCACACTACCACAAACCCCACAACACTACCACACAATCCCACCACACTACCACACACCCCACCTCACTACCACAAACCCCACAACACTACCACATGCCCCCACCACAACACCACACCCAACCACCACACTACTACACACCCAATCACCACACTACCACACACCCCACCACACTACCACACACCCCATCACACTAACACACAACCCCACTACACTACCACACACTCCACAACACTACCACACACACCACCACACTACCACACTCCCCACCACACTGCCACACAACCCCACCACACTACCACACACCCAACCACACTACCACACACCTCACAACACTACCACACGTCCCCAACACACAACCACACACCCAACCACACTACCACACACCCCACAACACTACCACACAATCCCACCACCCTCCCAAACAACCCAACACACTACAATACAACCCCACCCACTACCACAAACCCCACCACACTACCACACCACAATACCCAATGCACTACCACTACCACACACCCCACCATAATACTACACATCCCCACCACACTACCACAAACCCCACCACTCTACCACACCACACTACCCAATGCACTACCACTCTACCACACACCCCACCCTAATACTACATATCCCTACCACACTACCACAAACCCCACCACACTACCACACCACCCCACCACACTACCAAACACTCAACCACACTACCACACCACCCCACCACACTACCACACACCCCATCACTCTACCACACGAACCCACCACACTACCAAACACACCCACCACACTACCCCACCACACTACCACACACCCCACCACATTGCCACGCACCCCACAACATTACCACCCAACCCCACAACATTACCACCCAACCCCACAACATTACTATACAACCCCATCACACAACCACACACCCCACCATACTACCACACACCCCACCACGCTACCACACAACCCCACAACACTTCCACACATCCCCACCACACTACAACACACCCCACCACACTACAAAAGACCCCACCACACTACCACACACCCCAAAACAATACTACACAACCCAACCAAACTACCACACACCCCATCACACTACCACACACCACACAACACTACCACACAACCCCACTTCACTAAAACTCACCCCATCACACTACGACACACCCCACCACACTAACACACACCCCTCCACATTACCACACACTCGAATTCACTACCACACAACCTCATCACACTACCACACACCCCAAAACAACCCAACACACACTACCAAACACATCCCAACCACACTGCCACACACCCCTTCACACTACCACACAACCCACCCTCACTACCACACACCCTACCACCTTACCACACACCCCACCACAAAACCAATCATCTCTACCCCACTATCACACACCCCACCACACTACCAATTACCCCACCACATTACCACACAACCCACCATATTCCCACACTCCCCACCACACTACCAAACACCCCACCACACTACTACACACCCCACCACACTACCACACGCCCCAGAACAATACACACACACCTCACCACATTACCACACATCCCACCACACTACCACACACCCCACCGCACTACCAAAAACCCACCACACTATAACCTCCACACTACCACCCCCACACTACCCAATACACTACCACTCTACCACACACCCCACCACAATACTACACATCCCCACCACACTACCACAAACCCCACCACACTACCACACAATCCCACCACACTCCCATACAACCCCACCACACTACAACACAACCCCACCACACTACCACAAACCCCACCACACTACCACACAACCCCACTACACTACCACTCACTCCACCACACTACCACACACACCACCACACTACCACACTCCCCACCACACTGCCACACAACCTCACCTCACTACCACACACTACACCACACTACCACACACCCCACCACACTACCACACACCCCACCACTCTACTACACGAACCCACCACACTACCAAACACACCCACCAAACTACCATACATCCCACCACACTACCAAACACTCCACCACACTACCACACACCCCACCACACTACCACACACCCCACCACTCTACCACACGAACCCACCATACTACCACACACCCCACCACACTACCACACACCCCACCACGCTACCACACAACCCCACAACACTTCCACACATCCCCACCACACTACATCACACCCCACCACACTACAAAACACCCTACCACACTACCACACACCCCAAAACAATACTTCACAACCCAACCACACTTCCACAAACCCCACCACAATACAACACACCACACCACACTGCCACACAACCCCACTTCACTACAACTCACCCCACCACACTACAACACACCCCACCACACTACCACACACTCAACCAAACTACCACACACCCCACCACACTACCACACACCCCATCACTCTATCACACGAACCCACCACACTACCAAACACACCCACCACACACCCCACCACACTACCACACACCTCACCACATTGCCACGCACCCCACAACATTACCACCCAACCCCACAACATTACCACCCAACCCCACAACATTACTATACAACCCCATCACACAACCACACACCCCACCATACTACCACACACCCCACCACGCTACCACACAACCCCACAACACTTCCACACATCCCCACCACACTACAACACACCCCACCACACTACAAAAGACCCCACCACACTACCACACACCCCAAAACAATACTACACAACCCAACCAAACTACCACACACCCCATCACACTACCACACACCACACAACACTACCACACAACCCCACTTCACTAAAACTCACCCCATCACACTACAACACACCCCACCACACTAACACACACCCCTCCACATTACCACACACTCGAATTCACTACCACACAACCTCATCACACTACCACACACCCCAAAACAACCCAACATACACTACCAAACACAACCCAACCACACTGCCACACACCCCTACACACTACCACACAACCCACCCTCACTACCACACACCCTACCACCTTACCACACACCCCACCACAAAACCAATCATCTCTACCCCACTATCACACACCCCACCACACTACCAATTACCCCACCACATTACCACACAACCCACCATATTCCCACACTCCCCACCACACTACCAAACACCCCACCACACTACTACACACCCCACCACACTACCACACGCCCCAGAACAATACACACACACACCTCACCACATTACCACACATCCCACCACACTACCACACACCCCACCGCACTACCAAAAACCCACCACACTACAACCTCCACACTACCACCCCCACACTACCCAATACACTACCACTCTACCACACACCCCACCACAATACTACACATCCCCACCACACTACCACAAACCCCACCACACTACCACACAATCCCACCACACTCCCATACAACCCCACCACACTACAACACAACCCCACCACACTACCACAAACCCCACCACACTACCACACAACCCCACTACACTACCACTCACTCCACCACACTACCACACACACCACCACACTACCACACTCCCCACCACACTGCCACACAACCTCACCTCACTACCACACACTACACCACACTACCACACACCCCACCACAGTACCACACACCCCACCACTCTACTACACGAACCCACCACACTACCAAACACACCTACCAAACTACCATACATCCCACCACACTACCAAACACTCCACCACACTACCACACACCCCACCACACTACCACACACCCCACCACTCTACCACACATCCCCACCACACTACATCACACCCCACCACACTACCACACACCCCACCACACTACCACACACCCCAAAACAATACTACACAACCCAACCACACTTCCACAAACCCCACCACAATACAACACACCACACCACACTACAAAACACCCTACCACACTACCACACACCCCAAAACAATACTACACAACCCAACCACACTTCCACAAACCCCACCACAATACAACACACCACACCACACTGCCACACAACCCCACTTCACTACAACTCACCCCACCACACTACAACACACCACACCACACTGCAACACAACCCCACTTCACTACAACTCACCCCACCACACTACAACACACCCCACCTCACTACCACACACTCCTCGACACTACCACACACCCGAACACACTACCACACAACCTCACCACACTACTACAGAACCCTCCACACTACCACACACCCCACCACACAACCACACACCCCACCACACTACTACACACCCCACCACGCTACCACACTCCCCCACAACACTTCCACACATCCCCACCACACTACAACACACCCCACCACACTACAAAACACCCCACCACACTACAAAACACCCCAAAACAATACTACACAACCCAACCACACTACCACACACCCCACCACAATACCACACACCCCACCACCCTACCACACAACCCCACTTAACTACAACTCACCCCACCACACTACAACACACCTCACCACACTACCACACACCCCTCCACACTACCACACACCCGAACACACTACCACACAACCTCACCACACTACTACACACACCCCTCCACACTACAACACATCCCACCACACTACCACACACTCCACCACAATAATACACAGCCCAAATACAATACTTCACAACACCACAACACTACCACATACCCCACCACACTACCACACACCCCATCACACTACCACACAACCCACCCACACTACCACACACCCTAGCACCTTATCACAAACCCCACCACAAAACCAATCAACCCTACCCCACTATCACACACCTCATCACACTACCAAACACCCCACCACACTACCACACACCCCAGAACAATACACACACACCTCACCACACTACCACACATCCCACCACACTTCCACACACCCCACCGCACTACAAAAAACCCTTCACACTTCCACCCCCCACACTACCTAATACACTACCACTCTACCACACACCCCATTACAATACTACACATCCCCACCACAATGCCACAAACCCCACCACACTACCACACAATCCCACCACATTCCCATACAACCCCACCACACTATAACACAACCCCACCACACTACCACACACCCCACCACACTAACACACACTCCACCACACAACGACACACCCCACCATTCTACCACACGAACCCACCACACTACCAAACACACCCACCACACTACCACACATCCCACCACACTACCACACACCCCACCACACTACCACACACCCCACCACATTACCACGCACCCCACAACATTACCATACACCCCAGAACACTACACACACCCCACCACACTACCACACACCCTCCACACTACCACACACACCACCACACAACCAGTCAACCCCACCACACTATCACACACCCCACCACAGAACCACACGACCCCACCACACAACCACACACCCCACCAAACTTCCATACACCCCACAACACTACCATATATCCCACTATACTACCACACAATCCCACCACACAACCCACCACACACCCACACACCCCATCACACAACCAGTCAACCCCACCACACTATCACACACCCCACCACAGAACCACACGACCCCACCACACAACCACACACCCCACCACACTACCACACACCCCAACACACTACCACACACCCAACCACGCTACAAAAACCCCAACACACTACCGCACCCCCCAACACTACCACACTCACCACCACACTACCACACAACCCCACCACACTATCACACACTCCACCACACTACGACACGACTCCACCACGCAACCACACCCCCCACCACACTACCACACACCCCACCACATTACCACACACCCCACCACACTACCACACAACCACACAACCCCACCAGACTACCACACAACCCACCACACTACAACGCACCCCACCACACTACCACACAACCACACAACCCCACCTCTCTACCACACACCCCACCACACTACCACACAACCCCACAACAGTACCACACAACCCCACCACACTACCACACACCCCACAACACTACCACACACCCCAGAACACTACACACACCCCACCACAGTACCACACACTCCACCACACTACCAAACACTCCACCACACAACCAAACACCCCACCACACTGCAACACACCCTATCAAACTACCACACAACCCCACCACACAACCACACCCCCCACTACCACACTCCTCACTACACTACCACACACCCCACCACACTACCACACACCCCACCACACTACCACACACCCCACTATGCTACCACACAACCCCACAACACTTCCACACATCCCCACTACACTACAAAACACCCAACCATACTACCACACACCCCACCACAATATTACACAACCCCACCGCACTACAACTCACCCCACCACACTACAACACACCCCACCACAATACAACACACCACACCACACTACAAAACACCCTACCACACTACCACACACCCCAAAACAATACTACACAACCCAACCACACTTCCACAAACCCCACCACAATACAACACACCACACCACACTGCCACACAACCCCACTTCACTACAACTCACCCCACCACACTACAACACACCACACCACACTGCAACACAACCCCACTTCACTACAACTCACCCCACCACACTACAACACACCCCACCTCACTACCACACACTCCTCGACACTACCACACACCCGAACACACTACCACACAACCTCACCACACTACTACAGAACACTCCACACTACCACACACCCCACCACACAACCACACACCCCACCACACTACTACACACCCCACCACGCTACCACACTCCCCAACAACACTTCCACACATCCCCACCACACTACAACACACCCCACCACACTACAAAACACCCCACCACACAACAAAACACCCCAAAACAATACTACACAACCCAACCACACTACCACACACCCCACCACAGTACCACACACCCCACCACCCTACCACACAACCCCACTTAACTACAACTCACCCCACCACACTACAACACACCTCACCACACTACCACACACCCCTCCACACTACCACACACCCGAACACACTACCACACAACCTCACCACACTACTACACACACCCCTCCACACTACAACACATCCCACCACACTACCACACACTCCACCACAATAATACACAGCCCAAATACAATACTTCACAACACCACAACACTACCACATACCCCACCACACTACCACACACCCCATCACACTACCACACAACCCACCCACACTACCACACACCCTAGCACCTTATCACAAACCCCACCACAAAACCAATCAACCCTACCCCACTATCACACACCTCATCACACTACCAAACACCCCACCACACTACCACACACCCCAGAACAATACACACACACCTCACCACACTACCACACATCCCACCACACTTCCACACACCCCACCGCACTACAAAAAACCCTCCACACTTCCACCCCCCACACTACCTAATACACTACCACTCTACCACACACCCCATTACAATACTACACATCCCCACCACAATGCCACAAACCCCACCACACTACCACACAATCCCACCACATTCCCATACAACCCCACCACACTATAACACAACCCCACCACACTACCACACACCCCACCACACTAACACACACTCCACCACACAACGACACACCCCACCATTCTACCACACGAACCCACCACACTACCAAACACACCCACCACACTACCACACATCCCACCACACTACCACACACCCCACCACACTACCACACACCCCACCACATTACCACGCACCCCACAACATTACCATACACCCCAGAACACTACACACACCCCACCACACTACCACACACCCTCCACACTACCACACACACCACCACACAACCAGTCAACCCCACCACACTATCACACACCCCACCACAGAACCACACGACCCCACCACACAACCACACACCCCACCAAACTTCCATACACCCCACAACACTACCATATATCCCACTATACTACCACACAATCCCACCACACAACCCACCACACACCCACACACCCCATCACACAACCAGTCAACCCCACCACACTATCACACACCCCACCACAGAACCACACGACCCCACCACACAACCACACACCCCACCACACTACCACACACCCCAACACACTACCACACACCCAACCACGCTACAAAAACCCCAACACACTACCGCACCCCCCAACACTACCACACTCACCACCACACTACCACACAACCCCCCACACTATCACACACTCCACCACACTACGACACGACTCCACCACGCAACCACACCCCCCACCACACTACCACACACCCCACCACATTACCACACACCCCACCACACTACCACACAACCACACAACCACACAACCCCACCAGACTACCACACAACCCACCACACTACAACGCACCCCACCACACTACCACACAACCACACAACCCCACCTCTCTACCACACACCCCACCACACTACCACACAACCCCACAACAGTACCACACAACCCCACCACACTACCACACACCCCACAACACTACCACACACCCCAGAACACTACACACACCCCACCACAGTACCACACACTCCACCACACTACCAAACACTCCACCACACAACCAAACACCCCACCACACTGCAACACACCCTATCAAACTACCACACAACCCCACCACACAACCACACCCCCCACTACCACACTCCTCACTACACTACCACACACCCCACCACACTACCACACACCCCACCACACTACCACACACCCCACTATGCTACCACACAACCCCACAACACTTCCACACATCCCCACTACACTACAAAACACCCAACCATACTACCACACACCCCACCACAATATTACACAACCCCACCGCACTACAACTCACCCCACTACACTACAACACACCCCACCACACTACCACACAACTCCACAACACTACCACACACCACACCACAATTCCACACAATCCACAACACTACCACACAACCCACCTCACTACCATACAACTAACCACACTACCAAACACACCACTACACTACCACACACCCCAGAACACTACACACACCCCACGACACTACCACACACCCCACCACATTACAACGCACCCTACCACACTACCACACAACCCCACAACAGTATCACACAATACAACCACACTACCACACACCCCACCACACAACCACACACCCCACCACACTACAACACACCCCAGATCACAACACACACCCCACCACACACCCCACCACACTACCAAACATCCTACGAAACTACCACACATCCCCATCACACTACCACACTCCCCCCAACACTACCACACTCACCACCACACTAACACACACCCCACCACACTACCACACAACCCCACCACACTACCACACACTCCACCACAATACTACACAGCCCAACTATAATACTACACAACCCCACCACACTAACACACACCTCACCACACAACCACACAACCCCACCTCTCTACCACACACCCCACCACACTACCACACAACCCCACAACAGTACCACACAACCCCACCACACTACCACACACCCCACAACACTACCACACACCCCAGAACACTACACACACCCCACCACAGTACCACACACTCCACCACACTACCAAACACTCCACCACACTACCAAACACCCCACCACACTGCAACACACCCTATCACACTACCACACAACCCCACCACACAACCACACCCCAACTACCACACTCCTCACTACACTACCACACACCCCACCACACTACCACACACCCCACCACACTACCACACACCCCACTATGCTACCACACAACCCCACTATGCTACCACACAAACCCACAACACTTCCACACACCCCCACCACACTACAAAACACCCAACCATGCTACCACATACCCCACCACAATATTACACAACCCTACCACAATACCACACACCCCATTACACTACCACACACCCCACCACACACTTCCACACAACCCCACCGCACTACAACTCACCCCACCACACTACAACATACCCCACCACACTACCACACAACTCCACCACACTACCACACACCACACCACAATTCCACACAATCCACAACACTACCACACAACCCACCTCACTACCATACACCCAACCACACTACCAAACACCCCACTACACTACCACACACCCCAGAACACTACACACACCCCACGACACTACCACACACCCCACCACACTACAACGCACCCCACCACACTACCACACAACCCCACAACAGTATCACACAATACAACCACACTACCACACTCCCCACCACACAACCACACACCCCACCACACTACAACACACCCCAGATCACAACACACACCCCACCACACTACCAAACATCCTACATAACTACCACACATCCCCATTACACTACCACACTCCCCCGAACAATACCACACTCACCACCACACTAACACACACCCCACCACACTACCACACAACCCCACCACACTACCACACACTCCACCACAATACTACACAGCCCAACTATAATACTACACAACCCCACCACACTAACACACACCTCACCACACTACCACACAACTCCACCACACTATCACACACTCCACCACACTACGACACGACCCCACCACACACCCCACCACACTACCACACACCCTACCACACACCCCAAAACACTACACACACCCCACCACACTACCACACACCCCCACCACACTACATCGCACCCCACCACACTACCACACAACCACACAAACCCACCACACTACGACACAACCCACCACACTACAACGCACCCCACCACACTACCACACACCCCACCACACTACCACACACCCCACCACACTATCTCACAACCCCACCACACTACCACACACCCCCACCACACTACCATACAACCCCACCACACTATCACACCCCCCACTACACTACCACACAACCCACCACACTACCACACACCCCACCACACTACCACACACCCCACAACACTACCACACACCCCACCACACTACCACACACCCCACAACACTACACACATCCCCACCACCACACACCCCACTACACACCCCACCACACTACCACACACCCCACCACACACCCCACCACACTCCCACACACCCCACCACACTACCACACAACCCCACCACACTACCACACACCCCATCACAATACCACACACCCCACCACACTACCACACTACCAAACACCCCACCACAATACTACACATCCCCACCACACTACCACAAATCCCACAACACTACCACACAATCCCACCACACTACCACACACCCCACCTCACTACCACAAACCCCACAACACTACCACATGCCCCCACTACAACACCACACCCAACCACCACACTATTACACACCCAACAACCACACTACTACACACCCCACCACACTACCACACACCCCACCACACTACCACACACCCCATCACACTACCACACAACTCCACTACACTACCACTCAATCTACCACACTACCACACACACCACCACACTACCACACTCCCCACCACACTGCCACACAACCCCACCACACTACCACACACCCAACCACACTACTACACAACTCACAACACTACCACACGTCCCCACCACACAACCACACACCCAACCACACTACCACGCACCCCACAACATTACCATACACCCCAGAACACTACACACACCCCACCACACTACCACACACCCTCCACACTACCACACACACCACCACACAACCAGTCAACCCCACCACACAACCACACACCCCACCACACTACCACACACCCCAACACACTACCACACACCCAACCACGCTACAAAAACCCCAACACACTACCGCACCCCCCAACACTACCACACTCACCACCACACTACCACACAACACCACCACACAACCCCACCACACTATCACACACTCCACCACACTACGACACGACTACACCACGCAACCACACCCCCCACCACACTACCACACACCCCACCACATTACCACACACCCCACCACACTACCACACAACCACACAACCCCACCACACTACCACACAACCCACCACACTACAACGCACCCCACCACACTACCACACAACCACACAACCCCACCTCTCTACCACACACCCCACCACACTACCACACAACCCCACAACAGTACCACACAACCCCACCACACTACCACACACCCCACAACACTACCACACACCCCAGAACACTACACACACCCCACCACAGTACCACACACTCCACCACACTACCAAACACTCCACCACACAACCAAACACCCCACCACACTGCAACACACCCTATCAAACTACCACACAACCCCACCACACAACCACACCCCCCACTACCACACTCCTCACTACACTACCACACACCCCACCA
Organism: Procambarus clarkii; assembly: GCF_040958095.1. Classification (NCBI taxonomy): domain Eukaryota; kingdom Metazoa; phylum Arthropoda; class Malacostraca; order Decapoda; family Cambaridae; genus Procambarus; species Procambarus clarkii. The sequence continues at coordinate 30,448,860 of NC_091200.1, forward strand.
CACTACCACACACCCCACCACACTACCACACACCCCACTATGCTACCACACAACCCCACAACACTTCCACACATCCCCACTACACTACAAAACACCCAACCATACTACCACACACCCCACCACAATATTACACAACCCCACCGCACTACAACTCACCCCACCACACTACAACACACCCCACCACACTACCACACAACTCCACAACACTACCACACACCACACCACAATTCCACACAATCCACAACACTACCACACAACCCACCTCACTACCATACAACTAACCACACTACCAAACACACCACTACACTACCACACACCCCAGAACACTACACACACCCCACGACACTACCACACACCCCACCACATTACAACGCACCCTACCACACTACCACACAACCCCACAACAGTATCACACAATACAACCACACTACCACACACCACACCACACAACCACACACCCCACCACACTACAACACACCCCAGATCACAACACACACCCCACCACACACCCCACCACACTACCAAACATCCAACGAAACTACCACACATCCCCATCACACTACCACACTCACCACCACACTAACACACACCCCACCACACTACCACACAACCCCACCACACTACCACACACTCCACCACAATACTACACAGCCCAACTATAATACTACACAACCCCACCACACTAACACACACCTCACCACACAACCACACAACCCCACCTCTCTACCACACACCCCACCACACTACCACACAACCCCACAACAGTACCACACAACCCCACCACACTACCACACACCCCACAACACTACCACACACCCCAGAACACTACACACACCCCACCACAGTACCACACACTCCACCACACTACCAAACACTCCACCACACTACCAAACACCCCACCACACTGCAACACACCCTATCACACTACCACACAACCCCACCACACAACCACACCCCAACTACCACACTCCTCACTACACTACCACACACCCCACCACACTACCACACACCCCACCACACTACCACACACCCCACTATGCTACCACACAACCCCACTATGCTACCACACAACCCCACAACACTTCCACACACCCCCACCACACTACAAAACACCCAACCATACTACCACATACCCCACCACAATATTACACAACCCTACCACAATACCACACACCCCACCACACTACCACACACCCCACCACACACTTCCACACAACCCCACCGCACTACAACTCACCCCACCACACTACAACATACCCCACCACACTACCACACAACTCCACCACACTACCACACACCACACCACAATTCCACACAATCCACAACACTACCACACAACCCACCTCTCTACCATACACCCAACCACACTACCAAACACCCCACTACACTACCACACACCCCAGAACACTACACACACCCCACGACACTACCACACACCCCACCACACTACAACGCACCCCACCACACTACCACACAACCCCACAACAGTATCACACAATACAACCACACTACCACACACCCCACCACACAACCACACACCCCACCACACTACAACACACCCCAGATCACAACACACACCCCACCACACTACCAAACATCCTACATAACTACCACACATCCCCATTACACTACCACACTCCCCCGAACAATACTACACTCACCACCACACTAACACACACCCCACCACACTACCACACAACCCCACCACACTACCACACACTCCACCACAATACTACACAGCCCAACTATAATACTACACAACCCCACCACACTAACACACACCTCACCACACTACCACACAACTCCACCACACTATCACACACTCCACCACACTACGACATGACCCCACCACACTACCACACACCCCACCACACTACCACACACCCTACCACACTACCACACACCCCAAAACACTACACACACCCCACCACACTACCACACACCCCCACCACACTACATCGCACCCCACCACACTACCACACAACCACACAAACCCACCACACTACGACACAACCCACCACACTACAACGCACCCCACCACACTACCACACACCCCACCACACTACCACACACCCCACCACACTATCACACAACCCCACTACACTACCACACACCCCCACCACACTACCATACAACCCCACCACACTATCACACCCCCCACTACACTACCACACAACCCACCACACTACCACACACCCCACCACACTACCACACACCCCACAACACAACCACACACCCCACCACACTACCACACACCCCACAACACTACACACATCCCCACCACCACACACCCCACTACACACCCCACCACACTACCACACACCCCACCACACACCCCACCACACTCCCACACACCCCACCACATTACCACACAACCCCACCACACTACCACACACCCCATCACAATACCACACACCCCACCACACTACCACACTACCAAACACCCCACCACAATACTACACATCCCCACCACACTACCACAAATCCCACAACACTACCACACAATCCCACCACACTACCACACACCCCACCTCACTACCACAAACCCCACAACACTACCACATGCCCCCACCACAACACCACACCCAACCACCACACTATTACACACCCAACAACCACACTACTACACACCCCACCACACTACCACACACCCCACCACACTACCACACACCCCATCACACTACCACACAACTCCACTACACTACCACTCACTCAACCACACTACCACACACACCACCACACTACCACACTCCCCACCACACTGCCACACAACCCCACCACACTACCACACACCCAACCACACTACCACACAACTCACAACACTACCACACGTCCCCACCACACAACCACACACCCAACCACACTACCACACACCCCACAACACTACCACACAATCCCACCACACTCCCAAACAACCCCAACACACTACAATACAACCCCACCCACTACCACAAACCCCATCACACTACCACACCACACTACCCAATGCACTACCACTCTACCACACACCCCACCATAATACTACTCATCCCCACCACACTACCACAAACCCCACCACACTACCACAGAATCCCACCACACTCCCATACAACCCCACCTCACTACAACACAACCCCACCACACTACCACAAACCCCACCACACTACCATACAACCCCACTACACTACCACTCACTCCACCACTCTACCACACACACCACCACACTACCACACTCCCCACCACACTGCCACACAACCACACACGACCAAACACTCAACCACACTACCACACACCCCACCATACTACCACACACCCCATTACTCTACCACACGAACCCACCACACTACCAAACACACCCACCACACTACCACACACCCCCCCACCACTACCACACACCCCACCACATTGCCACGCACCCCACAACATTACCACCCAACCCCACAACATTACCACCCAACCCCACAACATTACCATACAACCCCATCACACAACCACACACCCCACCACATTACCACACACCCCACCACGCTACCACACAACCCCGCAACACTTCCACACATCCCCACCACACTACAACAAACCCCACCACACTACCACACACCCCAAAACAATACTACACAACCCAACCAAACTACCACACACCCCATCACACTACCACACACCCCACCACACTACCACACAACCCCACTTCACTACAACTCACCCCATCACACTACAACACTCCCCACTTCACTACCACACACCCCTCCACATTACCAAACACTCGAATACACTACCACACAACCTCATCACACTACAACACACCACAAAACAACCCAACACACACTACCAAACACAACTCAACCACACTACCACACACCCCTTCACACTACCACACAACCCACCTTCACTACCAATCACCCCACCACATTACCACACAACCCACCACATTCCCACACACCCCACCACACAACCAAACACACCACAACACTACTACACACCACACCACACTACCACACGCCCCAGAACAATACACACACACACCTCACCACACTACCACACATCCCACCACACTACCACACACCCCACCGCACTACCAAAAACCCACCACACTACCACCCCCACACTACCCAATACACTACCACTCTACCACACACCCCACCACAATACTGCACATCCCCACCACACTACCACAAACCCCCACCACACTACCACACAATCCCACCACACTCCCATACATCCCCACCACACTACAACACAACCCCACCACACTACCACAAACCCCACCACACTACCACACAACCCCACTACACTACCACTCACTCCACAACACTACCACACACACCACCACACTCCCCACCACACTGCCACACAACCTCACCACACTCCCACACACTCCACCACACTACCACACACCCCACCACACTACCACACATCCCACCACTCTACCACACGAACCCACCACACTACCAAACACACCCATCACACTACCATACTTCCCACCACACTACCACACACTCCACCACACTACCACACTACCACACACCCCCACCACTCTACCACACGAACCCACCATACTACCACACACCCCACCACACTAACACACACCCCACCACGCTACCACACAACCCTACAACACTTCCACACATCCCCATCACACTACATCACACCCCACCACACTACAAAACACCCTACCACACTACCACACCCCAAAACAATACTACACAACCCAACCACACTTCCACAAACCCCACCACACTACAACACACCACACCACACTGCCACACAACCCCACTTCACTACAACTCACCCCACCACACTACAACACACCCCACCACACTACCACACACCCCTCCACACTACAACACACCCGAACACACTACCACACAACCTCACCACACTACTACACAACCCTCCACACTACCACACACCCCACCACACAAGCACACACCCCACCACACTACCACACACCCCACCACGCTACCACACACCCCCACAACTCTTCCACACAACCCCACTACACTACAACTCACCCCACCACACTACAAAACACCCCACCACACTACAAAACACCCCAAAACAATACTACACAACCCAACCACACTACCACACACCCCACCACACTACCACACACCCCACCACACTACCACACAACCCCACTCCACTACAACTCACCCCACCACACTACAACACACCCCACCACACTACCACACTCCCCGCCACACTACCACACACCCGAACACACTACCACACAACCTCACCACACTACTACACACACCCCTCCACTCTAAAACACATCCCACCACACTACCACACACTCCACCACAATACTACACAGCCCAAATACAATACTTCACAACCCCACAACCCCACAACTCTACCACACACCCCACCACACTACCACACACCCCATCACACTACCACACAACCCACCCACACTACCACACACCCTAGCACCTTACCACACACCCCACCACAAAACCAATCAACCCTACCCCACTATCACACTCCCCACCACACTACCAAATACCCCACCACACTACCACACAACCCACCACACTCCCACACACCCTACCACACTACCAAACACCCCACCACACTACTACACACCCCAGAACAATACACACACACCTCACCACACTACCACACATCCCACCACACTTCCACACACCCCACCGCACTACAAAAAACCCTCCACACTTCCACCCCCCACACTACCCAATACACTACCACTCTACCACACACCCCATTACAATACTACACATCCCCACCACAATGCCACAAACCCCACCACACTACCACACAATCCCACCACATTCCCATACAACCCCACCACACTATAACACAACCCCACCACACTACCACACACCCCACCACACTAACACACACTCCACCACACAACGACACACCCCACCATTCTACCACACGAACCCACCACACTACCAAACACACCCACCACACTACCACACACCCCACCACACTACCACACACCCCACCACATTACCACGCACCCCACAACATTACCATACACCCCAGAACACTACACACACCCCACCACACTACCACACACCCTCCACACTACCACACACACCACCACACAACCAGTCAACCCCACCACACTATCACACACCCCACCACAGAACCACACGACCCCACCACACAACCACACACCCCACCAAACTTCCATACACCCCACAACACTACCATATATCCCACTATACTACCACACAATCCCACCACACAACCCACCACACACCCACACACCCCACCACACAACCAGTCAACCCCACCACACTATCACACACCCCACCACAGAACCACACGACCCCACCACACAACCACACACCCCACCACACTACCACACACCCCAACACACTACCACACACCCAACCACGCTACAAGAACCCCAACACACTACCGCACCCCCCAACACTACCACACTCACCACCACACTACCACACAACCCCACCACACAACCCCACCACACTATCACACACTCCACCACACTACGACACGACTCCACCACGCAACCACACCCCCCACCACACTACCACACACCCCACCACATTACCACACACCCCACCACACTACCACACAACCACACAACCCCACCAGACTACCACACAACCCACCACACTACAACGCACCCCACCACACTACCACACAACCACACAACCCCACCTCTCTACCACACACCCCACCACACTACCACACAACCCCACAACAGTACCACACAACCCCACCACACTACCACACACCCCACAACACTACCACACACCCCAGAACACTACACACACCCCACCACAGTACCACACACTCCACCACACTACCAAACACTCCACCACACAACCAAACACCCCACCACACTGCAACACACCCTATCAAACTACCACACAACCCCACCACACAACCACACCCCCCACTACCACACTCCTCACTACACTACCACACACCCCACCACACTACCACACACCCCACCACACTACCACACACCCCACCACAGTACCACACACTCCACCACACTACCAAACACTCCACCACACAACCAAACACCCCACCACACTGCAACACACCCTATCAAACTACCACACAACCCCACCACACAACCACACCCCCCACTACCACACTCCTCACTACACTACCACACACCCAACCATACTACCACACACCCCACCACAATATTACACAACCCCACCGCACTACAACTCACCCCACCACACTACAACACACCCCACCACACTACCACACAACTCCACAACACTACCACACACCACACCACAATTCCACACAATCCACAACACTACCACACAACCCACCTCACTACCATACAACTAACCACACTACCAAACACACCACTACACTACCACACACCCCAGAACACTACACACACCCCACGACACTACCACACACCCCACCACATTACAACGCACCCTACCACACTACCACACAACCCCACAACAGTATCACACAATACAACCACACTACCACACACCCCACCACACAACCACACACCCCACCACACTACAACACACCCCAGATCACAACACACACCCCACCACACACCCCACCACACTACCAAACATCCTACGAAACTACCACACATCCCCATCACACTACCACACTCCCCCCAACACTACCACACTCACCACCACACTAACACACACCCCACCACACTACCACACAACCCCACCACACTACCACACACTCCACCACAATACTACACAGCCCAACTATAATACTACACAACCCCACCACACTAACACACACCTCACCACACAACCACACAACCCCACCTCTCTACCACACACCCCACCACACTACCACACAACCCCACAACAGTACCACACAACCCCACCACACTACCACACACCCCACAACACTACCACACACCCCAGAACACTACACACACCCCACCACAGTACCACACACTCCACCACACTACCAAACACTCCACCACACTACCAAACACCCCACCACACTGCAACACACCCTATCACACTACCACACAACCCCACCACACAACCACACCCCAACTACCACACTCCTCACTACACTACCACACACCCCACCACACTACCACACACCCCACCACACTACCACACACCCCACTATGCTACCACACAACCCCACTATGCTACCACACAACCCCACAACACTTCCACACACCCCCACCACACTACAAAACACCCAACCATGCTACCACATACCCCACCACAATATTACACAACCCTACCACAATACCACACACCCCATTACACTACCACACACCCCACCACACACTTCCACACAACCCCACCGCACTACAACTCACCCCACCACACTACAACATACCCCACCACACTACCACACAACTCCACCACACTACCACACACCACACCACAATTCCACACAATCCACAACACTACCACACAACCCACCTCACTACCATACACCCAACCACACTACCAAACACCCCACTACACTACCACACACCCCAGAACACTACACACACCCCACGACACTACCACACACCCCACCACACTACAACGCACCCCACCACACTACCACACAACCCCACAACAGTATCACACAATACAACCACACTACCACACACCCCACCACACAACCACACACCCCACCACACTACAACACACCCCAGATCACAACACACACCCCACCACACTACCAAACATCCTACATAACTACCACACATCCCCATTACACTACCACACTCCCCCGAACAATACCACACTCACCACCACACTAACACACACCCCACCACACTACCACACAACCCCACCACACTACCACACACTCCACCACAATACTACACAGCCCAACTATAATACTACACAACCCCACCACACTAACACACACCTCACCACACTACCACACAACTCCACCACACTATCACACACTCCACCACACTACGACACGACCCCACCACACACCCCACCACACTACCACACACCCTACCACACTACCACACACCCCAAAACACTACACACATCCCCACCACCACACACCCCACTACACACCCCACCACACTACCACACACCCCACCACACACCCCACCACACTCCCACACACCCCACCACATTACCACACAACCCCACCACACTACCACACACCCCATCACAATACCACACACCCCACCACACTACCACACTACCAAACACCCCACCACAATACTACACATCCCCACCACACTACCACAAATCCCACAACACTACCACACAATCCCACCACACTACCACACACCCCACCTCACTACCACAAACCCCACAACACTACCACATGCCCCCACCACAACACCACACACCCCACCACACTACCACACACCCCACAACACAACCACACACCCCACCACACTACCACACACCCCACAACACTACACACATCCCCACCACCACACACCCCACTACACACCCCACCACACTACCACACACCCCACCACACACCCCACCACACTCCCACACACCCCACCACATTACCACACAACCCCACCACACTACCACACACCCCATCACAATACCACACACCCCACCACACTACCACACTACCAAACACCCCACCACAATACTACACATCCCCACCACACTACCACAAATCCCACAACACTACCACACAATCCCACCACACTACCACACACCCCACCTCACTACCACAAACCCCACAACACTACCACATGCCCCCACCACAACACCACACCCAACCACCACACTATTACACACCCAACAACCACACTACTACACACCCCACCACACTACCACACACCCCACCACACTACCACACACCCCATCACACTACCACACAACTCCACTACACTACCACTCACTCAACCACACTACCACACACACCACCACACTACCACACTCCCCACCACACTGCCACACAACCCCACCACACTACCACACACCCAACCACACTACCACACAACTCACAACACTACCACACGTCCCCACCACACAACCACACACCCAACCACACTACCACACACCCCACAACACTACCACACAATCCCACCACACTCCCAAACAACCCCAACACACTACAATACAACCCCACCCACTACCACAAACCCCATCACACTACCACACCACACTACCCAATGCACTACCACTCTACCACACACCCCACCATAATACTACTCATCCCCACCACACTACCACAAACCCCACCACACTACCACAGAATCCCACCACACTCCCATACAACCCCACCTCACTACAACACAACCCCACCACACTACCACAAACCCCACCACACTACCATACAACCCCACTACACTACCACTCACTCCACCACTCTACCACACACACCACCACACTACCACACTCCCCACCACACTGCCACACAACCACACACGACCAAACACTCAACCACACTACCACACACCCCACCATACTACCACACACCCCATTACTCTACCACACGAACCCACCACACTACCAAACACACCCACCACACTACCACACACCCCCCCACCACTACCACACACCCCACCACATTGCCACGCACCCCACAACATTACCACCCAACCCCACAACATTACCACCCAACCCCACAACATTACCATACAACCCCATCACACAACCACACACCCCACCACATTACCACACACCCCACCACGCTACCACACAACCCCGCAACACTTCCACACATCCCCACCACACTACAACAAACCCCACCACACTACCACACACCCCAAAACAATACTACACAACCCAACCAAACTACCACACACCCCATCACACTACCACACACCCCACCACACTACCACACAACCCCACTTCACTACAACTCACCCCATCACACTACAACACTCCCCACTTCACTACCACACACCCCTCCACATTACCAAACACTCGAATACACTACCACACAACCTCATCACACTACAACACACCACAAAACAACCCAACACACACTACCAAACACAACTCAACCACACTACCACACACCCCTTCACACTACCACACAACCCACCTTCACTACCAATCACCCCACCACATTACCACACAACCCACCACATTCCCACACACCCCACCACACAACCAAACACACCACAACACTACTACACACCACACCACACTACCACACGCCCCAGAACAATACACACACACACCTCACCACACTACCACACATCCCACCACACTACCACACACCCCACCGCACTACCAAAAACCCACCACACTACCACCCCCACACTACCACCCCCACACTACCCAATACACTACCACTCTACCACACACCCCACCACAATACTGCACATCCCCACCACACTACCACAAACCCCCACCACACTACCACACAATCCCACCACACTCCCATACATCCCCACCACACTACAACACAACCCCACCACACTACCACAAACCCCACCACACTACCACACAACCCCACTACACTACCACTCACTCCACAACACTACCACACACACCACCACACTCCCCACCACACTGCCACACAACCTCACCACACTCCCACACACTCCACCACACTACCACACACCCCACCACACTACCACACATCCCACCACTCTACCACACGAACCCACCACACTACCAAACACACCCATCACACTACCATACTTCCCACCACACTACCACACACTCCACCACACTACCACACTACCACACACCCCCACCACTCTACCACACGAACCCACCATACTACCACATACCCCACCACACTAACACACACCCCACCACGCTACCACACAACCCTACAACACTTCCACACATCCCCATCACACTACATCACACCCCACCACACTACAAAACACCCTACCACACTACCACACCCCAAAACAATACTACACAACCCAACCACACTTCCACAAACCCCACCACACTACAACACACCACACCACACTGCCACACAACCCCACTTCACTACAACTCACCCCACCACACTACAACACACCCCACCACACTACCACACACCCCTCCACACTACAACACACCCGAACACACTACCACACAACCTCACCACACTACTACACAACCCTCCACACTACCACACACCCCACCACACAAGCACACACCCCACCACACTACCACACACCCCACCACGCTACCACACACCCCCACAACTCTTCCACACAACCCCACTACACTACAACTCACCCCACCACACTACAAAACACCCCACCACACTACAAAACACCCCAAAACAATACTACACAACCCAACCACACTACCACACACCCCACCACACTACCACACACCCCACCACACTACCACACAACCCCACTCCACTACAACTCACCCCACCACACTACAACACACCCCACCACACTACCACACTCCCCGCCACACTACCACACACCCGAACACACTACCACACAACCTCACCACACTACTACACACACCCCTCCACTCTAAAACACATCCCACCACACTACCACACACTCCACCACAATACTACACAGCCCAAATACAATACTTCACAACCCCACAACCCCACAACTCTACCACACACCCCACCACACTACCACACACCCCATCACACTACCACACAACCCACCCACACTACCACACACCCTAGCACCTTACCACACACCCCACCACAAAACCAATCAACCCTACCCCACTATCACACTCCCCACCACACTACCAAATACCCCACCACACTACCACACAACCCACCACACTCCCACACACCCTACCACACTACCAAACACCCCACCACACTACTACACACCCCAGAACAATACACACACACCTCACCACACTACCACACATCCCACCACACTTCCACACACCCCACCGCACTACAAAAAACCCTCCACACTTCCACCCCCCACACTACCCAATACACTACCACTCTACCACACACCCCATTACAATACTACACATCCCCACCACAATGCCACAAACCCCACCACACTACCACACAATCCCACCACATTCCCATACAACCCCACCACACTATAACACAACCCCACCACACTACCACACACCCCACCACACTAACACACACTCCACCACACAACGACACACCCCACCATTCTACCACACGAACCCACCACACTACCAAACACACCCACCACACTACCACACACCCCACCACACTACCACACACCCCACCACATTACCACGCACCCCACAACATTACCATACACCCCAGAACACTACACACACCCCACCACACTACCACACACCCTCCACACTACCACACACACCACCACACAACCAGTCAACCCCACCACACTATCACACACCCCACCACAGAACCACACGACCCCACCACACAACCACACACCCCACCAAACTTCCATACACCCCACAACACTACCATATATCCCACTATACTACCACACAATCCCACCACACAACCCACCACACACCCACACACCCCACCACACAACCAGTCAACCCCACCACACTATCACACACCCCACCACAGAACCACACGACCCCACCACACAACCACACACCCCACCACACTACCACACACCCCAACACACTACCACACACCCAACCACGCTACAAGAACCCCAACACACTACCGCACCCCCCAACACTACCACACTCACCACCACACTACCACACAACCCCACCACACAACCCCACCACACTATCACACACTCCACCACACTACGACACGACTCCACCACGCAACCACACCCCCCACCACACTACCACACACCCCACCACATTACCACACACCCCACCACACTACCACACAACCACACAACCCCACCAGACTACCACACAACCCACCACACTACAACGCACCCCACCACACTACCACACAACCCCACCTCTCTACCACACACCCCACCACACTACCACACAACCCCACAACAGTACCACACAACCACACCACACTACCACACACCCCACAACACTACCACACACCCCAGAACACTACACACACCCCACCACAGTACCACACACTCCACCACACTACCAAACACTCCACCACACAACCAAACACCCCACCACACTGCAACACACCCTATCAAACTACCACACAACCCCACCACACAACCACACCCCCCACTACCACACTCCTCACTACACTACCACACACCCCACCACACTACCACACACCCCACCACACTACCACACACCCCACCACAGTACCACACACTCCACCACACTACCAAACACTCCACCACACAACCAAACACCCCACCACACTGCAACACACCCTATCAAACTACCACACAACCCCACCACACAACCACACCCCCCACTACCACACTCCTCACTACACTACCACACACCCAACCATACTACCACACACCCCACCACAATATTACACAACCCCACCGCACTACAACTCACCCCACCACACTACAACACACCCCACCACACTACCACACAACTCCACAACACTACCACACACCACACCACAATTCCACACAATCCACAACACTACCACACAACCCACCTCACTACCATACAACTAACCACACTACCAAACACACCACTACACTACCACACACCCCAGAACACTACACACACCCCACGACACTACCACACACCCCACCACATTACAACGCACCCTACCACACTACCACACAACCCCACAACAGTATCACACAATACAACCACACTACCACACACCCCACCACACAACCACACACCCCACCACACTACAACACACCCCAGATCACAACACACACCCCACCACACACCCCACCACACTACCAAACATCCTACGAAACTACCACACATCCCCATCACACTACCACACTCCCCCCAACACTACCACACTCACCACCACACTAACACACACCCCACCACACTACCACACAACCCCACCACACTACCACACACTCCACCACAATACTACACAGCCCAACTATAATACTACACAACCCCACCACACTAACACACACCTCACCACACAACCACACAACCCCACCTCTCTACCACACACCCCACCACACTACCACACAACCCCACAACAGTACCACACAACCCCACCACACTACCACACACCCCACAACACTACCACACACCCCAGAACACTACACACACCCCACCACAGTACCACACACTCCACCACACTACCAAACACTCCACCACACTACCAAACACCCCACCACACTGCAACACACCCTATCACACTACCACACAACCCCACCACACAACCACACCCCAACTACCACACTCCTCACTACACTACCACACACCCCACCACACTACCACACACCCCACCACACTACCACACACCCCACTATGCTACCACACAACCCCACTATGCTACCACACAACCCCACAACACTTCCACACACCCCCACCACACTACAAAACACCCAACCATGCTACCACATACCCCACCACAATATTACACAACCCTACCACAATACCACACACCCCATTACACTACCACACACCCCACCACACACTTCCACACAACCCCACCGCACTACAACTCACCCCACCACACTACAACATACCCCACCACACTACCACACAACACCACCACACTACCACACACCACACCACAATTCCACACAATCCACAACACTACCACACAACCCACCTCACTACCATACACCCAACCACACTACCAAACACCCCACTACACTACCACACACCCCAGAACACTACACACACCCCACGACACTACCACACACCCCACCACACTACAACGCACCCCACCACACTACCACACAACCCCACAACAGTATCACACAATACAACCACACTACCACACACCCCACCACACAACCACACACCCCACCACACTACAACACACCCCAGATCACAACACACACCCCACCACACTACCAAACATCCTACATAACTACCACACATCCCCATTACACTACCACACTCCCCCGAACAATACCACACTCACCACCACACTAACACACACCCCACCAAACTACCACACAACCCCACCACACTACCACACACTCCACCACAATACTACACAGCCCAACTATAATACTACACAACCCCACCACACTAACACACACCTCACCACACTACCACACAACTCCACCACACTATCACACACTCCACCACACTACGACACGACCCCACCACACACCCCACCACACTACCACACACCCTACCACACTACCACACACCCCAAAACACTACACACATCCCCACCACCACACACCCCACTACACACCCCACCACACTACCACACACCCCACCACACACCCCACCACACTCCCACACACCCCACCACATTACCACACAACCCCACCACACTACCACACACCCCATCACAATACCACACACCCCACCACACTACCACACTACCAAACACCCCACCACAATACTACACATCCCCACCACACTACCACAAATCCCACAACACTACCACACAATCCCACCACACTACCACACACCCCACCTCACTACCACAAACCCCACAACACTACCACATGCCCCCACCACAACACCACACCCAACCACCACACTATTACACACCCAACAACCACACTACTACACACCCCACCACACTACCACACACCCCACCACACTACCACACACCCCATCACACTACCACACAACTCCACTACACTACCACTCACTCTACCACACTACCACACACACCACCACACTACCACACTCCCCACCACACTGCCACACAACCCCACCACACTACCACACACCCAACCACACTACCACACAACTCACAACACTACCACACGTCCCCACCACACAACCACACACCCAACCACACTACCACACACCCCACAACACTACCACACAATCCCACCACACTCCCAAACAACCCCAACACACTACAATACAACCCCACCCACTACCACAAACCCCATCACACTACCACACCACACTACCCAATGCACTACCACTCTACCACACACCCCACCATAATACTACTCATCCCCTCCACACTACCACAAACCCCACCACACTACCACAGAATCCCACCACACTCCCATACAACCCCAAATCACTACAACACAACCCCACCACACTACCACAAACCCCACCACACTACCATACAACCCCACTACACTACCACTCACTCCACCACTCTACCACACACACCACCACACTACCACACTCCCCACCACACTGCCACACAACCACACACGACCAAACACTCAACCACACTACCACACACCCCACCACACTACCACACACCCCATTACTCTACCACACGAACCCACCACACTACCAAACACACCCACCACACTACCACACCCCCCCTACCACTACCACACACCCCACCACATTGCCACGCACCCCACAACATTACCACCCAACCCCACAACATTACCACCCAACCCCACAACATTACCATACAACCCCATCACACAACCACACACCCCACCACATTACCACACACCCCACCACGCTACCACACAACCCCGCAACACTTCCACACATCCCCACCACACTACAACAAACCCCACCACACTACCACACACCCCAAAACAATACTACACAACCCAACCAAACTACCACACACCCCATCACACTACCACACACCCCACCACACTACCACACAACCCCACTTCACTACAACTCACCCCATCACACTACAACACTCCCCACTTCACTACCACACACCCCTCCACATTACCAAACACTCGAATACACTACCACACAACCTCATCACACTACAACACACCACAAAACAACCCAACACACACTACAAAACACAACTCAACCACACTACCACACACCCCTTCACACTACCACACAACCCACCTTCACTACCAATCACCCCACCACATTACCACACAACCCACCACATTCCCACACACCCCACCACACAACCAAACACACCACAACACTACTACACACCACACCACACTACCACACGCCCCAGAACAATACACACACACCTCACCACACTACCACACATCCCACCACACTACCACACACCCCACCGCACTACCAAAAACCCACCACACTACCACCCCCACACTACCACCCCCACACTACCCAATACACTACCACTCTACCACACACCCCACCACAATACTGCACATCCCCACCACACTACCACTAACCCCCACCACACTACCACACAATCCCACCACACTCCCATACATCCCCACCACACTACAACACAACCCCACCACACTAATACAAACCCCACCACACTACCACACAACCCCACTACACTACCACTCACTCCACAACACTACCACACACACCACCACACTCCCCACCACACTGCCACACAACCTCACCACACTCCCACACACTCCACCACACTACCACACACCCCACCACACTACCACACATCCCACCACTCTACCACACGAACCCACCACACTACCAAACACACCCATCACACTACCATACTTCCCACCACACTACCACACACTCCACCACACTACCACACACCCCACCACTCTACCACACGAACCCACCATACTACCACACACCCCACCACACTAACACACACCCCACCACGCTACCACACAACCCTACAACACTTCCACACATCCCCATCACACTACATCACACCCCACCACACTACAAAACACCCTACCACACTACCACACCCCAAAACAATACTACACAACCCAACCACACTTCCACAAACCCCACCACACTACAACACACCACACCACACTGCCACACAACCCCACTTCACTACAACTCACCCCACCACACTACAACACACCCCACCACACTACCACACACCCCTCCACACTACAACACACCCGAACACACTACCACACAACCTCACCACACTACTACACAACCCTCCACACTACCACACACCCCACCACACAAGCACACACCCCACCACACTACCACACACCCCACCACGCTACCACACACCCCCACAACTCTTCCACACAACCCCACTACACTACAACTCACCCCACCACACTACAAAACACCCCACCACACTACAAAACACCCCAAAACAATACTACACAACCCAACCACACTACCACACACCCCACCACACTACCACACACCCCACCACACTACCACACAACCCCCACTCCACTACAACTCACCCCACCACACTACAACACACCCCACCACACTACCACACTCCCCGCCACACTACCACACACCCGAACACACTACCACACAACCTCACCACACTACTACACACACCCCTCCACACTAAAACACATCCCACCACACTACCACACACTCCACCACAATACTACACAGCCCAAATACAATACTTCACAACCCCACAACTCTACCACACACCCCACCACACTACCACGCACCCCATCACACTACCACACAACCCACCCACACTACCACACACCCTAGCACCTTACCACACACCCCACCACAAAACCAATCAACCCTACCCCACTATCACACTCCCCACCACACTACCAAATACCCCACCACACTACCACACAACCCACCACACTCCCACACACCCTACCACACTACCAAACACCCCACCACACTACTACACACCCCAGAACAATACACACACACCTCACCACACTACCACACATCCCACCACACTACCACACACCCCACCGCACTACCAAAAACCCACCACACTACCACCCCCCACACTACCAAATACACTACCACTCTACCACACACCCCATTACAATACTACACATCCCCACCACAATACCACAAACCCCACCACACTATCACACAATCCCACCACACTCCCATACAACCCCACCACACTATAACACAACCCCACCACACTACCACACACCTCACCACACTAACACACACTCCACCACACAACCACACACCCCACCACTCTACTACACGAACCCACCACACTACCAAACACACCCACCACACTACCACACATCCCACCACACTACCACACACCCCACCACACTACCACACACCCCACCACATTACCACGCACCCCACAACATTACCATACACCCCAGAACACTACACACACCCCACCACACTACCACACACCTTCCACACCACCACACACACCACCACAATACCACACACCCCACCACACTACCACCCAACCCCACAATATTACCACACAACCCCACCACACAACCACACACCCCACCACACTACCACACACCCCACCACGCTACCACACAACCCCACAACACTTCCACACATCCCCACCTCACTATAAAACACCCCCCATACTACCAAACACACCACCACAATATTACACAACCCCACCACACTACCACACACCCCACCATACTACCACACACCCCACCACACTTCCACACAACCCCACCGCACTACAACTCACCCCACCACACTACAACACACCCCACCACACTACCACACACCCCCTCCACAATACAACACACCCCACCACACTACCACACAACTCCACCACACTACCACACACCACACCACACTTCCACACAACCCACAACACTACCACACAACCCACCTCACTACCATACACCCACCCACACTACCACACACCCCACTACACTGCCACACACCCCAGAACACTACACACACCCCACGACACTACCACACACCGCACCACACTACAACGCACCCCACCACACTACCACACAACCCCACTACAGTATCACACAATACCACCACACTACCACACACCCCACCACACTACCACACACCCCACCACACTACAACACACCCCAGATCACAACACACACCCCACCACACACTCCACCACACTACCAACATCCCACGAAACTACCACACATCCCCACCACACTACCACACTCCCCCGAACCCTACCACACTCACCATCACACTAACACAAACCCCACCACACTACCACACAACCCCCACCACACTACCACACACTCCACCACAATACTACACAGCCCAACTATAATACTACACAACCACCACCACACTAACACACACCCCACCACACTACGACACGACCCCACCACACTATCACACACCCCACCACACTACCACACACCCTACCACACTACCACACATCCCAAAACACTGCACACACCCCACCCACACTACCACACACCCCACCACACTACAACGCACCCCACCACACTACCACACAACCACACAACCCCACCACACTACCACACAACCCACCACACTGCAACGCACCCCACCACACAACCACACAACCACACCTCACTACCACACACCCCACCACACTACCACACAACCCCACAACAGTACCACACAACCCCACCAGACTACCACACACCCCAGAACTCTACACACACCCCACCACAGTACCACACACTCCACCACACTACCAAAAACCCCACCACACTGCAACACACCCTATCACACTACCACACAACCCCACCACACAACCACACCCCCCACTACCCACACTCCACTACCACACACCCCACCACACACCCCACAACACTAACACACACACCACCACAATACCAACACTCCCAACAACACTACCACCCAACCCCACAACATTACCACACAACCCCACCACACAACCACACACCCCACCACACTACCACACACCCCACCACGCTACCACACAACCCCACAACACTTTCACACATCCCCACCACACTACAACATACCCCACTACACTACAACACACCCCACCACACTACATCACACCCCTCCACACTACCACACACCCCAACACACTACCACACAACCTCAATACACTACTACACACCCATCCACACTACAACACATCCCACCACACTACCATACACCCAACCACAAAACCAATCAACTCTACCCCACTATCACACACCCCACTACACTACCACACACCGCAGAACACTACACACACCCCACGACACTACAACACACCCCACCACACTACAACGCACCCCACCACACTACCACACTACCACACAACCCCACCACACTACCACACATCCCCACCACACTACCACACTCCCCCTACCACACTCCCCACCACATTACCACACACCCTACCACACTACAACGCACCCCTCCACACTACCACACAACCCCACAACAGTACCACACAATCCCACAACACTACCACACACCCCCACCACACTACGAAACACACCACCACACTACCACATATCCCACTATACTACCACACAATCCCACCACACTACCACACACCCCACCACACTACCACACACCCCACCACACAACCAATTAACCCCACCACACAATCACACACCCCACCACACTACCACACACCCCAGATCACAACACACACCCCACCACACTTCCAAACATCCCACCACACTACCACACACCCCCACCACACTACCAAACACCCCACTACACTACCACATATCCCACTGTACTACCACACAATCCCATCACACTACCACACACCCCACCACACTACCACACACCCCACCACACAACCAATTAACCCCATCATACTATCACACACCCCACCACACTACCACACGACCCCACCACACAACCACATACCCCCACCACACTACCACACAACCTACCTCACTACCACACACCTCACCACTCTACAAAAACCCCAACACACTACCACATCCCCCAACACTACCACATCCCCCAACACTACCACACTCACCACCACACTATCACACAACCCCCACCACAAAATCACACACTCCACTACTCTACGACACGACTCCACCACACAACCACACACCCCCACCACACTACCACACACCCCACCACAGTACCACACACTCCACCACACTACCAAACACCCCAACACACTGCAACACACTTTATCGCACTACCACACAACCCCACCCACACGACCACACACCCTATCACACAACGACACAATCCACCAACATTTCCACACACCATACCACCCTACCCACACACCCACCACAAACCATTCAACCCTAACCCAACTATCACACACCCCACTACACTACCACAAACACCAGAACACTACACACACCCCACGACACTACCAGACACCCCACAACACTACAACGCAGCCCACCACACTACCACACAACCCACAACAGTATCACACACTGCCACACACCCCACCACACTACCACACACCCCACCACACTACCACACACCCTACCACACTACCACACACCCCAGATCACAACACACACCCCACCACACACCCCACCACACTACCAAACATCCCACCACACTACCACACACCCCCACAACTCTACCAAACACCCCACCACACTACCACACAACCCACCACACTTCCATACACCCCACAACACTACCTCATATCCCACTATACTACCACACAATCCCACTATACTACCATACACCCCACCACACTACCACACCCCCACCACACAACCAATCAACCCCACCACACTATCACACACCCCACCACACTACCACACGTTCCCACCACACAACCACACACCCACCAAACTACCACACACCCCACCACACTACCACACTCTCCACTACACTACAAAAACTTCAACACACTACCACACCTCCAACACTACCACACTCACCACCACACTACCACACACCCACCACATTACCACACAACCCCACCACACTATCACACACTCCACCACACTACGACACGACCCCACCACACAACCACACACCCCACCACAGTACCACACACTCCACCACACTACCAAACAACCCCACCACACTGCAACACACCCCATCACTCTACCACACAACCCCACCACACAACCACACCCCCCCCCCCTACTACACTCCCCACTACACTACCACACACCCACCACACTACCACACACCCCACCACACTACCACACGCACCACCACAATACCACACACCCCACAACACTCCCACCCAACCCCACAACATTACCACACAACCCCACCACACAACTACGCACCCCACCACACTACCACACACCCCACCATGCTACCACACAACCCCACAACACTTCCACACATCCCCACCACACTACAAAACACCCAACCATACTACCACACACCCCACCACAATATTACACAACCCCACCACTATACCACACACCCCACAACACTATCACACACCACCACCACACACTTCCACACAACCCCACCGCACTACAACTCACCCCACCACACTACAACACACCCCACTACACTACCACACACCCCTCCACAATACAACACACCCCACCACACTACCAAACAACATCCACCACACTACCACACCACACTACCCAATGCACTACCACTCTACCACACACCCCACCATAATACTACACATCCCCACCACACTACCACAAACCCCACCACACTACCACACCACACTACCCAATGCACTACCACTCTACCACACACCCCACCCTAATACTACATATCCCTACCACACTACCACAAACCCCACCACACTACCACACAATCCCACCACACTCCCATACAACCCCACCTCACTACAACACAACCCCACCACACTGCCACACAACCCCACCACACTACCAAACACTCAACCACACTACCACACACCCCACCACACTACCACACACCCCATCACTCTACTACACGAACCCACCACACTACCAAACACACCCACCACACTACCACACACCCACCACACTACCACACACCCCACCACATTGCCACGCACCCCACAACATTACCACCCAACCCCACAACATTACCACCCAACCCCACAACATTACTATACAACCCCATCACACAACCACACACCCCACCACACTACAACACATCCCACCACACTACAAAAGACCCCACCACACTACCACACACCCCAAAACAATACTACACACAAACCAACCAAACTACCACACACCCCATCACACTACCACACACCACACAACACTACCACACAACCCCACTTCATTAAAACTCACCCCATCACACTACAACACACCCCACCACACTAACACACACCCCTCCACATTACCACACACTCGAATTCACTACCACACAACCTCATCACACTACACACACACCCCAAAACAACCCAACACACACTACCAAACACAACCCAACCACACTGCCACACAACCCTTCACACTACCACACAACCCACCCTCACTACCACACACCCTACCACCTTACCACACACCCCACCACAAAACCAATCATCTCTACCCCACTATCACACACCCCACCACACTACCAATTACCCCACCACATTACCACACAACCCACATATTCCCACACTCCCCAACACACTACCAAACACCCCACCACACTACTACACACCCCACCACACTACCACACGCCCCAGAACAATACACCCACACCTCACCACATTACCACACATCCCACCACACTACCACACACCCCACCGCACTACCAAAAACCCACCACCACTACAACCTCCACACTACCACCCCCACACTACCCAATACACTACCACTCTACCACACACCCCACCACAATACTACACATCCCCACCACACTACCACAAACCCCACCACACTACCACACAATCCCACCACACTCCCATACAACCCCACCACACTACAACACAACCCCACCACACTACCACAAACCCCACCACACTACCACTCAACCCCACTACACTACCACTCACTCCACCACACTACCACACACACCACCACACTACCACACTCCCCACCACACTGCCACACAACCTCACCTCACTACCACACACTACACCACACTACCACACACCCCACCACACTACCACACAGCCCACCACACTACCACACACCCCACCACTCTACCACACGAACCCACCATACTACCACACACCCCACCACACTACCACACACCCCACCACGCTACCACACAACCCCACAACACTTCCACACATCCCCACCACACGACATCACACCCCACCACACTACAAAACACCCTACCACACTACCACACCCCCCAAAACAATACTACACAACCCAACCACACTTCCACAAACCCCACCACAATACAACACACCACACCACACTGCCACACAACCCCACTTCACTACAACTCACCCCACCACACTACAACACACCCCACCACACTACCACACACTCAACCACACTACCACACACCCCACCACACTACCACACACCCCATCACTCTACCACACGAACCCACCACACTGCCAAACACACCCACCACACTACCACACACCCCACCACACTACCACACACCCCACCACATTGCCACGCACCCCACAACATTACCACCCAACCCCACAACATTACCACCCAACCCCACAACATTACTATACAACCCCATCACACAACCACACACCCCACCATACTACCACACACCCCACCACGCTACAACACAACCCCACAACACTTCCACACATCACCACCACACTACAACACACCCCACCACACTACAAAAGACCCCACCACACTACCACACACCCCAAAACAATACTACAACAACCCAACCAAACTACCACACACCCCATCACACTACCACACACCACACAACACTACCACACAACCCCACTTCACTAAAACTCACCCCATCACACTACAACACACCCCACCACACTAACACACACCCCTCCACATTACCACACACTCGAATTCACTTACCACACAACCTCATCACACTACCACACACCCCAAAACAACCCAACACACACTACCAAACCAAACCCAACCACACTACAACACAACCCCACCACACAACCACAAACCCCACCACACTACCACACAACCCCACTACACTACCACTCACTCCACCACACTACCACACACAACCACCACACTACCACACTCCCACCACCACTGCCACACAACCTCACCTCACTACCACACACTACACCACACTACCACACACCCCACCACACTACCACACACCCCACCACTCTACTACACGAACCCACCACACTACCAAACACACCCACCAAACTACCATACATCCCACCACACTACCAAACACTCCACCACACTACCACACACCCCACCACACTACCACACACCCCACCACTCTACCACACGAGCCCACCATACTACCACACACCCCACCACACTACCACACACTCCACCACGCTACCACACAACCCCACAACACTTGCACACATCCCCGACCACACTACATCACACCCCACCACACTACAAAACACCCTACCACACTACCACACACCCCAAAACAATACTACACAACCCAACCACACTTCCACAAACCCCACCACAATACAACACACCACACCACACTCCCACACAACCCCACTTCACTACAACTCACCCCACCACACTACAACACACCCCACCACACTACCACACACTCCTCCACACTACCACCACACCCGAACACACTACCACACAACCTCACCACACTACTACAGAACCCTCCACACTACCACACACCCACCACACAACCACACACGGGACTTCGTGACAAATCGCCAACATGGATTCAGGGAGGGTAAATCTTGCCTTACAGGCTTGATAGAATTCTACGATCAGGTGACACAGATTAAGCAAGAAAGAGAGGGCTGGGCGGACTGCATTTTCTTGGATTGTCGGAAAGCCTTTGACACAGTACCGCATAAGAGGCTGGTACATAAGCTGGAGAGACAGGCAGGTGTAGCTGGTAAGGTGCTCCAGTGGATAAGGGAGTATCTAAGCAATAGGAAGCAGAGAGTTACGGTGAGGGGTGAGACCTCCGATTGGCGTGAAGTCACCAGTGGAGTCCCACAGGGCTCTGTACTCGGTCCTATCTTGTTTCTGATATATGTAAATGATCTCCCGGAGGGTATCGATTCATTTCTCTCAATGTTTGCGGACGATGCTAAAATTATGAGAAGGATTAAAACAGAAGAGGACTGTTTGAGGCTTCAAGAAGACCTAGACAAGCTGAAGGAATGGTCGAACAAATGGTTGTTAGAGTTTAACCCAACCAAATGTAATGTAATGAAGATAGGTGTAGGGAGCAGGAGGCCAGATACAAGGTATCATCTGGGAGAGGAAATTCTTCAGGAGTCAGAGAAGGAAAAAGACTTGGGGGTTGATATCACGCCAGACCTGTCTCCTGCAGCACATATCAAGCGGATAACATCAGCGGCATATGCCAGGCTGGCCAACATACGAACGGCATTCAGAAACTTGTGTAAAGAATCATTCAGAACTTTGTATACCACATATGTCAGGCCAATCCTGGAGTATGCAGCCCCAGCATGGAGTCCATATCTAGTCAAGGATAAGACTAAACTGGAAAAGGTTCAAAGGTTTGCCACCAGACTAGTACCCGAGCTGAGAGGTATGAGCTACGAGGAGAGACTACGGGAATTAAACCTCACTTCGCTGGAAGACAGAAGAGTTAGGGGGGACATGATCACCACATTCAAGATTCTGAAGGGGATTGATAGGGTAGATAAAGACAGTCTATTTAACACAAGGGGCACACGTACTAGGGGACACGGGTGGAAACTGAGTGCCCAAATGAGCCACAGAGATATTAGAAAGAACTTTTTTAGTGTCAGAGTGGTTGACAAATGGAATGCATTAGGAAGTGATGTGGTGGAGGCTGACTCCATACACAGTTTCAAGTGTAGATATGACAGAGCCCGATAGGCTCAGGAATCTGTACACCTGTTGATTGACGGTTGAGAGGCGGGACCAAAGAGCCAGAGCTCAACCCCCGCAAACACAACTAGGTGAGTACAACTAGGTGAGTACACACTCCTCCACACTACCACACACCCGAACACACTACCACACACAACCTCACCACACTACTACAGAACCCTCCACACTACCACACACCCCACCACACAACCACACACCCCACCACACTACCACACACCCCACCACGCTACCACACTCCCCCACAACACTTCCACACATCCCCACCACACTACAACACACCCCACCACCCTACAAAACACCCCACCACACTACAAAACACCCCAAAACAATACTACACAACCCAACCACACTACCACACACCCCACCACACTACCACACACCCCACCACCCTACCACACAACCCCACTTCACTACAACTCACCCCACCACACTACAACACACCTCACCACACTACCACACACCCCTCCACACTACAACACATCCCACCACACTACCACACACTCCACCACAATACTACACAGCCCAAATACAATACTTCACAACACCACAACACTACCACATACCCCACCACACTACCACACACCCCATCACACTACCACACAACCCACCCACACTACCACACACCCTAGCACCTTATCACAAACCCCACCACAAAACCAATCAACCCTACCCCACTATCATACACCTCATCACACTACCAAACACCCCACCACACTACCACACACCCCAGAACAATACACACACACCTCACCACACTACCACACATCCCACCACACTACCACACACCCCACCGCACTACAAAAAACCTTCCACACTTCCACCTCCCACACTACCCAATACACTACCACTCTACCACACACCCTATTACAATATTACACATCCCCACCACAATGCCACAAACCCCACCACACTACCATACAATCCCACCACATTCCCATACAACCCCACCACACTATAACACAACCCCACCACACTACCACACACCCCACCACACTAACTCACACTCCACCACACAACGACACACCCCACCATTCTACCACACGAACCCACCACACTACCAAACACACCCACCACACTACCACACACATCCCACCACACTACCACACACCCCACCATACTACCACACACCCCACCACATTACCACGCACCCCACAACATTACCATACACCCCAGAACACTACACACACCCCACCACACTACCACACACCCTCCACACTACCACACACACCACCACAATACCACACACCCCACCACACTACCACCCAACCCCACAATATTGCCACACAACCCCACCACACAACCACACACCCCACCACACTACCACACACCCCACCACGCTACCACACAACCCCACAACACTTCCACACATCCCCACCACCTATAAAACACCCCACCATACTACCACACACACCATCACAATATTACACAACCCCACCACACTACCACACACCCCACCACGCTACCACACACCCCACCACACTACCACACACCCCACCACACTTCCACACAACGCCACCGCACTACAACTCACCCCACCACACTACAACACACCCCACCACACTACCACACACCCCCTCCACAATACAACACACCCCACCACACTACCACACAACTCCACCTCACTACCACACACCACACTACCACACAACCCACAACACTACCACACAACCTACCTCACTACCATACACCCAACCACACTACCACACACCCCACTACACTACCACACACCCCAGAATACTACACACACTCCACGACACTACCACACACCCCACCACACTACAACGCACCCCACCACACTACTACACAACCCCACAACAATATCACACATACCACCACACTACCACACACCCCACCACACTACCACAAACACCAGATCACAACACACACCCCACCACACACCCCACCACATTACCAAACATCCCACCAAATTACTACACATCCCCACCTCACTACCACACTCCCCACTACACTACCACACACCCCCCACACTACAACGCACCCCACCACACTACCAGACAACCACACTACACTACTATACACCCCAGATCACAACGCACACCCCAACACACACCCCACCACACTATCTAACATCCCACCACACTACCACAGACCCCCACCACACTACCAATCATCCCACCACACTACCACACAACCCACCAAACTTCCATACACCCCACAACACTACCATATATCCCACTATACTACCACACAATCCCACCACACAACCCACCACACACCCACATACCCCACCACACAACCAGTCAACCCCACCACACTATCACACACCCCACCACAGAACCACACGACCCCACCACACAACCACACACCCCACCACACTACCACACACCCCAACACACTACCACACACCCAACCACGCTACAAAAACCCAAACACACTACCACACCCCCCAAAACTACCACACTCACCACCACACTACCACACACCCCACCACACTACCACACAACCCCACCACACTATCACACACTCCACCACATTACGACACGACTCCACCACGCAACCACACCTCCCACCACACTACCACACACCCCACCACATTACCACACACCCCACCACACTACCACACTACCACACTACCACACAACCACACAACCCCACCACACTACCACACAACCCACCACACTACAACGCACCCCACCACACTACCACACAACCACACAACCCCACCTCTCTACCACACACCCCACCACACTACCACACAACCCCACAACAGTACCACACAACCCCACCACACTACCACACACCCCACAACACTACCACACACCCCAGAACACTACACACACCCCACCACAGTACCACACACTCCACCACACTACCAAACACTCCACCACACTACCAAACACCCCACCACACTGCAACACACCCTATCACACTACCACATAACCCCACCACACAACCACACCCCCCACTACCACACTCCTCACTACACTACCACACACCCCACCACACTACCACACACCCCACCACACTACCACACACCCCACTATGCTACCACACAACCCCACAACACTTCCACACATCCCCACTACACTACAAAACACCCAACCATACTACCACACAACCCACCACAATATTACACAACCCCACCGCACTACAACTCACCCCACCACACTACAACACACCCCACCACACTACCACACAACTCCACAACACTACCACACACCACACCACAATTCCACACAATCCACAACACTACCACACAACCCACCTCACCACTACCATACACCCAACCACACTACCAAACACACCACTACACTACCACACACCCCAGAACACTACACACACCCCACGACACTACCACACACCCCACCACACTACAACGCACCCTACCACACTACCACACAACCCCACAACAGTATCACACAATACAACCACACTACCACACACCCCACCACACAACCACACACCCCACCACACTACAACACACCCCAGATCACAACACACACCCCACCACACACCCCACCACACTACCAAACATCCTACGAAACTACCACACGTCCCCATCACACTACCACACTCCCCCCAACACTACCACACTCACCACCACACTAACACACACCCCACCACACTACCACACAACCCCACCACACTACCACACACTCCACCACAATACTACACAGCCCAACTATAATACTACACAACCCCACCACACTAACACACACCTCACCACACAACCACACAACCCCACCTCTCTACCACACACCCCACAACACTACCACACACCCCAGAACACTACACACACCCCACCACAGTACCACACACTCCACCACACTACCAAACTCTCCACCACACTACCAAACACCCCACCACACTGCAACACACCCTATCACACTACCACACAACCCCACCACACAACCACACCCCCACTACCACACTCCTCACTACACTACCACACACCCCACCACACTACCACACACCCCACCACACTACCACACACCCCACTATGCTACCACACAACCCCACTATGCTACCACACAACCCCACAACACTTCCACACACCCCACCACACTACAAAACACCCAACCATACTACCACACACCCCACCACAATATTACACAACCCTACCACAATACCACACACCCCACCACACTACCACACACCCCACCACACACTTCCACACAACCCCACCGCACTACAACTCACCCCACCACACTACAACATACCCCACCACACTACCACACAACTCCACCACACTACCACACACCACACCACAATTCCACACAATCCACAACACTACCACACAACCCACCTCACTACCATACACCCAACCACACTACCAAACACCCCACTACACTACCACACACCCAGAACACTACACACACCCCACGACACTACCACACACCCCACCACACTACAACGCACCCCACCACACTACCACACAACCCCACAACAGTATCACACAATACAACCACACTACCACACACCCTACCACACAACCACACACTCCACCACACTACAACACACTACAAATATCCCACGAAACTACCACACATCCCCACACACTACCACACTCCCCCCAACCCTACCACACTCACCATCACACTAACACACACCCCACCACTTTACCACACAACCCCACCACACTACCACACACTCCACCACAATACAACACAGCCCAACTATAATACTACACAACCCCACCACACTAACACACACCCCACCACACTACGACACGACCCCACCACACTATCACACACCCCACCACCTACCACACACCCTACCACACTACCACACATCCCAAAACAATACACACACCCCACCACACTACCACACACCCCACCACACTACAACGCCCCCCACCACACTACCACACAACCCCACCACACTACCACACAACCCACCACACTACAACGCACCCCACCACACAACCACACCTCATTACCACACACCCCACCACACTACCACACAACCCCACAACAGTACCACACAACCCCACCAGACTACCACACACCCCAGAACACTACACACACCCCACCACAGTACCACTCACTCCACCACACTACCAAAAACCCCACCACACTGCAACACAACCCATCACACTACCACACAACCCCACCACACAACCACACCCCCCCACTACCACACTCCACACTACACTACCACACACCCCACACACACCCCACAACACTAACACACACACCACCACAATACCACACTCCCCACAACACTACCACCCAACCCCACAACATTACCACACAACCCCACCACACAACCACACACCCCACCACACTACCACACACCCCACCACGCTACCACACAACCCCACAACACTTTCACACATCCCCACCACACTACAACACACCCCACTACACTACAACACACCCCACCACACTACCACACACCCCCCACAATACTACACAACCCCACCACACTACCACACACCTCACCACACTACCACACACCCCACCACACTACCATACAACCCCACTGCACTACATCTCTCCCCACCACACTACAACACACCCCACCACACTACCACACACCCCTCCACACTACCACACACCCCAACACACTACCACACAACCCCACCACACAACTACACCCCCACTACTACACTCCCCACTACACTACCACACACCTACCACACTACCACACACCCCACCACACTACCACACACACCACCACAATACCACACACCTCACCACACTACCACCCAACCCCACAACATTACCACACAACCCCACCACACAACTACGCACCCCACCACACTACCACACACCCCACCATGCTACCACACAACCCCACAACACTTCCACACATCCCCACCACACTACAAAACACCCAACCATACTACCACACACCCAACCACAATATTACACAACCCCACCACAATACCACACACCCCACCACACTACCACACACCCCACCACACACTTCCACACAACCCCACCGCACTACAACTCACCCCACCACACTACAACACACCCCACTACAGTACCACACACCCCCTCCACAATACAACACACCCCACCACACTACCACACAACTCCACCACACTACCACACACCACACCACATTACCACACAATCCACAACACTACCACACAACCCACCTCACTACCATACACCCAACCACACTACCAAACACCCCACTACACTACCACACACCCCAGAACACTACACACACCCCACGACACTACCACACACCCCACCACACTACAACGCACCCCACCACACTACCACACAACCCCACAACAGTATCACACAATACCACCACACTACCACACACCCCACCACACTACCACGCACCCCACCACACTACCACACACCCCACCATGCTACCACACAACCCCACAACACTTCCACACATCCCCACCACACTACAAAACACCGAACCATACTACCACACACCCCACCACAATATTACACAACCCCACCACAATACCACACACCCCACCACACTACCACACACCCCACCACACACTTCCACACAACCCCACCGCACTACAACTCACCCCACCACACTACAACACACCCCACTACAGTACCACACACCCCTCCACAATACAACACACCCCACCACACTACCACACAACTCCACCACACTACCACACACCACACCACATTACCACACAATCCACAACACTACCACACAACCCACCTCACTACCATACACCCAACCACACTACCAAACACCCCACTACACTACCACACACCCCAGAACACTACACACACCCCACGACACTACCACACACCCCACCACACTACAACGCACCCCACCACACTACCACACAACCCCACAACAGTATCACACAATACCACCACACTACCACACACCCCACCACACTACCACACACCCCACCACACTACAACACACCCCAGATCACAACACACATCCCACCACACACTCCACCACACTACCACACATCCCAAAACAATACACACACCCCACCACACTACCACACACCCCACCACACTACAACGCCCCCCACCACACTACCACACAACCCCACCACACTACCACACAACCCACCACACTACAACGCACCCCACCACACAACCACACCTCATTACCACACACCCCACCACACTACCACACAACCCCACAACAGTACCACACAACCCCACCAGACTACCACACACCCCAGAAACACTACACACACCCCACCACAGTACCACACACTCCACCACACTACCAAAACCCCACCACACTGCAACACAACCCATCAACACTACCACACAACCCCACCACACAACCACACCCCCACTACCACACTCCACACTACACTACCACACACCCCACCACACACCCCACAACACTAACACACACACCACCACAATACCACACTCCCCACAACACTACCACCCAACCCCACAACATTACCACACAACCCACCACACAACCACACACCCCACCACACTACCACCACACCCCACCACGCTACCACACAACCCCACAACACTTTCACACATCCCCACCACACTACAACACACCCCACTACACTACAACACTACCCCACCACACTACCACACACCCCACCACAATACTACACAACCCCACCACACTACCACACACCTCACCACACTACCACACACCCCACCACACTACCATACAACCCCACTGCACTACATCTCTCCCCACCACACTACAACACACCCCACCACACTACCACACACCCCTCCACACTACCACACACCCCAACACACTACCACACAACCCCACCACACAACTACACCCCCACTACTACACTCCCCACTACACTACCACACACCTACCACACTACCACACACCCCACCACACTACCACACACAACCACCACAATACCACACACCTCACCACACTACCACCCAACCCCACAACATTACCACACAACCCCACTACACAACTACGCACCCCACCACACTACCACACACCCCACCATGCTACCACACAACCCCACAACACTTCCCACACATCCCCACCACACTACAAAACACCAACCATACTACCACACACCCAACCACAATATTACACAACCCCACCACAATACCACACACCCCACCACACTACCACACACCCCACCACACACTTCCACACAACCCCACCGCACTACAACTCACCCCACCACACTACAACACACCCCACTACAGTAACCACACACCCCCTCCACAATACAACACACACCCACCACACTACCACACAACGCCACCACGACTACCACACACCACACCACATTACCACACAATCCACAACACGACCACACAACCCACCTCACTACCATACACCCAACCACACTACCAACACCCCACTACACTACCACACACCCCAGACACCTACACACCCCCACGACACTACCACACACCCCACCACACTACAACGCACCCCACCACACTACCACACAACCCCACAACAGTATCACACAATACCACCACACTACCACACACCCCCACCACACTACCACGCACCCCACCACACTACCACACACCCCACCATGCGTACCACACAACCCCACAACACTTCCACACATCCCCACCACACTACAAAACACCGAACCATACTACCACACACCCACCACAATATTACACAACCCCACCACAATACCACACACCCCACCACACTACCACACACCCCACCACACACTTCCACACATACCCCACCGCACTACAACTCACCCCACCACACTACAACACACCCCACTACGTACCACACACCCCTCCACAATACAACACACCCCACCACACTACCACACAACTCCACCACACTACCACACACCAAACCACATTACCACACAATCCACAACACTACCACACACCCACCTCACTACCATACACCCAACCAACACTACCAAAACACCCCACTACACTACCACACACCCAGAACACTACACACACCCCACGACACTACCACACACCCCACCACAACTACAACGCACCCCACCACACCTACCACACAACCCCACAACAGTATCACACAATACCACCACACTACCACACACCCCACCACACTAACACACACCCCACCACACTACAACACACCCCAGATCACACACACATCCCACCACACACTCCACCACACTACCAAACATCCCACGAAACTACCACACATCCCCACCACACTACCACACTCCTCTCAACCCTACCACTCTCACCATCACACTAACACACACCCCACCACACTACCACACAACCCCACCACACTAACCACACACTTCCAACCACAATACTACACAGCCCAACTAAAATACTACACAACCCCACCACACTAACACACACCCACCACACTACCACACAACCCACCACACTAGCACACACTCCACCACACTACGACACGACCCCACCACACTACCACACACCCCACCACACTACCACACACCCTACCACACTACCACACATCCCAAAACACTACACACACCCCACCACACTACCACACACCCCACCACAGTACAACGCACCCAACCACACTACCACACAACCCCACCACACTACCACACAACCCCCCACACTACAACGCACCCCACCACACAACCGCACAACCACACCTCACTACCACACAACCCACCACACTAACCACACACCCCACACACACTACAACACACCCCAGATCACAACACACATCCCACACACACAACTCCACCACACTACCAAACATCCCACGAAACTACCACACATCCCCACCACACTACCACACTCCTCTCAACCCTACCACACTCACCATCACACTAACACACACCCCACCACACTACCACACAACCCCACCACACTACCACACACTCCACCACAATACTACACAGCCCCAACTAAAATACTACACAACCCCACCACACTAACACACACCCCACCACACTACCACACATCCCCACCACACTACAACAAACCCCACCACACTACCACACACCCCAAAACAATACTACACAACCAACCAAACTACCACACACCCCATCACACTACACACACCCCACCACACTACCACACAACCCCACTTCACTACAACTCACCCCATCACACTAACAAGACTCCCCACTTCACTACCACACACCCCTCCACATTACCAAACACTCGAATACACTACCACACAACCTCATCACACTACAACACACCACAAAACAACCCAACACACACTACAAAACACAACTCAACCACACTACCACACACCCCTTCACACTACCACACAACCCACCTTCACTACCAATCACCCCACCACATTACCACACAACCCACCACATTCCCACACACCCCACCACACAACCAAACACACCACAACACTACTACACACCACACCACACTACCACACGCCC
Source organism: Procambarus clarkii (assembly GCF_040958095.1). NCBI lineage: Eukaryota > Metazoa > Arthropoda > Malacostraca > Decapoda > Cambaridae > Procambarus > Procambarus clarkii. Next base: position 30,487,283 of record NC_091200.1, read on the forward strand.
CAGAACAATATACACACACCTCACCACACTACCACACATCCCACCACACTACCACACACCCCACCGCACTACCAAAAACCCACCACACTACCACCCCCACACTACCCAATACACTACCACTCTACCACACACCCCACCACAATACTGCACATCCCCACCACACTACCACAAACCCCCACCACACTACCACACAATCCCACCACACTCCCATACATCCCCACCACACTACAACACAACCCCACCACACTACCACAAACCCCACCACACTACCACACAACCCCACTACACTACCACTCACTCCACAACACTACCACACACACCACCACACTCCCCACCACACTGCCACACAACCTCACCACACTCCCACACACTCCACCACACTACCACACACCCCACCACACTACCACACATCCCACCACTCTACCACACGAACCCACCACACTACCAAACACACCCATCACACTACCATACTTCCCACCACACTACCACACACTCCACCACACTACCACACTACCACACACCCCACCACTCTACCACACGAACCCACCATACTACCACACACCCCACCACACTAACACACACCCCACCACGCTACCACACAACCCTACAACACTTCCACACATCCCCATCACACTACATCACACCCCACCACACTACAAAACACCCTACCACACTACCACACCCCAAAACAATACTACACAACCCACCACACTTCCACAAACCCCACCACACTACAACACACCACACCACACTGCCACACAACCCCACTTCACTACAACTCACCCCACCACACTACAACACACCCCACCACACTACCACACACCCCTCCACACTACAACACACCCGAACACACTACCACACAACCTCACCACACTACTACCACAACCCTCCACACTACCACACACCCCACCACACAAGCACACACCCCACCACACTACCACACACCCCACCACGCTACCACACACCCCCACAACTCTTCCACACAACCCCACTACACTACAACTCACCCCACCACACTACAAAACACCCCACCACACTACAAACACCCCAAAACAATACTACACAACCCAACCACACTACCACACACCCCACCACACTACCACACACCCCACCACACTACCACACAACACCACTCCACTACAACTCACCCCACCACACTACAACACACCCCACCACACTACCACACTCCCCGCCACACTACCACACACCCGAACACACTACCACACAACCTCACCACACTACTACACACACCCCTCCACACTAAAACACATCCCACCACACTACCACACACTCCACCACAATACTACACAGCCCAAATACAATACTTCACAACCCCACAACTCTACCACACACCCCACCACACTACCACGCACCCCATCACACTACCACACAACCCACCCACACTACCACACACCCTAGCACCTTACCACACACCCCACCACAAAACCAATCAACCCTACCCCACTATCACACTCCCCACCACACTACCAAATACCCCACCACACTACCACACAACCCACCACACTCCCACACACCCTACCACACTACCAAACACCCCACCACACTACTACACACCCCAGAACAATACACACATACCTCACCACACTACCACACATCCCACCACACTACACACACCCCACCGCACTACCAAAAACCCACCACACTACCACCCCCCACACTACCAAATACACTACCACTCTACCACACACCCCATTACAATACTACACATCCCCACCACAATACCACAAACCCCACCACACTATCACACAATCCCACCACACTCCCATACAACCCCACCACACTATAACACAACCCCACCACACTACCACACACCTCACCACACTAACACACACTCCACCACACAACCACACACCCCACCACTCTACTACACGAACCCACCACACTACCAAACACACCCACCACACTACCACACATCCCACCACACTACCACACACCCCACCACACTACCACACACCCCACCACATTACCACGCACCCCACAACATTACCATACACCCCAGAACAATACACACACCCCACCACACTACCACACACCTTCCACACCACCACACACACCACCACAATACCACACACCCCACCACACTACCACCCAACCCCACAATATTACCACACAACCCCACCACACAACCACACACCCCACCACACTACCACACACCCCACCACGCTACCACACAACCCCACAACACTTCCACACATCCCCACCTCACTATAAAACAACCCCCCCATACTACCAAACACACCACCACAATATTACACAACCCCACCACACTACCACACACCCCACCATACTACCACACACCCCACCACACTTCCACACAACCCCACCGCACTACAACTCACCCCACCACACTACAACACACCCCACCACACTACCACACACCCCCTCCACAATACAACACACCCCACCACACTACCACACAACTCCACCACACTACCACACACCACACCACACTTCCACACAACCCACAACACTACCACACAACCCACCTCACTACCATACACCCACCCACACTACCACACACCCCACTACACTGCCACACACCCCAGAACACTACACACACCCCACGACACTACCACACACCGCACCACACTACAACGCACCCTACCACACTACCACACAACCCCACTACAGTATCACACAATACCACCACACTACCACACACCCCACCACACTACCACACACCCCACCACACTACCACACACCCCACCACGCTACCACACACCCCCACAACTCTTCCACACAACCCCACTACACTACAACTCACCCCACCACACTACAAAACACCCACCACACTACAAAACACCCCAAAACAATACTACACAACCCAACCACACTACCACACACCCCACCACACTACCACACACCCCACCACACTACCACACAACCCCACACCACTACAACTCACCCCACCACACTACAACACACCCCACCACACTACCACACTCCCCGCCACACTACCACACACCCGAACACACTACCACACAACCTCACCACACTACTACACACACCCCTCCACACTAAAACACATCCCACCACACTACCACACACTCCACCACAATACTACACAGCCCAAATACAATACTTCACAACCCCACAACTCTACCACACACCCCACCACACTACCACGCACCCCATCACACTACCACACAACCCACCCACACTACCACACACCCTAGCACCTTACCACACACCCCACCACAAAACCAATCAACCCTACCCCACTATCACACTCCCCACCACACTACCAAATACCCCACCACACTACCACACAACCCACCACACTCCCACACACCCTACCACACTACCAAACACCCCACCACACTACTACACACCCCAGAACAATACACACACACCTCACCACACTACCACACATCCCACCACACTACCACACACCCCACCGCACTACCAAAAACCCACCACACTACCACCCCCCACACTACCAAATACACTACCACTCTACCACACACCCCATTACAATACTACACATCCCCACCACAATACCACAAACCCCACCACACTATCACACAATCCCACCACACTCCCATACAACCCCACCACACTATAACACAACCCCACCACACTACCACACACCTCACCACACTAACACACACTCCACCACACAACCACACACCCCACCACTCTACTACACGAACCCACCACACTACCAAACACACCCACCACACTACCACACATCCCACCACACTACCACACACCCCACCACACTACCACACACCCCACCACATTACCACGCACCCCACAACATTACCATACACCCCAGAACAATACACACACCCCACCACACTACCACACACCTTCCACACCACCACACACACCACCACAATACCACACACCCCACCACACTACCACCCAACCCCACAATATTACCACACAACCCCACCACACAACCACACACCCCACCACACTACCACACACCCCACCACGCTACCACACAACCCCACAACACTTCCACACATCCCCACCTCACTATAAAACACCCCCCCATACTACCAAACACACCACCACAATATTACACAACCCCACCACACTACCACACACCCCACCATACTACCACACACCCCACCACACTTCCACACAACCCCGCCGCACTACAACTCACCCCACCACACTACAACACACCCCACCACACTACCACACACCCCCTCCACAATACAACACACCCACCACACTACCACACAACTCCACCACACTACCACACACCACACCACACTTCCACACAACCCACAACACTACCACACAACCCACCTCACTACCATACACCCACCCACACTACCACACACCCCACTACACTGCCACACACCCCAGAACACTACACACACCCCACGACACTACCACACACCGCACCACACTACAACGCACCCTACCACACTACCACACAACCCCACTACAGTATCACACAATACCACCACACTACCACACACCCCACCACACTACCACACACCCCACCACACTACAACACACCCCAGATCACAACACACACCCCACCACACACTCCACCACACTACCAAACATCCCACGAAACTACCACACATCCCCACCACACTACCACACTCCCCCGAACCCTACCACACTCACCATCACACTAACACACACCCCACCACACTACCACACAACCCCACCACACTACCACACACTCCACCACAATACTACACAGCCCAACTATAATACTACACAACCCCACCACACTAACACACACCCCACCACACTACGACACGACCCCACCACACTATCACACACCCCACCACACTACCACACACCCTACCACACTACCACACATCCCAAAACACTGCACACACCCCACCACACTACCACACACCCCACCACACTACAACGCACCCCACCACACTACCACACAACCACACAACCCCACCACACTACCACACAACCCACCACACTGCAACGCACCCCACCACACAACCACACAACCACACCTCACTACCACACACCCCACCACACTACCACACAACCCCACAACAGTACCACACAACCCCACCAGACTACCACACACCCCAGAACTCTACACACACCCCACCACAGTACCACACACTCCACCACACTACCAAAAACCCCACCACACTGCAACACACCCTATCACACTACCACACAACCCCACCACACAACCACACCCCCCACTACCACACTCCACTACCACACACCCCACAACACTAACACACACACCACCACAATACCACACTCCCAACAACACTACCACCCAATCCCACAACATTACCACACAACCCCACCACACAACCACACACCCCCACCACACTACCACACACCCCACCACGCTACCACACAACCCCACAACACTTTCACACATCCCCACCACACTACAACATACCCCACTACACTACAACACACCCCACCACACTACCTCACACCCCTCCACACTACCACACACCCCAACACACTACCACACAACCTCAATACACTACTACACACCCATCCACACTACAACACATCCCACCACACTACCATACACCCAACCACAAAACCAATCAACTCTACCCCACTATCACACACCCCACTACACTACCACACACCGCAGAACACTACACACACCCCACGACACTACAACACACCCCCACCACACTACAACGCACCCCACCACACTACCACACTACCACACAACCCCACCACACTACCACACATCCCCACCACACTACCACACTCCCCCTACCACACTCCCCACCACATTACCACACACCCTACCACACTACAACGCACCCCTCCACACTACCACACAACCCCACAACAGTACCACACAATCCCACAACACTACCACACACCCCCACCACACGACGAAACACCCCACCACACTACCACATATCCCACTATACTACCACACAATCCCACCACACTACCACACACCCACCACACTACCACACACCCCACCACACAACCAATTAACCCCACCACACAATCACACACCCCACCACACTACCACACACCCCAGATCACAACACACACCCCACCACACTTCCAAACATCCCACCACACTACCACACACCCCCACCACACTACCAAACACCCCACTACACTACCACATATCCCACTGTACTACCACACAATCCCATCACACTACCACACACCCCACCACACTACCACACACCCCACCACACAACCAATTAACCCCATCATACTATCACACACCCCACCACACTACCACACGACCCCACCACACAACCACATACCCCCACCACACTACCACACAACCTACCTCACTACCACACACCTCACCACACTACAAAAACCCCAACACACTACCACATCCCCCAACACTACCACATCCCCCCAACACTACCACACTCACCACCACACTATCACACAACCCCACCACAAAATCACACACTTCCACTACTCTACGACACGACTCCACCACACAACCACACACCCCCACCACACTACCACACACCCCACCACAGTACCACACACTCCACCACACTACCAAACACCCCAACACACTGCAACACACTTTATCGCACTACCACACAACCCCACCACACGACCACACACCCTATCACACAACGACACAATCCACCAACATTTCCACACACCATACCACCCTACCACACACCCCACCACAAAACCATTCAACCCTACCCAACTATCACACACCCCACTACACTACCACAAACACCAGAACACTACACACACCCCACGACACTACCAGACACCCCACAACACTACAACGCAGCCCACCACACTACCACACAACCCCACAACAGTATCACACACTGCCACACACCCCACCACACTACCACACACCCCACCACACTACCACACACCCTACCACACTACCACACACCCCAGATCACAACACACACCCCACCACACACCCCACCACACTACCAAACATCCCACCACACTACCACACACCCCCACAACTCTACCAAACACCCCACCACACTACCACACAAACCCACCACACTGCCATACACCCCACAACACTACCTCATATCCCACTATACTACCACACAATCCCACTATACTACCATACACCCCACCACACTACCACACCCCCACCACACAACCAATCAACCCCACCACACTATCACACACCCCACCACACTACCACACGTTCCCACCACACAACCACACACCCCACCAAACTACCACACACCCCACCACACTACCACACTCTCCACTACACTACAAAAACTTCAACACACTACCACACCTCCCAACACTACCACACTCACCACCACACTACCACACACCCCACCACATTACCACACAACCCCACCACACTATCACACACTCCACCACACTACGACACGACCCCACACACAACCACACACCCCCACCACAGTACCACACACTCCACCACACTACCAAACACCCCACCACACTGCAACACACCCCATCACTCTACCACACAACCCCACCACACAACCACACCCCCCCTACTACACTCCCCACTACACTACCACACACCCACCACACTACCACACACCCCACCACACTACCACACGCACCACCACAATACCACACACCCCACAACACTCCCACCCAACCCCACAAACATTACCACACAACCCCACCACACAACTACGCACCCCACCACACTACCACACACCCCACCATGCTACCACACAACCCCACAACACTTCCACACATCCCCACCACACTACAAAACACCCAACCATACTACCACACACCCCACCACAATATTACACAACCCCACCACTATACCACACACCCCACCACACTATCACACACCCCACCACACACTTCCACACAACCCCACCGCACTACAACTCACCCCACCACACTACAACACACCCCACTACACTACCACACACCCCCTCCACAATACAACACACCCCACCACACTACCAAACAACTCCACCACACTACCACACCACACTACCCAATGCACTACCACTCTACCACACACCCCACCATAATACTACACATCCCCACCACACTACCACAAACCCCACCACACTACCACACCACACTACCCAATGCACTACCACTCTACCACACACCCCACCCTAATACTACATATCCCTACCACACTACCACAAACCCCACCACACTACCACACAATCCCACCACACTCCCATACAACCCCACCTCACTACAACACAACCCCACCACACTGCCACACAACCCCACCACACTACCAAACACTCAACCACACTACCACACACCCCACCACACTACCACACACCCCATCACTCTACTACACGAACCCACCACACTACCAAACACACCCACCACACTACCACACACCCCAACCACACTACCACACACCCCACCACATTGCACGCACCCCACAACATTACCACCCAACCCCACAACATTACCACCCAACCCACAACATTACTATACAACCCCATCACACAACCACACACCCCACCACACTACAACACATCCCACCACACTACAAAAGACCCCACCACACTACCACACACCCCAAAACAATACTACACAAACCAACCAAACTACACACACCCCATCACACTACCACACACCACACAACACTACCACACAACCCCACTTCACTAAAACTCACCCCATCACACTACAACACACCCCACCACACTAACACACACCCCTCCACATTACCACACACTCGAATTCACTACCACAGAACCTCATCACACTACCACACACCCCAAAACAACCCAACACACACTACCAAACACAACCCAACCACACTGCCACACAACCCTTCACACTACCACACAACCCACCCTCACTACCACACACCCTACCACCTTACCACACACCCCACCACAAAACCAATCATCTCTACCCCACTATCACACACCCCACCACACTACCAATTACCCCACCACATTACCACACAACCCACCATATTCCCACACTCCCCAACACACTACCAAACACCCCACCACACTACTACACACCCCACCACACTACCACACGCCCCAGAACAATACACACACACCTCACCACATTACCACACATCCCACCACACTACCACACACCCCACCGCACTACCAAAAACCCACCACACTACAACCTCCACACTACCACCCCCACACTACCCAATACACTACCACTCTACCACACACCCCACCACAATACTACACATCCCACCACACTACCACAAACCCCACCACACTACCACACAATCCCACCACACTCCCATACAACCCCCACCACACTACACACAACCCCACCACACTACCACAAACCCCACCACACTACCACTCAACCCCACTACACTACCACTCACTCCACCACACTACCACACACACCACCACACTACCACACTCCCCACCACACTGCCACACAACCTCACCTCACTACCACACACTACCACCACACTACCACACACCCCACCACACTACCACACAGCCCACCACACTACCACACACCCCACCCACTCTACCACACGAACCCACCATACTACCACACACCCCACCACACTACCACACACCCCACCACGCTACCACACAACCCCACAACACTTCCACACATCCCCACCACACGACATCACACCCCACCACACTACAAAACACCCTACCACACTACCACACCCCCCAAAACAATACTACACAACCCAACCACACTTCCACAAACCCCACCACAATACAACACACCACACCACACTGCCACACAACCCCACTTCACTACAACTCACCCCACCACACTACAACACACCCCACCACACTACCACACACTCAACCACACTACCACACACCCCACCACACTACCACACACCCCATCACTCTACCACACGAACCCACCACACTGCCAAACACACCCACCACACTACCACACACCCCACCACACTACCACACACCCCACCACATTGCCACGCACCCCACAACATTACCACCCAACCCCACAACATTACCACCCAACCCCACAACATTACTATACAACCCCATCACACAACCACACACCCCACCATACTACCACACACCCCACCACGCTACAACACAACCCCACAACACTTCCACACATCACCACCACACTACAACACACCCCACCACACTACAAAAGACCCCACCACACTACCACACACCCCAAAACAATACTACACAACCCAACCAAACTACCACACACCCCATCACACTACCACACACCACACAACACTACCACACAACCCCACTTAACTAAAACTCACCCCATCACACTACAACACACCCCACCACACTAACACACACCCCTCCACATTACCACACACTCGAATTCACTACCACACAACCTCATCACACTACCACACACCCCAAAACAACCCAACACACACTACCAAACACAACCCAACCACACTGCCACACACCCCTTCACACTACCACACAACCCACCCTCACTACCACACACCCTACCACCTTACCACACACCCCACCACAAAACCAATCATCTCTACCCCACTATCACACACCCCACCACACTACCAATTACCCCACCACATTACCACACAACCCACCATATTCCCACACTCCCCACAACACTACCAAACACCCCACCACACTACTACACACCCCACCACACTACCACACGCCCCAGAACAATACACACACACCTCACCACATTACCACACATCCCACCACACTACCACACACCCCACCGCACTACCAAAAACCCACCACACTACAACCTCCACACTACCACCCCCACACTACCCAATACACTTCCACTCTACCACACACCCCACCACAATACTACACATCCCCACCACACTACCACAAACCCCACCACACTACCACACAATCCCACCACACGCCCATACAACCCCACCACACTACAACACAACCCCACCACACAACCACAAACCCCACCACACTACCACTAACACCCCACTACACTACCACTCACGTCCACGCTCCACCACACTACCACACACACCACCACACTACCACACTCCCCACCACACTGCCACACAACCTCACCTCACTACCACACACTACACCACACTACCACACACCCCACCACACTACCACACACCCCACCACTCTACTACACGAACCCACCACACTACCAAACACACCCACCAAACTACCATACATCCCACCACACTACCAAACACTCCACCACACTACCACACACCCCACCACACTACCACACACCCCACCACTCTACCACACGAGCCCACCATACTACCACACACCCCACCACACTACCACACACTCCACCACGCTACCACACAACCCCACAACACTTGCACACATCCCCACCACACTACATCACACCCCCACCACACTACAAAACACCCTACCACACTACCACACACCCCAAAACAATACTACACAACCCAACCACACTTCCACAAACCCCACCACAATACAACACACCACACCACACTGCCACACAACCCCACTTCACTACAACTCACCCCACCACACTACAACACACCCCACCACACTACCACACACTCCTCCACACTACCACACACCCGAACACACTACCACACAACCTCACCACACTACTACAGAACCCTCCACACTACCACACACCCCACCACACAACCACACACCCCACCACACTACCACACACCCCACCACGCTACCACACTCCCCACAACACTTCCACACATCCCCACCACACTACAACACACCCCACCACCCTACAAAACACCCCACCACACTACAAAACACCCCAAAACAATACTACACAACCCAACCACACTACCACACACCCCACCACACTACCACACACCCCACCACCCTACCACACAACCCCACTTCACTACAACTCACCCCACCACACTACAACACACCTCACCACACTACCACACACCCCTCCACACTACAACACATCCCACCACACTACCACACACTCCACCACAATACTACACAGCCCAAATACAATACTTCACAACACCACAACACTACCACATACCCCACCACACTACCACACACCCCATCACACTACCACACAACCCACCCACACTACCACACACCCTAGCACCTTATCACAAACCCCACCACAAAACCAATCAACCCTACCCCACTATCATACACCTCATCACACTACCAAACACCCCACCACACTACCACACACCCCAGAACAATACACACACACCTCACCACACTACCACACATCCCACCACACTACCACACACCCCACCGCACTACAAAAAACCTTCCACACTTCCACCTCCCACACTACCCAATACACTACCACTCTACCACACACCCCATTACAATATTACACATCCCCACCACAATGCCACAAACCCCACCACACTACCATACAATCCCACCACATTCCCATACAACCCCACCACACTATAACACAACCCCACCACACTACCACACACCCCACCACACTAACTCACACTCCACCACACAACGACACACCCCACCATTCTACCACACGAACCCACCACACTACCAAACACACCCACCACACTACCACACACATCCCACCACACTACCACACACCCAACCACACTACCACACACCCCACCACATTACCACGCACCCCACAACATTACCATACACCCCAGAACACTACACACACCCCACCACACTACCACACACCCTCCACACTACCACACACACCACCACAATACCACACACCCCACCACACTACCACCCAACCCCACAATATTGCCACACAACCCCACCACACAACCACACACCCCACCACACTACCACACACCCCACCACGCTACCACACAACCCCACAACACTTCCACACATCCCCACCACACTATAAAACACCCCACCATACTACCACACACACCATCACAATATTACACAACCCCACCACACTACCACACACCCCACCACGCTACCACACACCCCACCACACTACCACACACCCCACCACACTTCACACAACGCCACCGCACTACAACTCACCCCACCACACTACAACACACCCCACCACACTACCACACACCCCCTCCACAATACAACACACCCCACCACACTACCACACAACTCCACCTCACTACCACACACCACACTACCACACAACCCACAACACTACCACACAACCTACCTCACTACCATACACCCAACCACACTACCACACACCCCACTACACTACCACACACCCCAGAATACTACACACACTCCACGACACTACCACACACCCCACCACACTACAACGCACCCCACCACACTACTACACAACCCCACAACAATATCACACATACCACCACACTACCACACACCCCACCACACTACCACAAACACCAGATCACAACACACACCCCACCACACACCCCACCACATTACCAAACATCCCACCAAATTACTACACATCCCCACCTCACTACCACACTCCCCACTACACTACCACACACCCCACCACACTACAACGCACCCCACCACACTACCAGACAACCACACTACACTACTATACACCCAGATCACAACGCACACCCCAACACACACCCCACCACACTATCTAACATCCCACCACACTACCACAGACCCCCACCACACTACCAATCATCCCACCACACTACCACACAACCCACCAAACTTCCATACACCCCACAACACTACCATATATCCCACTATACTACCACACAATCCCACCACACAACCCACCACACACCCACATACCCCACCACACAACCAGTCAACCCCACCACACTATCACACACCCCACCACAGAACCACACGACCCAACCACACAACCACACACCCCACCACACTACCACACACCCCAACACACAACCACACACCCAACCACGCTACAAAAACCCAAACACACTACCACACCCCCCAAAACTACCACACTCACCACCACACTACCACACACCCCACCACACTACCACACAACCCCACCACACTATCACACACTCCACCACATTACGACACGACTCCACCACGCAACCACACCTCCCACCACACTACCACACACCCCACCACATTACCACACACCCCACCACACTACCACACAACCACACAACCCCACCACACTACCACACAACCCACCACACTACAACGCACCCCACCACACTACCACACAACCACACAACCCCACCTCTCTACCACACACCCCACCACACTACCACACAACCCCACAACAGTACCACACAACCCCACCACACTACCACACACCCCACAACACTACCACACACCCCAGAACACTACACACACCCCACCACAGTACCACACACTCCACCACACTACCAAACACTCCACCACACTACCAAACACCCCACCACACTGCAACACACCCTATCACACTACCACATAACCCCACCACACAACCACACCCCCCACTACCACACTCCTCACTACACTACCACACACCCCACCACACTACCACACACCCCACCACACTACCACACACCCCACTATGCTACCACACAACCCCACAACACTTCCACACATCCCCACTACACTACAAAACACCCAACCATACTACCACACAACCCACCACAATATTACACAACCCCACCGCACTACAACTCACCCCACCACACTACAACACACCCCACCACACTACCACACAACTCCACAACACTACCACACACCACACCACAATTCCACACAATCCACAACACTACCACACAACCCACCTCACCACTACCATACACCCAACCACACTACCAAACACACCACTACACTACCACACACCCCAGAACACTACACACACCCCACGACACTACCACACACCCCACCACACTACAACGCACCCTACCACACTACCACACAACCCCACAACAGTATCACACAATACAACCACACTACCACACACCCCACCACACAACCACACACCTCACCACACTACAACACACCCCAGATCACAACACACACCCCACCACACACCCCACCACACTACCAAACATCCTACGAAACTACCACACGTCCCCATCACACTACCACACTCCCCCCAACACTACCACACTCACCACCACACTAATACACACCCCACCACACTACCACACAACCCCACCACACTACCACACACTCCACCACAATACTACACAGCCCAACTATAATACTACACAACCCCACCACACTAACACACACCTCACCACACAACCACACAACCCCACCTCTCTACCACACACCCCACAACACTACCACACACCCCAGAACACTACACACACCCCACCACAGTACCACACACTCCACCACACTACCAAACTCTCCACCACACTACCAAACACCCCACCACACTGCAACACACCCTATCACACTACCACACAACCCCACCACACAACCACACCCCCACTACCACACTCCTCACTACACTACCACACACCCCACCACACTACCACACACCCCACCACACTACCACACACCCCACTATGCTACCACACAACCCCACTATGCTACCACACAACCCCACAACACTTCCACACACCCCCACCACACTACAAAACACCCAACCATACTACCACACACCCCACCACAATATTACACAACCCTACCACAATACCACACACCCCACCACACTACCACACACCCCACCACACACTTCCACACAACCCCACCGCACTACAACTCACCCCACCACACTACAACATACCCCACCACACTACCACACAACTCCACCACACTACCACACACCACACCACAATTCCACACAATCCACAACACTACCACACAACCCACCTCACTACCATACACCCAACCACACTACCAAACACCCCACTACACTACCACACACCCCAGAACACTACACACACCCCACGACACTACCACACACCCCACCACACTACAACGCACCCCACCACACTACCACACAACCCCACAACAGTATCACACAATACAACCACACTACCACACACCCTACCACACAACCACACACCCCACCACACTACAACACACTACAAATATCCCACGAAACTACCACACATCCCTACCACACTACCACACTCCCCCCAACCCTACCACACTCACCATCACACTAACACACACCCCACCACTTTACCACACAACCCCACCACACTACCACACACTCCACCACAATACAACACAGCCCAACTATAATACTACACAACCCCACCACACTAACACACACCCCACCACACTACGACACGACCCCACCACACTATCACACACCCCACCAAACTACCACACACCCTACCACACTACCACACATCCCAAAACAATACACACACCCCACCACACTACCACACACCCCACCACACTACAACGCCCCCCACCACACTACCACACAACCCCACCACACTACCACACAACCCACCACACTACAACGCACCCCACCACACAACCACACCTCATTACCACACACCCCACCACACTACCACACAACCCCACAACAGTACCACACAACCCCACCAGACTACCACACACCCCAGAACACTACACACACCCCACCACAGTACCACACACTCCACCACACTACCAAAAACCCCACCACACTGCAACACAACCCATCACACTACCACACAACCCCACCACACAACCACACCCCCCACTACCACACTCCACACTACACTACCACACACCCCACCACACACCCCACAACACTAACACACACACCACCACAATACCACACTCCCCACAACACTACCACCCTACCCCACAACATTAACACACAACCCCACCACACAACCACACACCCCACCACACTACCACACACCCCACCACGCTACCACACAACCCCACAACACTTTCACACATCCCCACCACACTACAACACACCCCACTACACTACAACACACCCCACCACACTACCACACACCCCACCACAATACTACACAACCCCACCACACTACCACACACCTCACCACACTACCACACACCCCACCACACTACCATACAACCCCACTGCACTACATCTCTCCCCACCACACTACAACACACCCCACCACACTACCACACACCCCTCCACACTACCACACACCCCAACACACTACCACACAACCCCACCACACAACTACACCCCCACTACTACACTCCCCACTACACTACCACACACCTACCACACTACCACACACCCCACCACACTACCACACACACCACCACAATACCACACACCTCACCACACTACCACCCAACCCCACAACATTACCACACAACCCCACCACACAACTACGCACCCCACCACACTACCACACACCCCACCATGCTACCACACAACCCCACAACACTTCCACACATCCCCACCACACTACAAAACACCCAACCATACTACCACACACCCAACCACAATATTACACAACCCCACCACAATACCACACACCCCACCACACTACCACACACCCCACCACACACTTCCACACAACCCCACCGCACTACAACTCACCCCACCACACTACAACACACCCCACTACAGTACCACACACCCCCTCCACAATACAACACACCCCACCACACTACCACACAACTCCACCACACTACCACACACCACACCACATTACCACACAATCCACAACACTACCACACAACCCACCTCACTACCATACACCCAACCACACTACCAAACACCCCACTACACTACCACACACCCCAGAACACTACACACACCCCACGACACTACCACACACCCCACCACACTACAACGCACCCCACCACACTACCACACAACCCCACAACAGTATCACACAATACCACCACACTACCACACACCCCACCACACTACCACGCACCCCACCACACTACCACACACCCCACCATGCTACCACACAACCCCACAACACTTCCACACATCCCCACCACACTACAAAACACCCAACCATACTACCACACACCCCACCACAATATTACACAACCCCACCACAATACCACACACCCCACCACACTACCACACACCCCACCACACACTTCCACACAACCCCACCGCACTACAACTCACCCCACCACACTACAACACACCCCACTACAGTACCACACACCCCCTCCACAATACAACACACCCCACCACACTACCACACAACTCCACCACACTACCACACACCACACCACATTACCACACAATCCACAACACTACCACACAACCCACCTCACTACCATACACCCAACCACACTACCAAACACCCCACTACACTACCACACACCCCAGAACACTACACACACCCCACGACACTACCACACACCCCACCACACTACAACGCACCCCACCACACTACCACACAACCCCACAACAGTATCACACAATACCACCACACTACCACACACCCCACCACACTACAACACACCCCAGATCACAACACACATCCCACCACACACTCCACCACACTACCAAACATCCCACGAAACTACCACACATCCCCACCACACTACCACACTCCTCTCAACCCTACCACACTCACCATCACACTAACACACACCCCACCACACTACCACACAACCCCACCACACTACCACACACTCCACCACAATACTACACAGCCCAACTAAAATACTACACAACCCCACCACACTAACACACACCCCACCACACTACCACACAACCCCACCACACTATCACACACTCCACCACACTACGACACGACCCCACCACACTACCACACACCCCACCACACTACCACACACCCTACCACACTACCACACATCCCAAAACACTACACACACCCCACCACACTACCACACACCCCACCACAGTACAACGCACCCAACCACACTACCACACAACCCCACCACACTACCACACAACCCCCCACACTACAACGCACCCCACCACACAACCGCACAACCACACCTCACTACCACACAACCCACCACACTACCACACAACCCCACAACAGTACCACACAACCCCACCAGAATACCACACACCCCAGAACACTACACACACCCCACCACAGTACCACACACTCCACCACACTACCAAAAACCCCACCACACTGCAACACACCCCATCACACTACCACACAACCCCACCACACAACCACACCCCCCACTACCACACTCCACACTACACTACCACACACCCCACCACACTACCACACACCCCCACAACACTACCACACACACCACCACAATACCACACTCCCCACAACACTACCACCCAACCCAACAACATTACCACACAACCCCACCACACAACCACACACCCCACCACACTACCACACACCCCAACACGCTACTACACAACCCCACAACACTTTCACACATCCCCACCACACTACAACACACCCCACCACACTACAACACACCCCACCACACTACCACACACCCCACCACAATACTACACAACCCCACCACACTACCACACACCCCACTACACTACCACACACCCCACCACACTACCACACACCCCAACACGCTACTACACAACCCCACAACACTTTCACACATCCCCACCACACTACAACACACCCCACCACACTACCACACACCCCTCCACACTACCACACACCCCAACACACTACCACACAACCCCACCACACAACTACACCCCCACTACTACACTCCCCACTACACTACCACACACCTACCACACTACCACACACCCCACCACACTACCACACACACCACCACAATACCACACACCTCACCACACTACCACCCAACCCCACAACATTACCACACAACCCCACCACACAACTACGCACCCCACCACACTACCACACACCCCACCATGCTACCACACAACCCCACAACACTTCCACACATCCCCACCACACTACAAAACACCCAACCATACTACCACACACCCAACCACAATATTACACATCCCCACCACAATACCACACACCCCACCACACTACCACACACCCCACCACACACTTCCACACAACCCCACCGCACTACAACTCACCCCACCACACTACAACACACCCCACTACAGTACCACACACCCCCTCCACAATACAACACACCCCACCACACTACCACACAACTCCACCACACTACCACACACCACACCACATTACCACACAATCCACAACACTACCACACAACCCACCTCACTACCATACACCCAACCACACTACCAAACACCCCACTACACTACCACACACCCCAGAACACTACACACACCCCACGACACTACCACACACCCCACCACACTACAACGCACCCCACCACACTACCACACAACCCCACAACAGTATCACACAATACCACCACACTACCACACACCCCACCACACTACCACGCACCCCACTACACTACCACACACCCCACCATGCTACCACACAACCCCACAACACTTCCACACATCCCCACCACACTACAAAACACCCAACCATACTACCACACACCCCACCACAATATTACACAACCCCACCACAATACCACACACCCCACCACACTACCACACACCCCACCACACACTTCCACACAACCCCACCGCACTACAACTCACCCCACCACACTACAACACACCCCACTACAGTACCACACACCCCCTCCACAATACAACACACCCCACCACACTACCACACAACTCCACCACACTACCACACACCACACCACATTACCACACAATCCACAACACTACCACACAACCCACCTCACTACCATACACCCAACCACACTACCAAACACCCCACTACACTACCACACACCCCAGAACACTACACACACCCCACGACACTACCACACACCCCACCACACTACAACGCACCCCACCACACTACCACACAACCCCACAACAGTATCACACAATACCACCACACTACCACACACCCCACCACACTACCACACACCCCACCACACTACAACACACCCCAGATCACAACACACATCCCACCACACACTCCACCACACTACCAAACATCCCACGAAACTACCACACATCCCCACCACACTACCACACTCCTCTCAACCCTACCACACTCACCATCACACTAACACACACCCCACCACACTACCACACAACCCCACCACACTACCACACACTCCACCACAATACTACACAGCCCAACTATAATACTACACAACCCCACCACACTAACACACACCCCACCACACTACCACACAACCCCACCACACTATCACACACTCCACCACACTACGACACGACCCCACCACACTACCACACACCCCACCACACTACCACACACCCCACCACACTACCACACATCCCAAAACACTACACACACCCCACCACACTACCACACACCCCACCACAGTACAACGCACCCCACCACACTACCACACAACCCCACCACACTACCACACAACCCCCCACACTACAACACACCCCACCACACAACCGCACAACCACACCTCACTACCACACAACCCACCACACTACCACACAACCCCACAACAGTACCACACAACCCCACCAGAATACCACACACCCCAGAACACTACACACACCCCACCACAGTACCACACACTCCACCACACTACCAAAAACCCCACCACACTGCAACACACCCCATCACACTACCACACAACCCCACCACACAACCACACCCCCCACTACCACACTCCACACTACACTACCACACACCCCACCACACTACCACACACCCCACAACACTACCACACACACCACCACAATACCACACTCCCCACAACACTACCACCCAACCCAACAACATTACCACACAACCCCACCACACAACCACACACCCCACCACACTACCACACACCCCAACACGCTACTACACAACCCCACAACACTTTCACACATCCCCACCACACTACAACACACCCCACCACACTACAACACACCCCACCACACTACCACACACCCCACCACAATACTACACAACCCCACCACACTACCACACACCCCACTACACTACCACACACCCCACCACACTACCACACAGTCCTCCCTCCCCCCCTTTCCTTCCCGTCCTCCCTCCCCTTTCACCCCATACCCTCCCTGTCCCTCCCCCTTCACTGGATCCCCCGCCTTTCATCCCAGTATCCTCTGAGACCCTGTTATCTACCTCACAGGTCCTCACACCCATGGAACAGCCTCCCCCACCAGCAGAACACTCACCAAGGAGGCGATTTGAGAAGGGACAGAAGAAAGTGAGCCTCAAAGCGATGTAGATTAACATAGATGGAATTACAAATAAAGCAAATGAGCTTGGAGAACTGGTACTAGAGGAAAACCCAGACATAATAGCCCTCACAGAAACAAAGATCACGAAAACGATAACAAATGCAGTGTTCCCACAGGACTATTATGTTATGAGGAAAGAGAGGGAAGGAAGAGGTGGGGGTGGTGTAGCTCTGCTGGTAAGAAAAGGCTGGGATTTTGAGGAGATGGATATTCAGGGCTGTGAAGGTTTCAGTGACTACATAGCAGGTACTGTAACAAATGGAGGGAAAAAATTATAGTCGCAGTCATATATAATCCACCACCAAATGACAGAAGACCTAGACAGGAATATGATAGAAACAACATGGCCACCATTAACATAATAGATAGAGCAGCTTCTGTTGCTAGCAGGAATGGATCTGGACTACTAATTATGGGAGACTTCAACCATGGGAAGATAGATTGGAAGAACAGAGACCCGCATGGAGGACCAGAAACATGGAGAGCTAAGCTGCTGGACGTGGCAACAAGAAACTTTCTAAGCCAGCACACCAAAGAACCAACAAGAATGAGAGGAGAAGATGAACCAGCAATGCCTGATTTGAAATTTACCCTAAATGAATGGGATATAAG
Organism: Procambarus clarkii; assembly: GCF_040958095.1. NCBI lineage: Eukaryota > Metazoa > Arthropoda > Malacostraca > Decapoda > Cambaridae > Procambarus > Procambarus clarkii. The sequence continues at coordinate 30,509,780 of NC_091200.1, forward strand.
GGAAGTTAAGATGGAAGCGCCCTTGGGAATGAGTGACCACAGTGTATTGAACTTTGAGTACCTGGTAGAGCTAGGACTTATCTCCCCCCAAAAAGAACTAGGAATCAAAAGGCTGGCATACCGAAAGGGGAATTATGAACAGATGAGAAGTTTCCTAAGTGAAATACCTTGGGACACAGATCTCAGAGACAAGTCTGTACAGGGTATGATGGACTATGTTACCCAAAAGTGTCAGGAGGCAGTAAACAGGTTCATCCCGGCCCAAAGGGAAAAATCCGAGAAGCAACAGAAGAATCCATGGTATAATAGGGCATGTATGGAAGCGAAGAAACTGAACAAAAAGGCGTGGAGGAACTTCCGGAATAACAGAACACCAGAAAGCAGAGAGAGATACCAGAGAACCAGGAATGAGTACGTCAGAGTGAGAAGAGAAGCAGATAAAAATTTTGGAAAATGATATAGCAAACAAAGCCAAGACCGAACCAAAGCTACTCCACAGTCACATCAGAAGGAAAACAACAGTGAAAGAACAGGTATTGAAACTTAGAACAGGCGAGGACAGGTATACAGAGAATGACAGAGAGGTGTGTGAGGAACTCAACAAGAGGTTCCAGGAGGTCGTCACAATAGAACAGGGTGAGGTCACTGTGCTAGGAGAAAGGGAGGTAAACCAGGCGGCCTTGGAGGAGTTCGAAATTACGAGAGAGGAGGTCAAGAGACACCTGCTGGATCTGGATGTTAGAAAGGCTGTTGGTCCAGATGGGATCTCACCATGGGTACTGAAAGAGTGTGCAGAGGCACTTTGCTTGCCACTCTCCATAGTGTATAGTAAGTCACTAGAGACGGGAGACCTACCAGAAATATGGAAGACGGCGAATGTGGTCCCAATATACAAAAAGGGCGACAGACAAAAGGCACTGAACTACAGGCCAGTGTCCTTGACTTGTATACCATGCAAGGTGATGGAGAAGATCATGAGAAAAAACCTGGTAACACATCTGGAGAGAAGGGACTTCTTTCCAACGAAGGTGACAAATCGCCAACATGGATTCAGGGAGGGTAAATCTTGCCTTACAGGCTTGATAGAATTCTACGATTAGGTGACACAGATTAAGCAAGAAAGAGAGGGCTGGGCGGACTGCATTTTTTTGGATTGTCGGAAAGCCTTTGACACAGTACCGCATAAGAGGCTGGTACATAAGCTGGAGAGACAGGCAGGTGTAGCTGGTAAGGTGCTCCAGTGGATAAGGGAGTATCTAAGCAATAGGAAGCAGAGAGTTACGGTGAGGGGTGAGACCTCCGATTGGCGTGAAGTCACCAGTGGAGTCCCACAGGGCTCTGTACTCGGTCCTATCTTGTTTCTGATATATGTAAATGATCTCCCGGAGGGTATCGATTCATTTCTCTCAATGTTTGCGGACGATGCTAAAATTATGAGAAGGATTAAAACAGAAGAGGACTGTTTGAGGCTTCAAGAAGACCTAGACAAGCTGAAGGAATGGTCGAAAAATGGTTGTTAGAGTTTAACCCCACCAAATGTAATGTAATGAAGATAGGTGTAGGGAGCAGGAGGCCAGATACAAGGTATCATCTGGGAGAGGAAATTCTTCAGGAGTCAGAGAAGGAAAAAGACTTGGGGGTTGATATCACGCCAGACCTGTCTCCTGCAGCACATATCAAGCGGATAACATCAGCGGCATATGCCAGGCTGGCCAACATACGAACGGCATTCAGAAACTTGTGTAAAGAATCATTCAGAACTTTGTATACCACATATGTCAGGCCAATCCTGACAAGCCAAGTATTCAGCCCCAACATGGAGTCCATATCCAGTCAAGGATAAGACTAAACTGGAAAAGGTTCAAAGGTTTGCCACCAGACTAGTACCCGAGCTGAGAGGTATGAGCTACGAGGAGAGACTACGAGAATTAAACCTCACTTCGCTGGAAGACAGAAGAGTTAGGGGGGACATGATCACCACATTCAAGATTCTGAAGGGGATTGATAGGGTAGATAAAGACAGTCTATTTAACACAAGGGGAACACGCACAAGGGGATACAGGTGGAAACCCAGTGCCCAAATGAGCCACAGAGATATTAGAAAGAACTTTTTTAGTGTCAGAGTGGTTGACAAATGGAATGCATTAGGAAGTGATGTGGTGGAGGCTGACTCCATACACAGTTTCAAGTGTAGATATGACAGAGCCCGATAGGCTCAGGAATCTGTACACCTGTTGATTGACGGTTGAGAGGCGGGACCAAAGAGCCAGAGCTCAACCCCCGCAAACACAATTAGGTGAGTACAACTAGATGAGTACACAACACCACTGCACTACAACTCACCCCACAACACTACAACACACCTCACCACACTACCACACACCCCTCGACACTGCCACACACCCCAACACACTACCACACAACCTCACCACACTACTACACACCCCTCCACACTACAACACATCCCACCACACTACCACACACTCCACCACAATACTAAACAGCCCAACTACAATACTACACAACCCCACCACACTACCACACCCCACCACACTACCACACACCCCATCACACTACCACACAACTCACCCACACTACCACACACCCTACCACCGTACCACACACCCCACCACAAAACCAATCAACCCTACCCCACTATCACACACCCCACCACACAACCAAACACCCCACCACACTACCACACAACCCACCACACTCCTATACACCCCACCACACTACCAAACACCCCACCACACTACTACACACCCCACCACACACCCCAGAACATTACACACACACCTCACCACACTACCACACATCCCACCACACTACGACACACCCCACCGCACTACCAGAAACCCACCACACTACCACCCCCCACACTGCCACACATACCACCACACTACAACACACCACACGACACTGACACACAACCACACCACACTACCACACACCCCACCACTCTACCACACGAACCCACCACACTACCACACACATCCACCACACAACCACACATCCCACCACACTATTACACACTCCACCCCACCACACTACCACACACCCTAAACAATACCACACACCCCAGAACACTACCACACAACACCACCACACTACCACACACCCCACCACATTACTACACACCCCACCACATTATCAACCAACCTCACCACACTAACACACACCCCACCACACTACCACACACCCCCACCACACTACCAACCACACTACCACACACCCCACAACACTACCACACACCCCACCACACTACCACACACCCCACCACATTACTACACACCCCACCACATTATCAACCAACCTCACCACACTAACACACACCCCACCACACTACCACACACCCCCACCACACTACCAACCACACTACCACACACCCCACAACACTACCACACACCCCCACCACACTACCACCCTGTTACGTACTCCTAGCTGAATACGTATATAAATTTAAAATAACTTGTTTTGTTCCATTCTATCATGCCTGTATATGTACACACATTGTGTTTTTGGTAAATTATCGTGTGGTGTGGCAGCGTCAGTGGGGACAGGAGCGCGGTTGCTTTGCACACGTCTAATACCTGTTAGATTCGGGAAGTTGGACCTGTTCAGTTTTGGGAGTTCCAGATGTCACTTTTATTAAGTTTATGTAATTGTTTATTTTCTGAAATTAAGCAGGTAGCATTGTACTTATTTATTTTGCAAGTAACTATTATATGTAATTTGCATTCTTATGTGTTTTGAGAACAAGTGGTTGTTCAATTAGTTTTAAATATTAAAAAATCTTTAGTTTCCATCCCTCATCCTGGATGAGGCAGAGGAGGAGAGGATTATGGGTAGCGACAGAGCGAGAGTTCAGTAGCTGATACGGGACCAGGAGGAATAACATGTGGGAGATAAGTCTGTTTTACTTGTTGTTGTGTCATGTAGTAGATTTTTATTCTGGGAGAGACAATATTTTGATGTTTGCTTTAATAGTGACCCACTGTTCATATATACAATATTGAAATGTATATGAAATATATATATATTAAAATGCATACGTATATTTCTTCAGTCCTAAGGGAGATATACTTTTAATTCTGTGCCTGTTATCATTCATGGGGTTACACTGGTGCCCCGCTTTAAACAACAGCAGTTGTAGTAACCCTAGACTTAAAGCTTGGCTGTTGTAGGGTCACGAGCCGTAACGATCGATAGGTAACAAAGAGTTATGGGGGACTGTGCCGGGAAATATTGTTCCTACTTAAACTTAACTGTGCTAATCTAACCTTGCCTTCCTAGGTACCAGTGTGTTAGGTGTCTGTGTGTTTCTTAAGAACTATTCCATATGCCAAGCAAGCCTTCCTGTGTGTCCAGTAACAACGTTTCAGGATTTTGAGGTAAGTCATCCTATATATTTTGTTTGTGCAGTGAGGCCAAGCGAATTTTCAGTGTGGTGACAATTTTACAGTGAAGTGTAGTGCAGTGCCATTGTTTTAATTATTGTTGTGAATCAAGTGCAAGTGTTAGTAACGATGGAGGAGAAAGTTGTATCGTTGGTGGCTCACCCAGATTTTGAAGGGATTAAGAGCCTTAAAAAGACTGAGTTAATACAAATGGCAAATCATTTGGATTTGACCGCCAACAATAGAATGGTTAAAGCCCAAATATTGAAAGTCATTGTGACACATTTTGTTGAGAATGGGGAGTTAGAGGAAGAAGTTCTAGAGGAGTTAAGAGAGGAGTCGAGTGAGCAGATGACGTTAAAGCGTCTTGAGTTAGAAGCTCGCCAATTAGAGCTTGAAGCTCAAAAGGAACAGAAACTATTAGAGATTGAAGCTCAAAAGCAACAGCAAATATTAGAGGCTGAAGCTCAGCAGAGGGAGCTTGAGACTAGGCGTTTAGAAATTGCGGCACAGTTGCAACTAGAAGCCACAAAGAAGCAACAATTAGAGATTCAACAACAAATGGCTGACACTAACTATAGGCTTGAAACACAGCGTATGGCAGCTGGGCATGGAAATACTAGTAATGTTTCAACAAATAGTGATAATAATCCCATCAGGACGCATAAGTATATAGAGTTACCCAAGTTCAATGAGGAGGATCCTGAGGTTTTCTTTGCCCATTTTTATAAAATTGCCATCAGTATGAACTGGCCAAGGGATCAGTGGGTAGCCATTATGCAGTCTCAATTTAAGGGGCGTAGTCAGGAGGTTTTTACATCCCTACCTGACGCTCATAGCTTTGATTATGAATTTGTAAAGAAAAGCATCTTAAATGTGTATCAATTAAATCCAGAGGCACACATGTAAAAGTTTAGGAACCTAAGGAGGATAAGTGATCAGACAATAGCAGATTTTACTCGTCAGAAGACGAATTTTTGCAACAGATGGTTAAAGTCACTTTCAGTCACTGACTTTGATGCTCTAAAGAATCTTCTTATAATGGAAGAAGTATTGTCATGTCTCCTAGACAAGTTGTCTACTTTTATGGCAGAACAAAAGAATGTAACAGACATTTATAAGCTGTCAAAGCTCGCGGATGAGCATGAGTTGTTGACTAAGGCCCAGTTTACGGCCACTTCACCTAAGTCTAGTCGTAGAGTAAATTATAATGCTCACCGAACTCCTTATCAGAATCCATCCAGTCCTAGTGCTCCAGTTACTCCCATGAGCTCTTCTCTTACAAAACCAAATCCTGCTACTTCCTTGTCAGGAATGTCAAATAATAATAAGGTTATTTCTAAACCTACAGTTGGTTCTACCAGTGTGTCCACTGTAAGGTCTTGTTCCCATTGTAAGAGAAAAGGCCATGGAATTAATTCCTGTTTTATATTGCACCCTGAGTTACGACCAACTGGTCTCATTTATTGCAGAGGTGTGCAAAATAAACTTACTAATAAACATGTAACTGTAAACCCCAATTGGGTGAAACAGTATTCACCATATATGTCTTCAGGTGAAGTTTTGTGTATTAATGGGAAGTGGAAGCCAGTGGTTATTCTTCGTGATACAGGTGCTTCCCAAACCATAATTTCATCCAGTATTCTTTCTGATGTTGAAAAGAGAGAGACTGGAAAGTTTGTTGTTCTTCAGAGTGCTGCAGGATGTAAAACTGTACCTCTAATAGACATTAATTTCAGATCCACCATTACACCAAGTTTATGCACTGTGGGTGTTAGTACACAGTTGCCCATCCCAGGTGTGGATGTTATATTGGGTAATGATGTGGCCATAAACCATGTTGTGGGTGAGATTGATCCTCGTTTGTGTAAACAGCCAGTTGCAGACCATGTTTATTCTGCCTGTGCTGAGTTTAGTTCTATGAATGAACCTGTTGTAGAAGATGGTTTTGTCCATTCTACCTGTGCTGATGTCAGTACTAATATAAATCCAGTTTTCAGTTCTGATGTTGTTACTAAAGCATTTGTTCCAGTAACCAGTACCCCTTCAGTGGAGAAGTGGGATGTGGTTGTTCCAGATTCCTGTGTGGCCGATTTAGTTGTTGAGAGTAAGCCTGATACTATGACTCTGCTTTATTCCAATAAATTGGGAAAGGATGTCCATGTACCATTGTCTTGCCCGCTCACTACGAACGTTGTGCCAGGAGTTGAGAGAAACTTAAAAGCCACGACTCTGTATTCCAGCCAAGTGAATGGTTTAGGACAAGATGTCGGGTTGGCAGAAGTATTCCCGCTCACTCCAAGTTTAGAATCAGTTGTCGAGAGTAAGTCTGTTGTAGAGGCCCCGCCTCACCCTAGTCAAGGTGATATAATAGGGGAGGAGGTCAAACTACCTGTTACTTGCCCGCTCGTTTCAGATTCCCTTAATTTAAGTGCATTGAGTAGAACTGACCCTAAGATTTCAGAGAGAAGCAAGGAGACAGTCTGTACTGTAGATCTAGTTTTGGAGAGCGTGGGAAAGCAGCCACAGGATCAGCTTCTGTTGAGTAGATGGAGACCCATTGAGCCTCCCTCTTTAGTTGTCTGTGAGGATGTGACCCAACTTAGTAGTGTTATTATTGATTGTGAGCAGACAGTACTCCAAGCAGCTCCAGAAGTCATGGGAGGAAATTTTGGTAAAATCATTGAGAGTGGTAAAGTAGCATTTGGATCTAAGTTGCGGAGTTGTGATTCTTATTCCATGTGGAGTAAGTATTTCTCATTGTGTACATTGAGTCAGAGTGTGTGTAGGATGTTGAAATCTACTTTTATTCTGCAGGAGCCATTTTCTTGTGAAGTGATGGACTGTGGGACATCTTTGTCAAGCCTTGTGGTTGAGCAGAGAGAGTTTACTCAAGTAGGTTGTGCACCCAGCAGTTCTGAGGAAGTGGTGAGTTATGCTAGAGCAGTGTCTCTATATTCAGATCCAGTTCATTTTGATGCACGAGTGATAAAAGTGTATGTTCCACTCAAGTGTGGTGTTGACCTTCAGAGTCATATTGTGGGTGAAGGATTAAATCATACTGGGGAGCAGATGTTTGAGGCTCCAGGTGTGTATTTCAAGTTGGAGGATAAGGTTATCCTACCTAGAGTTAATCATTGTGAAGGGTTTCAGATTGTCCTTGGGTGTTTCCCAGGTAATCTGCTGTTCATCTTCAAGATGTTAAGACCCTTAAACCTCTTGGTTGATTGGTTGTCATCAGACGTAAATCACTTGGGAAGTGATGGTGAGGGTTGTAAAGTTTTCGGCATGTTTTATTTAGTCTTTTGGCAGACTAGACGGTTGATGAAAGTGTGTGTGGTGTTCATGTTCACCATCAGAGGGTGTGAACTTGTCTTGAGAGTTATGATTGAGATATGGTGCCTAGGCATATGCTTGTTTTATTTCACTGATCGTTATGACAGAGTTATGAGGCAATTGATTTCTGTGTTCCTTATGGATCATCTGAGTCAGTTCGATCAGGTAGTCTTTGCACTTATCTTGGGTTGCATTTCTTGGTTTGAAGGTCAAAGGTTTGCTAAGTCGGTGTCTTGTGTTTCGGAAGGTTCTATGAATGGGAAAGTTTTATACATAATTGTGAGGTTTAATGCTAATTTCTCTAATTTTAGTATCCATTGGGCGAGAGTATGTGTTCCACAGAGGATCAAGAGTGATGAAGAGCAGATGTCTGTGTCAGAGCATACCCAGGAGAAGTCCCAAATCTACTCACCATCCAGTCAGCTTCACTTAAGCAGTTCAGCTCCAGAAAAAGGGAGTAATGGAAAATGGAGTCTGTTTTGGAAAAATTCACCATGTGGAAAAGGAAGCACATGGAACTACTGGACTGATCTTAGAGAAATAGTAGAAACAGATAGGAAGATAAATCGCCGTGATAACTGTGTGAAAGCAGCTACCTTTATTGACAATTCTATTCATGCTACTAATGATCCTGTTGTAGATAGGAGTATGAAATATGATCTGCAACAAAGTGAAATAAATGAGATAGTACCCAGGAGAGATAAATTTGCATGCTCCAGTGACACATATGTAGGACATAGTCATAAGACTGAAATTTCTGAGTTTCCTGTAAGACTATATTTGGAGTGTTTTCATTTTTGTCCAGAAATGTGTTCTTATTACTTTTACATGTTTGGTGTAATTAATACCATAAATCTCAAGTGTCATACATTTTACTTTGAAAAAATGCCATTGATCTTCAATCTATTGCATTTTTTTTCTTGGAGGTGAAAGTGTTACGTACTCCTAGCTGAATACGTTTATAAATTTAAAATAACTTGTTTTGTTCCATTATATCATGCCTGTATATGTACACACATTGTGTTTTTGGTAAATTATCGTGTGGTGTGGCAGCGTCAGTGGGGACAGGAGCGCGGTTGCTTTGCACACGTCTAATACCTGTTAGATTCGGGAAGTTGGACCTGTTCAGTTTTGGGAGTTCCAGATGTCCCTTTTATTAAGTTTATGTAATTGTTTATTTTCTGAAATTAAGCAGGTGGCATTGTACTTATTTATTTTGCAAGTAACTATTATATGTAATTTGCATTCTTATGTGTTTTGAGAACAAGTGGTTGTTCAATTAGTTTTAAATATTAAAAAATCTTTAGTTTCCATCCCTCATCCTGGATGAGGCAGAGGAGGAGAGGATTATGGGTAGCGACAGAGCGAGAGTTCAGTAGCTGATACGGGACCAGGAGGAATAACATGTGGGAGATAAGTCTGTTTTACTTGTTGTTGTGTCATGTAGTAGATTTTTATTCTGGGAGAGACAATATTTTGATGTTTGCTTTAATAGTGACCCACTGTTCATATATACAATATTGAAATGTATATGAAATATATATATATTAAAATGCATACGTATATTTCATCAGTCCTAAGGGAGATATACTTTTAATTCTGTGCCTGTTATCATTCATGGGGTTACACTGGTGCCCCGCTTTAAACAACAGCAGTTGTAGTAACCCTAGACTTAAAGCTTGGCTGTTGTAGGGTCACGAGCCGTAACGAACGATAGGTAACACACCCAATCCCACTACACTACCACACAACCCCGTAACACTTCCACACATCCCCTCTACACTACTACGCACCCCACCACACTACAACACACCCCACCACACTTCGACACACCCCACCACACTACTACACACCCCACCACACTACCACACACCCCACCACACTACCACACACCCCACAATATCACCAAACACCCCAGAACACTACACACACCCAACCACACTACCACACATCCCACTACACTACCACAAACCCCCAACACACTACCACACACTCCACCACACTACCACACACCCCAACACACTACCACACACCCCCACCACACTACTATACAAACCCACCACACTACCTCACACCCCTACACACAACCACACACCCCACCACACTGCCAAAGAACCTCACCCCACTACCACATAACACCACAACACTACCACACACCCCACCACACTACCAAACACCCCTGCACACTACCACACACCCCACCACACTTCCAATCTCTGCACTACACTACCACACCCTCCCACACTACCACACATACCCTATCACAATACTACACAAGCCAACCACACTACCACACCCCCACCACACTACCACACACCTCACCATAATACTACACAACCAACCCACACTGTCAAACACCCAACAACACTACGACACACTCCACCACAATACTACATAACCTAACCACACTAACACACACCCCACCACACTACCACACACCCCACTACATGACCACACTCCCCACCACACTACCAAACACAACCCACAACACTACCCAACACCCACCACACAACCAATCAACCCCACCACACTACCACACTCTCCACCACACTACCAAACACCCCACCACACTACAACACACGCCATCACACTACCACACAACCCCACCACACAACCACACCCCCCACTACCACACTCCCCACTACACTACCACACACCCCACCACATTACCACACACCCCACCACACTACCAAAGACCCCTCGAATCAACCACACACCCCACCACACTACCATTTCACCCCAAATACAACCACAAACCCCCCCATATTACCACACAATCCCACCACACTACCACACCCCCACCACACTACTACACACCCCACCACACTACCACAAACCCAAGAACACTACACACACCCCTCCTCACTACCACACACCCCACCATACTACCAAAACCCCATCACACTACCACACCCCCCTCTCACACTACCACACTCACCACCACACTACCATACACCCCACCACACTACCACACAACCCCACCACACTTCCACACAGTCCACAACACTACCACACGACCCCACCACACAACCACATACCCCCACCACACTACCACACCCCCCCACCACACTACCATACATCCCACCTCACTATCACACACCCCACCACACTATCACACACCCCACCACACTACCACACACCCCACAATATTACCAAATACCCCATAACATTACACACACCTAACCACACTACCACACATACCACCACAATACCACACACCCCACCACACTACGACACACCCCACCACAATACTACACAACCTCACTACACAATTACAAACCCCCACAACACTACCACACACCTCACCACACTACCATACAACCCCACCACACTACCACACACCCCTCCACACTACCACACACCCCACCACACTGCCAAACAACCTCACCCCACTACCACACAACACCACAACACTACCACACACCCCACCACACTACCATACACCCCTCCACACTACCACACACCCCACCACACTACCACACACCCCACCACACTACCACACACCGCACTTCTCTACCACACTCCCCCACACTACCACACACACCCTATCACAATACTACACAACCCAACCACACTACCACACCCCCACCACACTACCACACACCTCTCATTATACTACCTTCATATATCCCACAGGTGTGGGATGTATAAGAGCGGGCACCAATACAGGGGTGGGATATATGCGGGCGGGCACCAGTACAGGGGTGGGATATATGAGGGCGGGCACCAGTACAGGGGTGGGATATATGAGGGCGGGCACCAGTACAGGCGTGGGATATATGAGCGCGGGCACCCGTATATGGGTGTGATATATGAGGGCGGGCACCCGTATATGGGTGGGATATATGAGGGCGGGCACCCGTATATGGGTGTGATATATAAGGGCGGACACCCGTACAAGGGTCGGATATATGAAGGCGGGCACCCGTACAAGGGTGGGATATATGAGGGCGGGCACCCGTACGAAAGTGGGATATATGAGGGAGGGCACCTGAACGAGGGTGGGATATGTGCGGGCGGGCAACCGTACAGGGGTGGGATATATAAGGTCCGGCACCCGTACAAGGGTAGGATATATGCCGGCGGGCACCAGTACACTGGTGGGATATGTGAGGGCGGGCACCAGTACAGGGGTGGGATATATGAGGGCGGACACCGTACAGGGGTGGGATATATGTAGGCAGGCACCCGTACAGGGGGTGGGATATATGAGGGCAGGCACCTGTACAAGGGTGGGATATATGCGGGCGGGCAGCCTTACAGGGGTGGGATATATGAAGGGGCGTCACCCAAAAAGGGGTGTGATATATGAGGGCGGGGACTCGTACACGGGTGGGATATATGAGGGCTGGCACTCGTACAAGGGTGGGATATATGAGTAGGACACCAGTACCTGGGTGGGATATGTGAGGGCGGACACCCGTACAGGGGTGGGATATATTTTGGTGGGCACCTATACAAGGGTGGGATATATGATAGCGAGCACCCGTAGAGGGGTGGGATATATGAGGGCGAACACCCGTACAGGGGTGGGATATATGACGGCGGACATCCGTACAGGGGTGGGATATATGAGGGCGGACACCCGTACAAGGGTGGGATATATGAGGTCGGGCAACCGTACAGGGGTGGGATATATGAGGTCGGGCAACCGTACAGGGGTGGGATATATGGGGTCGGGCAACCGTACAGGGGTGGCATCCCAGGAAACAATTTTAGGTTGCCACAACGTATCTAGAAAGTGTTGGAAAATGGGGCAACGTTTGTTTTCACGCATTAGATGCGTAATTTTGTGTGGATGTAAATAAGTTTCTAAAACGTATTGCACGAAACGTTGGCTAAAAAAAATTTGAAACCTTGTGTCAAACTTAAATGTTTCATAATCGTAGGTTTTTATTGTTGTTATTTATATACATGTAGAAATATAAAAGTATATTTCAACATTTAGTAAAAAGAAACAAGATCATAATAAAGGTTAATTCATAATTTTTATTCATTTTTTTAGGAAGACGTCGAGGAGGAGGGAGGAAGAATTCCAGGTAAGAGGATGAAGTCGAGTTGGAAGGAGGAGGAGATCGAGGAGGAGGAGAAGGAGGTCAAGGCAGAGGAGGAAGGAGGATGAGGTAGAGGAGGAAGTTAAAGAGGACGTTGAGGATGAGGAGAGCGAGGAGGAAGGAGGAGGAAGAAGGAGGAGAGGAAGGAGGAGAAGTAGGGAGAGAGAGGAGGAGAAGGGTGAGGAGTAAGGAGGAGGGCGAGAAGGAAGGAGGAGTTAGGCGAGAAGGGAGGGGGAAGGAGGAGGGCGAGAAGGAAGGAGGAGTTAGGCGAGAAGGGAGGGGGAAGGAGGAGGGCGAGAAGGAAGGAAGAGGAAGGAGGAGGGCGACGAGGAAGGAGGAGGAGGGCGAAGAGGAAGGAGGTGGAGTAGAGCAAGAAGGAAGAAGGAGGAGGGCAAGGAGGAAGGAGGAGCAAGAAAGTGGAGGTAGAAGAAGGGCAAGAAGGAAGGAGGAGGAGGAGGGTGAGTAGGAAGGAGGAGGAGGAGGGTGAGTAGGAAGGAGGAGGAGGAGGGCGAGAAGGAAGGAGGAGGAGGGCGAGGAGAAGGGAGGAGGGCGTTGAGGAAGGAGGAGGAGGGCTAGGAGGAAGGACGAATAGGAAGGAGGAGGAGGGCGAAGCGGGAGGAGGGGGAACGAGGAGGAGAAAAAAGGAGTAGGGCGAGGAGGAAGGAGGAGGGCATGGAGGATGGAGGAGGAGAGCGAGGAGGAAGGGTGAGGACGGTGAAGAGGAAGGAGTAGGGCGAGGAGGAAGGAGGAAGACGAGGAGGAAGGAGGAGGAAAGCGAGGAGGAAGGAGGAGGACGGTGAGGAGGAAGGAGGAGGGCGAGGAGGAAGGAGAAAGGAGGAGGAGAGCGAGGAGGAAGGAAGGGGAGTAGGGCGAGGAGGAAGGAAGTGGGCGAGAAGGAAGGAGGAGGAGGGCGAGGAGAAGGGAGGAGGGCGTTGAGGAAGGAGGAGGGCGAGGAGGAAGGACGAATAGGAAGGAGGAGGAGGGCGAAGCGGGAGGAGGAGAAAAAAGGAGTAGGGCGAGGAGGAAGGAGGAGAGCGAGGAAGGAGGAGGGCATGGAGGATGGAGGAGGAGAGCGAGGAGGAAGGGTGAGGACGGTGAGGAGGAAGGAGGAGGGCGAGGAGGAGAGCGAGGAGGAAGGAAGGGGAGTAGGGCGAGGAGGAAGGAAGTGGGCGAGAAGGAAGGAGTAGGAGGTCGAGGAAGGAAGGCAAGGAGGAGGGCGACGAGGAAGTAGGAGGAGAGCAAGGAGGAAGGAGGAGGAGGAAGGAAGAGGAGGACGAGGAGTAGAAGGGCGAAGAGGAAGGAGGACGAGGAGTAGAAGGGCGAAGAGGAAGGAGGAGGAGGGAGAGGACGAAGGAGGTGGAGAAAGAGAGCGAGGAGGAAGGAGAAAGAATTCCAGGTAAGAGGGTGAGGTCTAGGAGAAAGGAGGAGGTCGAGGAGGAAGGAGGATGAGGAAGGAGGAGGAGGCGAGGAAGGAGGAACAGGGCGAGGAAGAAGGAGAGCGAGGAGGAGGGCGAGAAGGAAGGACTAATAGGTCGAGGAGGAAGGAGGAGGAGGGAGAGGAGGAAGGAGGTGGAGGAAGAAGGAGGGCAAGGAGGAAGGAGGAGGAGGGGGAGGAGGAAGGAGGTGGAGGAAGAAGGAGGGCAAGGAGGAAGGAGGAGGAGGGGGAGGAGGAAGAAGAGGGGGAGGAGGGCGATGAGGAAGGAGGTGGAGGAAGAAGGAGGGCAAGGAGGAAGGAGGAGGAGGGCGAGGAGGAAGGAGGAGGAGGAGGAGGAGGAGGAAAAAGGAGGGCGAGGAGGGAGGAGGAGGAGGGCGAGGAGGAGAGCGAGGAGAAAGGAGGAAGAATTCCAGGTAAGAGAATGAGGTCGAGGTGAAAGGAGGAGGTCGAGGAGGAAGGAGGAGGGCGAGGAGGAGGAAGGAGGAGGAGGGTAAGGAGGAAGGAGGAGGAAGGCGAGGAGGAAGGAGGAGGAGAGTGAGGAGGAAGGAGGAGGAGGAGGAGGAGGAGGGCGAGGAGGAAGGAGGAGGAGGGCGATGAGGAAGGAGGAGGAGGAAGGAGGAGGAGAGCGAGGAGGAAGGAGGAGGAGGGCGAGGAGGAAGGAGGACAAGGGCGAGGAGGAAGGAGGAGGAGAGCGAGGAGAAAGGAGGAAGAATTCCAGGTAAGAGAATGAGGTCGAGGTGAAAGGAGGAGGTCGAGGAGGAAGGAGGAGGGCGAGGAGGAGGAAGGAGGAGGAGGGTAAGGAGGAAGGAGGAGGAAGGCGAGGAGGAAGGAGGAGGAGAGTGAGGAGGAAGGAGGAGGAGGAGGAGGGCGAGGAGGAAGGAGGAGGAGGGCGATGAGGAAGGAGGAGAAGGGCGAGGAGGAAGGAGGAGGAGAGTGAGGAGGAAGAAGGAGGAGGAGGGCGAGGAGGAAGGAGGAGGAGGGAGAGGAGGAAGGAGGAGGAGGGCGATGAGGAAGGAGGAGGAGGGCGAGGAGGAAGGAGGAGGAGAGCGAGGAGGAAGGAGGAGGGCGAGGAGGAAGGAGGAGGAAGGCAGAAAGGAAGGAGGAGGATGTTAAAGAGGAGGTTAAGGAGAAGAGCAAGAAGAAAGGAGGAGTAGGAGGTCGAAGAGGAAGGAAGAGTTGGTAAGGTAGGAAGGTCGCGGAGACGGAGGTCGAGAAAGAGGTGGAAGGAGGAGGTCGAGGAGAAGAGGTCAAGGAGGAAGGAGGAAAAATTCCAGGTAGAAGGATGAGGTCGAGGAGGAAGGAGAATGATGTTGAGGAGGAAGGAGGAGGAGATCGAGGAGGAAGGAGGAGAAGTTCAAGGAGGAAGAAGGAGTAGGAGGAGGTCGAGGCAGAGGAGGAAGGAGGATGAAAAAGAGGAGGAAGGAGTAGGTCTAAGAGGAAGGAGGAAGAAGGGGGAGAGGAAAGGAGGAGGGGGAAGGAGCAGGACGTCTGGGGGGGAAATGGGGGGAATTAGGTAACGGAGGAGAAGAGGAGGGGGAAGAATAGCAGGGGTAGGAGTAGTCCAGGTAAGAGGGGGAGGGGAAAGAGGAGGAGGAGTAAGAGAAGGGGGATGAGAAGGAAGGGGAAGAGGAGGGGAAGAGAGGAGGGGTTAGAGAAGGGGAAAAGGAAGGGGGAGGGGTAAGGCGGGGAGAGGAGTAAGTGAAGGGAGATGAGGAGGAAGGGGAAGAGAGGAGGGGCAAGGGAAGGAGGGATGAGAAGAAAGGGGAAGAGGAGGGGGAGGGGCAAGGGAAGGGGGATGATGAGGAGGGGGAAATGAAGGGGATGAGGAGGAAGGGGAAAAGGAGGAAGGGGAAAAGGAGGGGGAGGGGTAAGAGAAGGGGGGACGTGTAGGAAGGGGAAGAGAGGAGTGGACAAGAGAAGGGGGAAATGAAGGGGATGAGGAGGAAGGGGAAAAGGAGGGGGAGGGGTAAGAGAAGGGGGGATGAGTAGGAAGGGGAAGAGAGGAGGGGACAAGAGAAGGGGGTATGAGGAGGAAGGGAAAGAGGGGAGGGGTAATTGAAGGTAGGTGAAGAGCAAGGGGAGGGGTAAGCAATGGGAGGGATGTGGAGGAAAGGGAAGAGAGGAGGGGCAAGAGTAGGGGGGATGAGGAGGAAAGGGGAAGAGGGGAGGGGTAAGAGAAGGAAGGGGTAGAGCAGGGGGTGATGGTCACTATGCGCGGGTATAAACACTGGACCACCCGGGTGATGGTCAGCTGGCTACTACTGGCCCTCGCCTGGTGGGACCCTCACGACAACCGTCGCTGCCTCACCAACTTGCAGTGGTCACTTAATATTATTTATTTAATTCATTAGTAAAATCGGAGATAAAGTTCTGCAAAACATTATTATCTTATTCTTTATTTTTCTTGCTGTATTTTATGAAGATGAACACACCATAGTCACCTACCAAGATATGCCTGTTTAATCCAGCGCCCTAACACGTCATGGCAACTCTGTAGGCCTATAGTGTATACGCTACATGCCTCACACAGGTCCCGTTACACTCCCTCCCCATCCTCTCCTCCCCACCTTCCCCTCTTCCCTTCTTACCCCCTCCTCTTCCCCTTCCTCCTCCTCATTCCCTTTCTCTTACCCCTCCCCTCTTCCCTTCCTTCACATCCCCCCTTCTCTTACCCCCTGCCCCATCCTTATCCCACTTCCCTTACCCCTCCCCCTCCTCTTCCCCTTCTCTTACCCCTCCTCTTCCCCCTTCTCTTACCCCTTCTCTTCCCCCCTTCTCTTACCCCTCCCCCTCCTTTGCCCCCCATTCTCTTACTTCTTCCCCCTACCCTCACTCCTCCTCTTCCCCTTCCTTCTCATCCCCCTTCCCTCACTCCTCCTCTTTGCCCTCCCCCGTTTCCCTCTACTACTTCTACCCCTGCTATTCTCCCCCCTCCTCTTCTCCTCCTTCACTTAGTTCCCCCCCTCCCCGACGTCCTCCTCCTTGCACCTCATCTTTCACCCCTCCCCCGTCCTCCTAGACCTACTCCTTCCTCCTCTACCTCATCCTACTTCCTCCTCTGCCTCGACCTCCTCCCCCACTTCCTCCTCCTTCCTCCTCGATCTCCTCTTCCTTGACCTCCTCCTCCTCCTCCTTCCTCCTCGCCCTCCTCCTCCTCTTTCCTCCTAGCCCTCCTCCTTCTTCCTCCTCTCCCTCTTCCTCCTTCCTCTTTGCCCTCTTCCTCATTCCACCTCTCTTTCCTCCTTGCCCTCCTCCTTCCTCCTCGCCCTCCTTCTCCTTCCTTCTCGCCCTCCTCCTTCCTCCTTGCTCTGCTCGTCCTTCCTCCTCGCCCTCCTCCTTCCTCCTTCCACCTCGCCCTCCTCCTTCCTCCTCGTCCTACTCCTCCTTCCTCGGCCTCCTCCTCCTTCCTCCTCTTCGCTCACCTCCTTCCTCCTTGCCATCCTCCTTATTTTTCGCCCTCCTCCTCCTTCCTCCTCGCCTTACTCTTCCTTCCTCCTCGTTCTCCTACTCCTTCCTCCTCGCCCTCCTCCTCGCTCTCCTCCTCGCCCTCCTCCTTCCTCCTCCTTCCTCCTCGTCCTCCTCCTCCTTCCTCCTCATTATCCTCCTTCCTCCTCCTCCTCATTCCTCCTCGCCATCCTCCTTCCTCCTCGCCCTACTCCTCCTTTCTCCTCGCCCTCCTCCTTCCTCCTCGCCCTCCTCCTCATTCTCCTCCTCCTTCCTCCTCGCCCTCTTCCTCATTCTCCTCCTCCTTCCTCCTCGCCCTCCTCCTCCTTCCTCCTCGCCCTCCTCCTCCTTCGTCCTCGCTCTCCTCCTCCTTCTTCCTCACCATCCTCGTCCTCATCCTCCTCCTTCCTCCTAACCATCCTCCTCGTCCTCCTCCTTCCTCCTCGTCCTCCTCCTTCCTTTTCATCCTCTTCCTTCCTCCTCGCTCTACTCCTCCTTCCTCCTCGCTCTACCCCTCCTCCTTCCTCCTCCTCCTCGCCCTCCTCCTCTTTCTTCCTCACCCTACTCCTCCTTTCTCCTCGCCCTCCTCCTCCTTCAATCTGTGGAATGTGTGGAAATGAATGAGCAAATGTGCTGGCTGCTGAATGCGCTGAAGGAAACCACGTTGGTTTCATTTTGGATACAAATGTCCATGGAGATTCAGAATGGAAACAATTATAGTTGAGCATGCAGAGGAGTGTAAGAATCTGTGGTGAGAGAGAAGGACACAGCCTTGACAACTATACTTCAGAGAAAGTAAACATGTAAACATTGAGAATGTAGGACAAAAAAAAGTCTTCAGAATCTTTCACACCGCTATTGAGCAACATTTACAATTTAAATAAATTATTTTAGGGAATAATACATACATTTTATATTTAAACATGATATTAGTGTTTAGTGGAATACATAAGGAGTCAAAATTGTGTTAATAAAGAGTGATTTTTAGAAAATTTAGAAAACTACTTTTTCTGATCATTGATTAACTAAATGTATTTTGAAGGTTTCATTCAGCCATTAAATATCATTCACAATTTATTAATGAATTTTACAAAGAAACTCCATAAAATTTATATTTAAACATGTTAAAACTATTTGGTAATACATTAGGAACAAAATAGTTGTAGAAAAACAATATATTATAAAACCTATGTGTTTGGATTTTTGGATTAAAAGTTTCTCATCGGCTCTCCTGCACCATTCTCAATGCATGTCATTCCTACACCTATGGGAAGAGATAGATGAACGTTTTCTATGCGATTTGTGTTTGCTGGGATGTATGAGGGCGGGCACCCTTACAGGGGTGGGATATATGAGGGTGGGCACCTGTACATGGGTGTGACATACGAGGGCGAACACCCGTACAGGGGTGGGATATATGAGGGCGGGCTCCCGTACAGGGGTGTGATATATGAGGTCGGGCACCAGTACAGGGGTGGGATATATGAGGTCGGGCACCCGTACAGGGGTGGGAAATAAATGGGCGGGCACCTGTACAGGGGTGGGATATATGAGGGCAGGCACCCATACAGGTGTTGGTTATATGGGGGGCCGTCACCCGTAAAGGGGTGTGATATATGAGGGCGGGGACCCGTATACGGGTGGGATATATGAGGGAGGGCACCCGTACAGGGGTGGGATATATGAGGTCGGACACCTGTACAAGGGTGGGATATATGTAGGCGGACATCCATACAGGGGTGGGATATATGATGGCGGGCTCCCGTACAGGGGTGGGATATATGAGGTCAGGCACCAGTACAGGGGTGGGATATATGAGGTCGGGCACCCGTACAGGGGTGGGATATATGCGAGCAGGCACCCGTACAGGGGTGGGATATATGTAGGCGGGCACCCGTACAGGGGTGGGATATATGAGAGCGGGGACTCGTATAGGGGTGGGATATATCAGGGCAGGCACCCGTATAGGGGTGGGATATATGAGGACGAGCCCCCATACAGGGGTCGGATATATGAGGGCGGGCACCCGTACAGGGGTGGGCCATATATGGGCGGGCACCCGTACAGGGGTGGGATATATGAGGGCGGGCACCCAGCAAACAATTTAAGGTTGCCACAACATATCTGGAAAGTATTTGAAAGGATTGGAAACGTTTGTTTTATCGTATCAGATACGAATTTGTGTGTGGACTTAAATAGGTTTCCAAAACTTATAACCAAAACCTAAGAATCAAACACTAATTTGAGATGTTGTGGCAACTTTACAATCCTAACATGAATCATTCATAATCCACTCATATCCCAATATGAATCTCTTATGAAAGGTTTGAGCCTATCATCTGAACACTTTTCACATCTTTGTATTTAAAGTTAAATTTCTTGAAATTAAATTATATTATTTTATATTATATTATTTTTATTATATTTTATTTTATATGATATTATTATTTTCAATTTAAATATTAAAACCAATTTAAGGGTAAAAAAATCAAATAATTGATATTTCTTTTATTATTTACTAACAAATCAGCAAAAATACAAAAACATATGCCCTATATAAATATATATATATATATATATAAATATATAATATATATATATATATATATATATATATATATATATATATATATATATATATATATATATATATATATATATATATATTATATATATATAAATGTCGTACCTAGTAGCCAGAACTCAATTCTCAGCCTACTATTCAAGGCCCGATTTGCCTAATAAGCCAAGTTTTCCTGAATTAATATATTTACTATAATTTTTTTCTTATGAAATGATAAAGCAACCCTTTCCTCTATGTATGAGGTCAATTTTTTTTTATTGGAGTTAAAATTAACGTAGATATATGACCGAACCTAACCAACCCTACCTAACCTAACCTAACCTATATTTATAGGTAAGGTTAGGTTAGGTAGCCAAAAAAAGCTAGGTTAGGTTAGGTTAGGTAGGTTAGGTAGACGAAAAAACATTAATTCATGAAAACTTGGCTTATTAGGCAAATCGGGCCTTGAATAGTAGGCTGAGAAGTGAGTTCTGGCTACTAGGTACGACATAAATATATATAGATATATATATATATATATATATATATATATATATATATATATATATGCGTATATATATATATATATATATATATATATATATATATATATATATATATATATATATATATATATATATATATATATATATATATATATATATATATGTCGTACCTAATAGCCAGAACGCACTTCTCAGCCTACTATTCAAGGCCTGATTTGCCTAATAAGCCAAGTTTTCATGAATTAATGTTTTTTCGTCTACCTAACCTACCTAACCTAACCTAACCTAGCCTTTTTTGGCTACCTAACCTAACCTTACCTATAAATATAGATTAGGTTAGGTTAGATAGGGTTGGTTAGGTTCGGTCATATATCTACGTTAATTTTAAATCCAGTAAAAAGAATTGACCTCATACATAGAGAAAAGGGTTGCTTTATCATTTCATAAGAAAAAAATTATTGTAAATATATTAATTCAGGAAAACTTGGCTTATTAGGCAAATCGGGCCTTGAATAGTAGGCTGAGAAGTGAGTTCTGGCTACTAGGTACGACATATATATATATATGCGTATATATATATATATATATATATATATATATATATATATATATATATATATATATATATATATATATATATATATATGTCGTACCTAGTAGCCAGAATGCACTTCTCGGCCTACTATTCAAGGCCCGATTTGCCTAATAAGCCAAGTTTTCCTGAATTAATATATTTTCTCTATTTTTATTCTTATGATATGATAAAGCTACCCATTTCATTATGTATGAGGTCAATTTTTTTTATTGGAGTTAAAATTAACGTAGATATATGACCAAACCTAACCAACCCTACCTAACCTAACCTATCTTAATAGGTTAGGTTAGGTTAGGTAGCCGAAAAAGTTAGTTTAGGTTAGGTTAGATAGGTTAGGTAGTCGAAAAACAATTATTTCATGAAAACTTGGCTTATTAGGCAAATTTGGCCTTGCATAGTAGGCTGAGTAGGTAGGTTAGGTTAGGTAGCCGAAAAAGTTAGTTTAGGTTAGGTTAGATAGGTTAGGTAGTCGAAAAACAATTATTTCATGAAAACTTGGCTTATTAGGCAAATTTGGCCTTGCATAGTAGGCTGAGAAGTGCGTTCTGGCTACTAGGTACGACATATATATATATATATATATATATATGTCGTACCTAATAGCCAGAACGCACTTCTCAGCCTACTATTCAAGGCCCAATTTGCCTAATAAGCCAAGTTTTCATGAATTAATGTTTTTTCGTCTACCTAACCTACCTAACCTAACCTAACCTAGCTTTTTTTGGCTACCTAACCTAACCTTACCTATAAATATAGGTTAGGTTAGGTTAGGTAGGGTTGGTTAGGTTCGGTCATATATCTACGTTAATTTTAACTACAATAAAAAAAAATTGACCTCATACATAGAGAAAGGGTTGCTTTATCATTTCATAAGAAAAAAATTATAGTAAATATATTAATTAAGGAAAACTTGGCTTATTAGGCAAATCGGGCCTTGAATAGTAGGCTGAGAAGTGAGTTCTGGCTACTAGGTACGACATATATATATATATATATATATATATATATATATATATATATATATATATATATATATGTCGTACCTAGTAGCCAGAACTCACTTTTTGGCCTACTATTCAAGGCCCGATTTGCCTAATAAGCCAAGTTTTCCTGAATTAATATATTTTTTCTAATTTTTTTCTTATGAAATGATAAAGCTACCCATATCATTATGTATGAGGTCAATTTTTTTTTATTGGAGTTAAAATTAACGTAGATATATG
>NC_091200.1:30537335-30637784 GCF_040958095.1 Procambarus clarkii
TGGTGGTGGCTGGTGGTGGCGGTGGCGGCTGGTGGCGGTGATGGCGGCTATTGGCGGGCGGTGGCGGCTAGTGGTGGGCGGTGGCGGCGGCTGGTGGTGGCGGCGGTGGTGGATGGTGGTGGCGGCTGTGGTGGGTGGTGGTGGCGGCGGTGATGGGTGGTGGCGGCTGTGATGGGTGGTGGCGGCGGTGATGGGTGGTGGCGGCGGTGGTGGGTGGTGGTGGCGGGTGGCGGCTGGTGGTGGTGGGTGGTGGCAGCAGTGGTGGCGGCAGTGGTGGGTGGTGGCAGTGGTGGGTGGTGGCGGCGGGTGGCGGTGGGTGGCGGCTGGTGGCGGCCAGCTGGGACACACCCTTCACCACTGAAGGGCTGAGCACAACTAACTATGTGTGTCTCTCTCACCACCAGCCCAGTGTTGCCAGCTCGCCCTCACAAAATGTTTCCTTCAAAAATTGTATATTATCTTTGTACAACAAGTTTGATTATCAAGGAAATAATGCATATATTATTGTCACATTAATACTGTGCAATATCATATTACTTTCCTGCTAAATAATTATAATTTGAAACAGGACAAAAAATCCAACATATATATATAAACCAATATTAGAGATCACGAGGTACTCTCTCACTCTTACTCTCACTCCCTCTTACTCTCACTCCCTCCTACTCTCACTCACTCTTACTTATTCCTTCTCACTCTTACCCACTCTCATACTGGGGGCCTCGTAGCCTGGTGGATAGCGCGCAGGACTCGTAATTCTGTGGCGCGGGTTCGATTCCCGTGTAACACGGGTTTGGTTCCTCTCCTCTCTTTACTTCTCTTCCTTCTACTCCCTCTACCCGTATTCTTACTTATTATTCTCTACCAAGGGACTCCAAAACTTTTACCAAAGCCAACTCCACGCCACGTGGTCCTAAGACGATTGACCGACTTAGGATTCTACACCCAGTATGACGTGACCTAAGCTCTGAGCAAAACCCTAGAGTAAACTAAAACAAAATCTAAATAGGTTCACTCCCTGTCACTTTAACACTCCCTACTTGACCTGAGTGGCAAATGAGACTATTTCTATACATAACCATAGCAACTATACCTCTATGTTTTCCAGCTAAGATGTTGGGCTGGTCTCAGGGAGAGGTAAGATGTTTGACCTCTCCCAGCTGCTTCCGTATCCACACTGATCTGTCCTCGTCTGATCTCGCCCAGACTAGAACATTGTATTGTTCCGCATCGCTTACCCAGTTACTTTAGCAAGGTTAAGTTATAACAATTATCCTCTGTTTATACTGAATTGATCCAGACTGGTTGAATTAATTTACTGGAATTAAATTACAAACATCTAACGGCAGAGCTGTTCCCGATCCCCAAAATGGTTACTTGAACTTTGAGAAATACTAGACATGTCAACCCTGCTGACCTATGACCGCCGGTCACTCCGCCTTAAAAGTTAGATCTGATTCGTGACGTCACTGATGGTGACTTAAACTCAATAATTAGAATACTCTTGATATTGTATCCAGTACTATTATACAATACAATTTTAATGCAAAATGAATAAAGGCTAATTTTCTCTAAATTACTGAATACTATAGGATGATTCATTATACGCAGATATGAACAAAGCGTCGGTTATTTCCACCGCGAATCCCCCTGGGGGTCAGGTCACCATGCGGCTCAGCTTCCCATTCTCTTTTGTCGATAAACCACTCTGGATAATTCTTACAACAGCCTAGTTTGTTACACCCGTACGAGGCAGAAACAAATGGGCAAAGTTTCTTTCACCCTGAATGCCCCTGTTACCTAGCAGTAAATAGGTACCTGGGTGTTAGTCAGCTGTCACAGGCTGCTTCCTGGGGGTAGAGGCCTGGTCGAGGACCGGGCCGCGGGGACACTAAAAGCCCCGAAATCATCTGAAGATAACTCTTACTCTCACTCACTCTTACTCACTCTTACACACTCTCATTCACACTTACACACTCTCACTCACTCTTACTCACTCTCACTCACTCTTACACACTCTGTCAGTCTTACTCTCCTTCAGTCACTCATACTCTTACTCACTCTCAGTCACTCTTACTCTCACTCACTCTTACTCACTCTCATACTCACTGTTACTCACTCTCAATCACTCTTACTTTTACTTGTGATGGACACAGCCTTCACAATTATACTTCAGAGAATGTAAACATCTAAGAGTCATTAGAAATATGTGTAGAATAATAAACCCTACATTGTTTGAGTTAGGGAAAACACCATTTGCCATATAGATACTAGCTGTTCTTAAAGATTCACCCATTTTGCACCAGCAAGATAACATATAAGATTTTAAGGGTTGACGAATGTTAAATCTTCTTGTTTGATAAACTGTGCACTAAAGACATAGTTAATAAGAACACGCAAATATAAGACAACAAAACGTTTTCAGATTCTTTCACACCACTTTCCAGCAACTTTTATAATTTATATAAATTATCTTAGGGAATAATACATAAATTATATATTTAAACATGATACTAGTGTTTAGTGGAATGCATAATGAGTCAAATTGTGTTAAAAAGAGCGATTTTTAGAAAATTTGGAAAACTACTTTTTTCTGATCATATTATAACTAAATGGATTTTGAACGTTCCACTGAGCCAATAAATATCATTCACAATTTATTAATGAATTTTACAAAAAAACACCATAAATTTTATATTTATACATGTAAAAACTATTTATAATACATAAGGAACAAAATAGTTGTAGAAAAACAATTTATTATAAAACCTTTGTGTTTGGATTTTTTTATTAAAAGTTTCTCAAAGGCTCTCCTGCACCATTCTCAATGCAAATCATTCCCACACCAATGGGAAGAGATAGACGAACGTTTTCTAGATGATTTGTGTTTGCTGGGCACCCGTATAGGGGGTGGGATATATGAGGGCAGGCACCCGTACAGGGGTGGGATATATGAGGGCGGGCACCCTTACAGGGGTTGCATATATGCGGACAGGCACCAATACAGGGGTGGGATATATCAGGGCAGGCACCAGTACAGGGGTGGAATATATGAGGGCGGGCACCCGTACAGGGGTGGGATATATGTGGGCGGGCACCCGTACAGGGGTGGGATAAATGAGGGCAGGCACCCATACAGGGGTGGGATATATGTAGGCAGGCACCTGTACAGGGGTGGGATATATGAGGGCAGGCTCCCGTACAGGGGTGAGATATATGAGGTCGGGTACCCGTACAGGGGTGGGATATATGAGGGCGGACACCCGTACAGAGGTGGGATATATGAGGGCGGACACCCATACAGGGGTGGGATATATGAGGGCGGACACCTGTACAGGGATGGGATATATGAGGGCGGACACCCGTACAGGGGTGGGATATATGAGGTCGGGCACCCGTATAGGGGTGGGATATATGAGGGCGGGCACCATTACAGGGGTGGCATATATGCGGCCAGGCACCAGTACAGGGGGTGGGATATATGAGGGCGGACACCCATAAAGGGGTGGGATATATGAGGGCAGACACCCGTACAGGGGTGGGATATATGTAGGCAGGCACCCAAACAGGGGTGGGATATAAGAGGGTGGGCACCTGTACAGGGGTGGGATATACGCGGGCGGGCACCCGCACAGGTGTGGGATATATGAGGGGTCATCACCCGTACACGGGTGTGATATACGAGGGCGGACACCTGTAAAGAGGTGGGATATATGTTGGTAGGCACCTGTACAGGGATGGGATATATGAGGGCGGGCACCCATACAGGGGTGGGATATATGAGGGCGGGCACCCATACAGGGGTGGCATATATGCGAGCAGGCATCCGTACTGGGGTGGGATACATGAAGGGGGGCACCATACAGGGGTGGGATATATGAGGGTGGGAGCCCGTAGAGGGGGTGGGATATATGAGGGTGGGCACTGATACATGGTTGAGATATATGAGGGCAGAGACATGTACACGGGTGGAATATATCAGGGTGGGCACCCGTACAGGGGTTGGATATATGAACGCAGGCACTCGTACAGGAGTGGGATACATGAGGGCGGACATCCGTACATTGATGGGATATATGAGGCCGGGGACCCATACAGGGGTGGGATATATGAGGGCGGCCACCCGTACAAGGGTGGGATATTTGAGGGCGGGCACCATCTTTCACCATGTTTCGTCTCCAAGCTTTCCATAACGATCCAGTTGGTGAAATAGGGACATTATGTCGTGCCAAGAGGACTGAATTACAAACTTTTGCACACGAGTATCAACTAGATGTTCCCCATGGAGCCAACAAAACTGAAATACATAACCTAATCATGGATTACCTCTTAGATGAAAGGAAAATTGACTGACACTCACGAAACTTACTCTATTGCAGATAAACCTGATTTAGTAACTATGAAACTCAAACTAGAACTTGCCAAGATCGAGCGAGAGCAACAAAGCGAAGCCCTCGAACAACAAAAAGAAGCCCTACAACTGAAAGAACGAGAGGCCGCCTTGAGAAAACAAGAACAAGAAAGAGGGGCCGCCTTGAGGAAAGAAGAGCAAGAAAGAGAGGTGGCCCTAAGAGAACGAGAGGCAGCCCTAAGAGAACAAGAGGCCGCCTTGAGGAAAGAAGAACAAGAACGAGAGGCCGCCTTGAGGAAAGAAGAACAAGAACGAGAGGCCGCCTTGAGAAAAGAAGAAGAGGAACGTGAGACAATAATACTCCGTGAGCGTGAGAAAGTACAGCTTGAAGCAAAACATCGTCACCTGGAGATACAACGCGAACATGACCAACAGCAAGCTGCTATGGCTATAGAATGTTGTCAACAAGAACTTGCGTTGGAAACTACGCACCTCACTCAACGCCAGCAAACTACCGCCATTCTTCCAGTAAGTTTCAATATCTCCCATGCAAGTAAGTTAATGCCACCATTCGTTGAAACAGAGATCGATGTCTTTTTTACCACCTTTGAGACCCTAGCTAATCAACTTAGCTGGTCTGTTGACCAATGGTCCACCCTTCTCAGAGTGAATCTTACAGGTTGAGCTGCAGTTACTCTCAGTACCTTAGCGTCTGAGAATGACTACCAGACCCCTGAAGCAAGCAGTGTTGGACGCCTACCTTCTCTCCACCGAAAGCTACTGACGAAAATTCCGTGACCATCTTAAGGCAAGTACCACCACCTTTCTAGAATTTGCCAATACAAAGAAAAGATATTTTATGAATTGGCTGGAAGCAGCACATGTCTCTACATTTGCAGAACTCATCAACCTCATGCTAGTTGAGGAATTCTTGAGACGTGTTCCCCCTTCCGTCCGTTTATATCTAGCAGATAAAGAAGAAACCGACTACATCAAATGTGTGAAGTCGGCTGACACCTACAGCCTCATCCACCGGTTGACACCATCACCACCTCCCAGTAAGAAGTCTTGGTACAACGATAAAGTGAGTACAGAGGAAGTGAGCTCACAATTGTATTGTAAGTATTGCAAACTCTATGGACATACCATAGATAGATGTGTGAAGGCTCAATACAAGAGCAATGAATCTACTAAACCCAAACAGACTCCTCCTAAGTCCGATAAGCCTGTAATGAATGTTGGTGTTAATGTTAATGCTCTTTCTCTCTTCAGTAAACACCTGTATCCTGGAACTGTCTATACCAACGGTACAGATTCGGAGGGAAGTTTCAAATTGAAGATCTTGAGGGACACAGCGGCTTTTCAGTCTATTATGCTGAAATCGGCTGTGTCTAACGTCGCCTACACCGGGGAAACCGTCCTTATCACTGACCTCACTGCTACCACTCCATATCCACTCGCCAGAATCCACCTGGATTGTTCCTTCGTGACCGGTGAAGTCCAAGTCGCCATCAGGGAAAAGCCTTTTCCCATGCCTGGAGTGCAACTTCTCCTTGGCAACGACTTGGCAGAAGATCTGCAACCGCCCAACCTGATCATCACGGACAAACCCCAAGTGTGTACTTCTGTAATGGATAATCCCATCTTTGAATATGTTCCAGCAGAGGTTCAAGAGAGTGATAAAGTTTCTCCTCCGGTTTTGGTGACCACCCGTGCACAAGCTGCACGACCGCAACCAGCTGACTCTACTGCTACCGCTGTCCCTCAAGACCCTCAGAATCTACCTCCCAATCTTACCAAGTTGGAGTTCCGTAAGTTACAGAGGGAAGATCAATCATTAACACAATTATTCTTCCAGGCTGAGACTCAACATGACAGTATCCCTGGGTTCTTCCTAGAGAATGAGTTGCTCTACCGCAGATAAAGACCCAGCAAGCATAAGGAGGATGACGATTGGGCTAATGTCGAACAACTAGTGATTCCCACCAGCATATGGCCCGATATTCTACACCTGGCCCACGGAGCTCTTTCTCACTATGGCTTCAACAAAACATACCACGGAATCAGACAAGACTACTACTGGCCAGGTATGGTAAGAGACGTAAAAAATACGTAAAAGAGTGTCATATATGTCAGATGGCAGGTAAACCTAACATCTCTATTCCCCAGGCGCCACTGAAACCCATCCAGGTGCCTGCGGAACCTTTCCACAGACTCATCATTGACTGTGTGGTCCTTTACCCCAGACCAGTTCTGGCAACGCATATATAATAACTATCATGTGTCCTACCACTAGGTTTCCCATAGCAGTTCCAGTAAAGAACATTTCGGCTGCTACAGTGGTGAAACACCTATTGAAGATCTTCACCCAGTATGGATTTCCCAGAGAGGTTCAAAGTGACTGTGGCACCAACTTCACCAATGATCTCTTCAAGAAGACTCTGGAGGAGTTCAACATCACACAGGTACTGTCCAGCCCCTATCATCCTGCTTCACAGGGTTCTCTTGAATGTAGTCATCAGACTATTAGAGCACTCCTAAAGAAATTCTGCAATCAGACTTTGAAGGACTGGGATAGACAACTTGATCTCATAATGTGCATTTTTCGAAGTCTCCCCAATGAGTCACTAGGAGTATCTGCTTAAGAGATGCTCTACGGACGTAAGTGCTGTACTCCTCTCAAAGCTTTCAAGGACTCTCTACGTAATGCCACCTTCAGTGACCTTCAGAATGTGCCTCAGTTTCTTCAAAACTTAAAACACATTCTAGAGAGAGTACGTAAATTTGCTAATGACAACCTATTGAAAGCCTAGGAGAGGATGAAGACTCATTTTGACCAGAGCAGCAAATTAAGGAAATTTAAACCAGGAGACTTCGTATTGGCATACTTTCCTATCCCAGGTTCTCCATTGCAAAACAAGTTTTCAGGACCCTACCGTATCAAGGAGTGCAGGAACAACAACAACTACGTTCTTGAGACTCCAGATAGGCGGCGGAGGACCCAGTTGTGCCACGTCAACCTCCTGAAGCAGTATCAAGGTATTCCCCCTACTGTGCTGATATCTGTCCCTACATCTAAAGGTCCAGACCTCCACAGTGAAACCTTCCCTGCTTCTCCCGAAAGCATTAACACTGAATTGGTGGTTTCCAAATCGGAAATCCTACCTAATCTTCATCCCAATTTACAGAACTATAATAGTGCTCCTTTGCCATGTTCTAATCCTATTCTTACCTCACCAGATATCACGAAGCCTTTCATCCTCCATGTCACTGCCAGTGGTACCGGCATCGGTGGTGACCTAATGCAACATCGAGGCGAGGAGAATCTACCTGTTAGCGACTACAGCTACAAGGAACTACAGCACAATCGATAGGGAGCTACTCATCGTCCTGAACTTGCAACACTTCAAGTCGTCCCTGCAAAGTACTCGGTCTACCACCATCTACTGCAGTAAGCCGAATTCAACAATCGACGGCTTCGACGATGGGCTTGATCTCTGCAGACTTTCAACCTGGAGACATCTACATCAAGAGGTCTGACCACATCATAGCAGACGCCCTCTCCAGAGTCTATGAGGTAGAGGCTGCTCCGCCTACCACTCTACCTCCTAAAGACGTAACTTCACCGGAACCGCAGGCTTCGGGGGAGAGTTGTGATGATAATCTCTTTCAAGAGAGATTGAGCCTGCTTTCCCTACTTTAAGTTACGCCAAAGATACAAGTATAAGATGCTACATTCAAGATACGTCACCAGTAGCACAAAACGTTTTGACCAGGAGGCAAAATGTATCCAAGATCCCCCCTACTCCACACATCCTCCACGTGCTGGCTCGTCATCAAACCAGCTAACTACCCTTCACCAGCTTGCCTGCCTCTGATTGGTGACTCGCCAGCCGCGCACCTGCACACAACACCTCAGCGCCCTCTACACGAATATATATATATATATATATATATATATATATATATATATATATATATATATATATATATATATTATATAAACGCTTGTGTCGACCGTGCTCTCAGCCACAGCTCAGAATGGAAGCAAGTCGACGAAGAACTCTGTAGGGTAAGGCAGGTCCTAGTCAACAACGGCTTCTCCAATGGTTTCGTCAAAGATGTGAGATTTTTCTCTACGCCTACCTCCCTTAGGAGGTGGACTACAAGTTTAAAGTCTGCTCACGGCAGTTAAGCATGAGTCCAGTAGAAAAAGGAAAAGTGGGAGCAAACCACCAGGCCTCCACCACCAAGGGTGAAAACCTGTCCACAATAGGCCGCTGGCTCCTCCTAGTTAAACAGGACGTTAAAACTAATAAAGGGTAACCGACGGGTTCTCACAATCAAATATTTATATTTGATGTGGCGTTATGAATTGGAATTCGAATTCCCAAGAACAGCCGCCTTATCAAGATCACATCAACATTTAATAATAATATGCAGAAATATGGTGGAATAATATGGTTGAAGGGTTGACATCAAAGACTGTTTTCTATAACATAACAATTTATTAATAACAAGACACTAACTACTACATTACCGAGTTTACATTACGTTAATGTCAATCCAGTGGCACGATAACAAACAGCTACATAGCAACCCTTGCTGTGAGGCTGCATACTGAACTAACCTGAACACAGGTGTGCCCACTGATGACACAATATTGCAAAACAAAGAAAAATATCACAGACTAAGTTACACCACAGCGAATGGTTACGTTATTGTACATCAAGTGGCATTTGCAACACAGCTATTCAACAGCCCCTCGAGAAGTGACAGCAGGCTCCATCTTGCTGACACTTCAGGCTGACAACATGAACTAACTGAACAAATGAAGGATCCACTGAAACAAAGACACAAGCTGGCACTCAATAGTGTCTCGGTTTCCCTGACAGCTACTATAATCACAAACTTAGGGGTCCTCCCGCCCCCCCAGGAGAGACCCACGTAACTAGGCGGAAGTCCAACAGTGACTCCTCCCTATCACAACCCAGTGTGAACACTCTTTGCAACTCCCAAGAAGAAGTTGCCCTGTTGTAACCTGATACACAGACAGGCAAGGCGGGAATTCTGGGACACAGCTCCACAGATCCCTAGATGACTCTACTCTTGTCACCAGACGACAACCAAAAGAAATTGTTGAAGTGATTAATTACGTTAATTGACTGATCGCAGCAGTCAGCAACAAAGTACTACGGTAATCACAAACAATGTTCAAATATTCCGTGTAAACAACAACATCAACACCTGGTGAATTCACTAAGTGGCGATTACTAATTATCTTTAATTAGCTACGAGTGCTTAATCACTCTGTCCGCAGACAGAGCTGATCAGTCCAACGAATTACGGAAGCTTAATTACAGCGCAATTGACTCCGATCATAACAGACCGTCAACCCCTTACGTTAATCACTAAATTAACGACAGCTCGTTAAATCGTTAACTCTATGTTAGTCTTCACTTGGCAATTCCTCCACTGCGTGAACTTCACTGTGACTGCTGCCTTTACACGTCCCTACGTTAATCATTAACACTTGTCTCTCTCTTGTTAACAATAACTCAACATATTACACCACACTTGACTCCTTGCAAGTATTCAGTGAGTAATTCTCAATTAAGGTCAAACGGACCACTAATTACATCCCCATTGAGTTACGTTAACTAAGCCTACCCTAACTTGGTAGCTTCTCCACAGTCTGTGTCAAAAATTTTACTAGTGAGTGTTAATTACCCTAATTAGGGCACTACTTACTTCTGAGCCATTAATTACCTGTCACCAGGACCGATAATTAATCATTCAGAAATACGTCTCACTCCGCACTGCCTAAGCAGGTCTCATCAAACACTGTGAATTCACGGGAAAGGAGTTAATTACCCTAATTAACAAGATGTGTCAATAATCCACTGTCCTCAGACAGGATGTGATTAATACAACGATTTATGCTAGCTCCATGACCTCGCTTTACCGAGTCACCGGAGCTCTCCAATGCTAATTACTCCACTAATTAACATGAGCCACTAATTGCTATACCCCTGAAAGGTAATTAGTCTCGAGCATATTACGTTAACACAAATACTGACAGAATCTGACAGAACCTCTCCCACTACGTGAATTCATGATGAGAAGGCTAATTACATAATTAGCTAGAGTGGTCAATTAATTGTCACATAGACAATTAATTGCTCCCGAGACGTATCTCATTCTCGCTCAACACTGTTCTCTTATAACAGCCCTCACTCACTCCACAATACTAAGTGTGCACCCCTTATCCAGTTAATTACCCCTTACTTAATTAACTCACTGAATCCTTAAGTCCTCAACACAACTTAAAGAAACAAAGTAACCCCAGCGTTACATAGGTCACACTACAATGGCATGCAACATCATAACAGCACTGCCCACATATGGTTGCGGCTACTGCAACTCGCTAATTACTGTGCCCACACAATAAATCACACGGTTGTGCAACACACACAAGTATACTAATATTACTACCCCTCCCTCTTTTACTTGCACCCGATTACAAAGGAATACTGTGAACACACACATACCTCAGCCAGGCAATTAACCCATCAATTGCCTGCTCTCATTAAGTACTGAAAATTCCCCTGAATAATCCTAGAGGTCCCTTAAACCCTCAACCAACACAGTTCCTGGGGCAATAATATTTTATAACTGAAACAATACTGCACATACCTGCAACACAATGATGCCGTCAGCATACCCCACATGATAATGCCATCATTAGGCAATCAGTCAGCAATCACACCTACTGACTTACCACACAACACAGTACATATACATGCAAATGAACACATAGAAATGGCATTCACATAATCAATGAAAATTATATCACCAAGTAGTGTGCAACTACCTACACAGACTTCAGGGGTCCCCACTGACATCCCTGTCTACCTCCAATGATTATAATTTTACGGTACTCTATGGCATTAATCCAGCCTGAACGAGTGTATAGAATCGACAGGCTGGATCACTTATATGGTAAATCTCTACACTGACTGGTTACATCCTCTAGTCAGTCTACTAACATACAGCGTGGGACCGTGTATAATCTCTATCTCCAGGTACCGCCCCTATCCGACACCTGGATCCACTGAGAGCTGCCACTCAGGCTGCTTTTCTAGCCTGGCGAGACTCTGAGATAACTCTTACCGGGAATATCCACTGGTACCCATCACACTGTAATAGTACTCATTTCTACTCCTTTCTACTGCCCTCTTTCCCTTATTTTTCCTCATTACCAAAGTTACTACCACACTAGCTGACACACTTAGCTTGCTTGCTCCTCATGCGTCGACAAGATGTGGCCCTGGGCTGTCCCGGGAAAGTGGCCAAGGCATGTGGCCACAGCGCCCCTCCCGAGCTGAGAGGGGGGGGGGGGCCTGGGGTAGCCGGCGCGCGGGCAGGCGGGTGGCCTTGGTGGGTGGCCTCCACCCGCGGGCGGGCGCGCACATGGGTGCCGCCCACCGGAGTACCCACGCGGCTGGGGAATCTCAACCCCATCACTCTAGAACCTGCCTTTGTTCTACACTGGGGTGACAATGGCCGGCGGCGTCCCCATACTGACGCAGCCTGGCGGAATGCAAAGTCAAACATGGGCCTGTAATATTCCATACACGTACACTGCCCATCCTGTTACACCATGAGGCTCTGCCAGCCTGCCTCATGCGTTCACACAGTCAACTGTCTCTTAGCTTTTTACTGTTTCTTCCGTAAATCCCTGGCCCCAATTCACTTAATTAGGCCTTGACACAACCCCTGATGGCAGGAGTGCCACCAATCAAGTAATTTGGAAGACAGAAGCGATTAACAGGGGGTGGAGGTGGCCGGGTGCCACCTCCACCCAAACACCTCTTGCTTCCCTGGCCGCCCAGTTCAAACTGAAGATTTGGCGGGCTAAGGGAACTCAAAATGCCCATCTCTCCTTACTACCATGCCTAGACCAATCAGCTTGGAGCCGGCACGGCTCCCACATGCCGGACCGACTCATAGCTCTTCGCGCCAAAACTAGGCTTGGACCACACATGCGGGACCCAATAATATGCCTCCGTCACCCTCAGGCGTCCTGTGCCGTCACAAGGAGGAGGAGGCTTAAGGAGAGTGGCGTGATGTCTCCCATGTGGGGGAAAAGGCAGCGTCACTCCACTCTCCCCCCTACCTCTAACGGTTTTAGTCCAAGTAACTCACATCCTACTTCACAAAAACAGAAAAATCTCTGTAATTCTCTCTACAGAGCAATCACAGACTTCTAACTACTCACACATGATAGTTCGTAACACAAGCTTTCATTCAACGCCCAACAAGCATATGTTATTTTGAAAGCTTCAGTTTCTAGAGTGTCTTGCCTAATCTAGAAACTAGGAAAACTAGCTGAGGGATCTAGATCCCTCACAAAGACATCATAAGAAGGAAAGTGAAACGCCATGCAACCTCTGAAGAGATAACTAACACAACACCTATATCCCCTATTAGACTATTTTACAGGAACTTCTTTTCCACAGCTCATAAAACGGAGGAAAGGGTCCTGAAAGATATTGTTAATAGAAACGTTATCCCTACAGACAAAAATCAGAGGATACAACTGACGATTTACTATAAAACCAGAAAAAATCCAGCCTACTCATGAGAAACTCTCCAGACACAAAGCAGAACGCTTTAAAAGAGACCAACGTCGTCTATGCCTTCAAATGCCCTCTTGGGGACTGTAAGCTCCAAAAAATCCAGTATATAGGCAAGACAACAACATCTCTTTCTAGGCGTTTAACGATGCATAAGCAACAGGGCTCCATTAAGGAACATATAATCTCTTCCCACAACCAAACCATCACATGAGAAATGCTAGGAAACAACACAGAAATCATCGATAGATACAGCGATAGCAGGCGTCTTGACGTTTCTGAGGCACTACAAACGCACACACACACACACACACACACATATATATATATATATATATATGTCGTACCTAGTAGCCAGAACGCACTTCTCGGCCTACAATGCAAGGCAC
Organism: Procambarus clarkii; assembly: GCF_040958095.1. Taxonomy (NCBI): domain Eukaryota; kingdom Metazoa; phylum Arthropoda; class Malacostraca; order Decapoda; family Cambaridae; genus Procambarus; species Procambarus clarkii. Next base: position 30,550,715 of record NC_091200.1, read on the forward strand.
AATTTGCCTAATAAGCCAAGTTTTCCTGAATTAATATATTTTCTCTAATTTTTTTCTTATGAAATGATAAAGCTACCCATTTCATTATGAATGAGATCAATTTTTTTTTATTGGAGTTAAAATTAACGTAGATATATGACCGAACCTAACCAACCCTACCTAACCTAACCTAACCTATATATATAGGTAAGGTTAGGTTAGGTAGCCAAAAAAATCTAGGTTAGGTTAGGTTAGGTAGGTTAGGTAGACGAAAAAACATTAATTCATGAAAACTTGGCTTATTAGGCAAATCGGGCCTTGCATAGTAGGCTGAGAAGTGAGTTCTGGCTACTAGGTACGACATATATATATATATATATATATATATATATATATATATATATATATATATATATATATATATATATATATATATAAATATATATATATATTTATATATATATATATATATATATATATATATATATATATATATATATATATATATATATATGTCGTACCTAGTAGCCAGAACACACTTCTCGGCCTACTATTCAAGGCCCGATTTGCCTAATAGGCCAAGTTTTCCTGAATTAATATATTTTCTCTAATTTTTTTCTTATGAAATGATAAAGCTACCCATTTCATTATGTGTGAGGTCAATTTTTTTTTATTGGAGTTAAAATTAACATAGATATATGACCGAACCTAACCAACCCTACCTAACCTAACCTAACCTATCTTTATAGGTTAGGTTAGGTTAGGTAGCAGAAAAAGTTAGGTTAGGTTAGGTTAGGTAGGTTAGGTTGCCGAAAAACAATTCATTCATGAAAACTTGGCTTATTAGGCAAATCAGGCCTTGCATAGTAGGCTGAGAAGTGCGTTCTGGCTACTAGGTACGACATATATATATATATATATATATATGTCGTACCTAGTAGCCAGAACGCACTTCTCGGCCTACTATGCAAGGCCCGATTTGCCTAATAAGCCAAGTTTTCCTGAATTAATATATTTTCTCTAATTTTTTTCTTATGAAATGATAAAGCAACCCATTTCATTATGTATGAGCAAAATTTTTTTTTATTGGAGTTAAAATTAACGTAGATATATAACCGAACCTAACCAACCCTACCTAACCTAACCTAACCTATCTTTATAGGTTAGGTTAGGTTAGGTAACCGAAAAAGTTTGGTTAGGTTAGGTTAGATAGGTTAGGTAGTCGAAAAACAATTAATTCATGAAAACTTGGCTTATTAGGCAAATTGGGCCATGCATAGTAGGCTGAGAAGTGCGTTCTGGCTACTAGGTACGACATATATATATATATTTATATATAATATATATATATATATATATATATATATATATATATATATATATATATATATATATATATATATATATATATATATATATATATATATATATATATATATATATATATATATATGTCGTACCTAGTAGCCAGAACGCACTTCTCAGCCTACTATGCAAGGCCCGATTTGCCTAATAAGCCAAGTTTTCATGAATTAATTGTTTTTCGACTACCTAACCTACCTAACCTAACCTAACCTAACTTTTTCGGCTACCTAACCTAACCTAACCTATAAAGATAGGTTAGGTTAGGTTAGGTAGGGTTGGTTAGGTTCGGTCATATATCTACGTTATTTTTAACTCCAATAAAAAAAAATTGACCTCATACATAATGAAATGGGTAGCTTTATCATTTCATAAGAAAAAATTTGAAAAAATATATTAATTCATGAAAACTTGACTTATTAGGCAAATCAGGCCTTGCATAGTAGGCTGAGAAGTGCATTCTGGCTAGTAGGTACGACATATATATATATATATATATATATATATATATATATATATATATATATACATATATATATATATATATATATATATATATATATGTCGTACCTAGTAGCCAGAACTCACTTTTCAGCCTACAATGCAAGGCCCGATTTGCCTAATAACCCAAGTTTTCATGAATTAATATATTTTCTCTAATTTTTTTCTTATGAAATGATAAAGCAACCCATTTCATTATGTAAGAGGTCAATTTTTTTTATTGGAGTTAAAATTAACGTAGATATATGACCGAACCTAACCAACCCTACCTAACCTAACCTAACCTATCTTTATAGGTTAGGTTAGGTTAGGTAGCCGAAAAAGTTAGGTTAGGTTAGGTTAGGTAGGTTAGGTAGTCGAAAAGCAATTAATTCATGAAAACTTGGCTTATTAGGCAAATCGGGCCTTGCATAGTAGGCTCAGAAGTGAGTTCTGGCTACTAGGTACGACATATATATATATATATATATATACATATATATATATATATATATATATATATATATATATATATATATATATATATATATATATATATATATATATATATATATATATATATATATATATATATGTCGTACCTAATAGCCAGAACGCACTTCTCAGCCTACTATTCAAGGCCCGTTTTGCCTAATAAGCCAAGTTTTCATGAATTAATTGTTTTTCGACTACCTAACCTACCTAACCTAACCTAACCTAACTTTTTCGGCTACCAAACCAAACCTAACCTATAAAGATAGGTTAGGTTAGGTTAGGTAGGGTTGGTTAGGTTCGGTCATATATCTACGTTAATTTTAACTCCAATAAAAAAAAATTGACCTCATACATAATGAAATGGGTAGCTTTATCATTTCATAAGAAAAAAATTAGAAAAAATATATTAATTCAGGAAAACTTGGCTTATTAGGCAAATCGGGCCTTGCATTGTAGGCCAAAAAGTGAGTTCTGGCTACTAGGTACGACATATATATATATATATATATATATATATATATATATATATATATATATATATATATATATATATATATATATATATATATATATATATATATATATATGTCGTACCTAATAGCCAGAACGCACTTCTGAGCCTACTATGCAAGGCCCGATTTGCCTAATAAGCCAAGTTTTCATTAATTAATTGTTTTTCGACTACCTAACCTACCTAACCTAACCTAACCTAACTTTTTCTGCTACCTAAACTAACCTAACCTATAAAGATAGGTTAGGTTAGGTTAGGTAGGGTTGGTTAGGTTCGGTCATATATCTACGTTAATTTTAACTCCAATAAAAAAAATTGACCTCATACATAATGAAATGGGAAGCTTTATCATTTCATAAGAAAAAAACTAGAGAAAAAATATTAATTCAGGGAAACTTGGCTTATTAGGCAAATCGGGCCTTGCATAGTAGGCTGAGAAGTGCGTTCTGGCTATTAGGTACGACATATATATATATATATATATATATATATATATATATATATATATATATGTCGTACCTAATAGCCAGAACGCACTTCTCAGCCTACTATTCAAGGCCCGATTTGCCTAATAAGCCAAGTTTTCATGAATTAATGTTTTTTCGTCTACCTAACCTACCTAACCTAACCTAACCTAGCTTTTTTTGGCTACCTAACCTAACCTTACCTATAAATATAGGTTAGGTTAGGTTAGGTAGGGTTGGTTAGGTTCGGTCATATATCTACGTTAATTTTAACTCCAATAAAAAAAAATTGACCTCATACATAGAGAAAAGGGTTGCTTTATCATTTCATAAGAAAAAAATTATAGTAAATATATTATTTCAGGAAAACTAGGCTTATTAGGCAAATCGGGCATTGAATAGTAGGCTGAGAAGTGAGTTCTGGCTACTAGGTACGACATATATATATATATATATATATATATATATATATATATATATATATATATATATATATATCGTACCTAGTAGCCAGAACGCACTTCTCAGTCTACTATGCAAGGCCCGATTTGCCTAATAAGCCAAGTTTTCCTGAATTAATATATTTTATCTAATTTTTTTCTTATGAAGTGATGCAGCTACCCATTTCATAATGTATGAGGTCAATTTTTTATTATTGGAGTTAAAATTAACGTAGATATATGAGCGAACCTAACCAACCCTACCTAACCTAACCTAACCTATCTTTATAGGTTAGGTTAGGTTAGGTAGCCGAAAAAGTTAGGTTAGGTTAGGTTAGGTAGGTTAGGTAGTCGAAAAACAATTAATTCATGAAAACTTGGCTTATTAGGCAAATCGGGCCTTGCATAGTAGGCTGAGAAGTGCGTTCTGGCTACTAGGTACGACATATATATATATATATATATATATATATATATATATATATATATATATATATATGTCGTACCTAGTAGCCAGAACTCACTTCTCAGCCTACTATTCAAGGCCCGATTTGCCTAATAAGCCAAGTTTTCCTGAATTAATATATTTACTATAATTTTTTTCTTATGAAATGATAAAGCAACCTTTTTCTCTATGTATGAGGTAAAAAAAATTTTATTGGAGTTAAAATTAAGGTAGATATATGACCGAACCTAACCAACCCTACCTAACCTAACCTAACCTATATTTATAGGTAAGGTTAGGTTAGGTAGCCAAAAAAAGCTTGGTTAGGTTAGGTTAGGTAGGTTAGGTAGACGAATAAACATTATTTCATGAAAACTTGGCTTATTAGGCAAATCGGGCCTTGAATAGTAGGCTGAGAAGTGCGTTCTGGCTATTAGGTACGACATATATATATATATATATATATATATATATATATATATATATATATATATATATGTCGTACCTAGTAGCCAGAACTCACTTCTCAGCCTACTATTCAAGGCCCGATTTGCCTAATAAGCCAAGTTTTCCTGAATTAATATATTTACTATAATTTTTTTCTTATGAAATGATAAAGCAACCCTTTTCGCTATGTATGAGGTCAATTTTTTTTTATTGGAGTTAAAATTAACGTAGATATATGACCGAACCTAACCAACCCTACCTAACCTAACCTAACCTATATTTATAGGTAAGGTTAGGTTAGGTAGCCAAAAAAAGGTAGGTTAGGTTAGGTTAGGTAGGTTAGGTAGACGAAAAAACATTAATTCATGAAAACTTGGCTTATTAGGCAAATCGGGCCTTGAATAGTAGGCTGAGAAGTGCGTTCTGGCTATTAGGTACGACATATATATATATATATATATATATATATATATATATATATATATATATATATATATATATATATATATATATGTCGTACCTAGTAGCCAGAACTCACTTCTCAGCCTACTATGCAAGGCCCGATTTGCCAAATAAGCCAAGTTTTCATGAATTAATATTTTGTCTCCAAATTTTTTCTTATGAAATGATAAAGCTACCCATTTCATTATGTATGAGGTCAATATTTTTTTATTGGAGTTAAAATTAACGTAGACATATGAGCGAACCTAACCAAACCTACCTAACCTAACCTAACTTATCTTCTTAGGTTAGGTTAGGTTAGGTAGCCGAAAAAGTTAGGTTAGGTTAGGTTAGGTAGGTTAGGTAGTCTAAAAACAATTAACTCACGAAAACTTGGCTTATTAGGCAAATCGGGCATTGCATTTTAGGCTGAGAAGTGCGTTCTGGCTACTAGGTACGACATATATATATATATATATATATATATATATATATATATATATATATATATATATATATATTATATATATATATATATATATATATATATATATTAGTATATTTTGGTAGCAGTCTTTCCTGTAGACATATATGTTTAAATATGACCGAAAAAGTAAGATTAATAATTCTAACACGAATTTTCTCAATCTTTCGTACATTTCTTTTCACTGTTGGAGGTAATTCAAAAATCAATTCTCCAAAATTCATTTTTATTTATAGTCTGACGCGACACTTGTGCGCGTTTCGTAAAACTTATTACATTTTAAAAGACTTTAGTTAACACATACACAACTGAATAGAACTTACACATCTCCGATTTTGTTTATATCTACATTTGAGTGAGGTGGATGGGGTGAGGTGGTATTTAATAAGGTATTAATTTCATCAACACAAGCCAGAACATGAAACAATGGGTATTGAATAGATGTGATTGTAGAAAGCCTATTGGTCCATATTTCTTGATGCTTCTATATTGGAGCGGAGTCTTGAGGTGGGTAGAATATAGTTGTGCATTAATTGGCTGTTGATTGCTGGTGTTGACTTCTTGATGTGTAATGCCTCGCAAACGTCAAGCCGCCTGCTATTGCTGTATCTATCAATGATTTCTGTGTTGTTTACTAGGATTTCTCTGGCGATGGTTTGGTTGTGGGAAGAGATTATATGTTCCTTAATGGAGCCCTGTTGCTTATGCATCGTTAAACGCCTAGAAAGAGATGTTGTTGTCTTGCCTATATACAGGGTTTTTTGGAGCTTACAGTCCCCAAGAGGGCATTTGAAGGCATAGACGACGTTAGTCTCTTTTAAAGCGTTCTGTTTTGTGTCTGGAGAGTTTCTCATGAGTAGGCTGGCCGTTTTTCTGGTTTTATAGTAAATCGTCAGTTCTATCCTCTGATTTTTGTCTGTAGGGATAACGTTTCTATTAACAATATCTTTCAGGACCCTTTCCTCCGTTTTATGAGCTGTGGAAAAGAAGTTCCTGTAAAATAGTCTAATAGGGGGTATAGGTGTTGTGTTGGTTGTCTCTTCAGAGGTTGCATTGCGTTTCACTTTCCTTCATATGAGTCTTAGTCGACATGAACATGAAACCGGCCATATATTGCAGGTATGTTGACTACATTTTTACACAGATACCTGATGTCAGACATCTGCAGAAGTTGAAGGAGGCATTTGAGCGGAGTTCCGTGCTGCGTTTCACTTACGAGATGGAAAAGGATGGGAAGCTGCCCTTTCTAGATGTAACAGTCATGGAAAAGACCGGAGGTTTCCACACTGCAATCTACACTAAGGAAACGAACATAGGAATGTGCCTAAATGCCAAAAGCGACTGCCCAGATAGGTACAAGAGGAGTGTTGTTAACGCATATGTCGACCGTGCTCTCAGCCACAGCTCAGAATGGAAGCAAGTCGACAAAGAACTCTGTAGGGTAAGGCAGGTCCTAGTCAACAACGGCTTCTCCAATGGTTTCGTCGAAGACATCATAAGAAGGAAAGTGAAACGCCATGCAACCTCTGAAGAGACAACCAACACAACACCTATACCCCCTATTAGACTATTTTACAGGAACTTCTTTTCCACAGCTCATAAAAAGGAGGAAAGGGTCCTGAAAGATATTGTTAATAGAAACGTTATCCCTACAGACAAAAATCAGAGGATACAACTGACGATTTACTATAAAACCAAAAAAACGGCCAGCCTACTCATGAGAAACTCTCCAGACACAAAACAGAACGCTTTAAAAGAGACTAACGTTGTCTATGCCTTCAAATGCCCTCTTGGGGACTGTAAGCTCCAAAAAACCCTGTATATAGGCAAGACAACAACATCTCTTTCTAGGCGTTTAACGATGCATAAGCAACAGGGCTCCATTAAGGAACATATAATCTCTTCCCACAACCAAACCATCGCCAGAGAAATCCTAGTTAACAACACAGAAATCATCGATAAATACAGCAATAGCAGGCGGCTTGACGTTTGCGAGGCATTACACATCAAGAAGTCAACACCAGCAATCAACAGCCAATTAATGCACAACTATATTCTACCCACCTCAAGACTCCGCTCCAATATAGAAGCATCAAGAAATATGGACCAATAGGCTTTCTACAATCACTTCTATTCAATACCCATTGTTTCATGTTCTGGCTTGTGTTGATGAAATTAATACCTTATTAAATACCACCTCACCCCATTCACCTCACTCAAATGTAGATATAAACAAAATCGTAGATGTGTAAGTTCTATTCAGTTGTGTATGTGTTAACTAAAGTCTTTGAAAATGTAATAAGTTTTACGAAACGCGCTCAAGTGTCGCGTCAGACTAGAAATAAAAATGAATTTTGGAGAATTGATTTTTGAATTACCTCCAACAGTAAAAAGAAATGTACGAAAGATTGAGAAAATTCGTGTTAGAATTATTAATCTTACTTTTTCGGTCATATTTAATAATATGTGTCTACAGGAAAGACTGCTACCAAAATATACTAATATTAAAGCGCACGACCCAGCAGCAAGGAATCAAGCCTTCACGATAAAATATCGCCAGGATCTGATTCGTGATCAGATATACAAGGCAGAGAATGAAATCAAAGACAACAAAACGCAACTACTTCATGCTACAAACGAGTGGAGAAATAGCAACATCGACGAAAGTATCCGTACCCGCATTGAACAACTCCTCGACATCCTCACTGACCGACATCACCTCACCACTGAAACAAAGATTATCAAGTAACTAACAACATTATATGGAGGACCTATGGCAATTCCACGACCAAGAGATGGCTTCCTGAACCTTGCAGGAATTAACCTCACTGAGGACCAAGTCACTCTCCTAAATCTGGGCATAAACTGTCACGTTATGTCCAGACCGAGTGAGATGGCCCGGAAAGTAGAGTTGGAAATTCTGTTGGACGACATATTCGACCTCGAGACACAAAAGAAGGTCACTACCAAAGATACCTTACAAGCAGAACCTATTGCAGAAGGAGGAAAGAATCGAGGCAATTACAGAAGCACCATACTGTCCCCCGAGCTCAAAGCGGCAGCTAAAAGCCTTCGTGAGAACAAGGAGATAGTTGTCAGGAGAGGTGACAAGTCGCCAATATATGTCATTCTTAAAAAAGACGAATATCTGGCGAAAATGAACCTCATACTCTCTGACCAAACTATGTTCCAAAGGGTAACGAAGGACACTACAGCCGAATTGAAAGCAAAGGTTAACAAACTGATCGAAACTGTGAACGCCAAGAAATCCGGACTCCACCTGCCAAAGATCATTGGGGAATATAAACTTGGATATGCGTATGGAAATGTCAAGACACACAAGCCTGGAAACCCACTTTGGCCAATCATTAGCCAGATACCCACACCCACGTACAGACTGGCGAAGCGACTCAACGGCCTGCTGACTCCTTATGTCCCTTGCGCCTTCAGCCTGACGTCGCCAAAGGAATTTGTTGACTTACTACGGGGCACACGGGCCACAGGAATAAGAGCCTCGTTGGACGTAGAATCGCTGTTCACTAACGTACCAGTGGACGAGAAAATCGGGATGATAGCCGACAGAGTGTATCGTGATCCAGCCTGTACTCCTCTTGACATACCAGAAAATATCCTAAGGAAACTACTCCAAGCTTATACTAAAGAGGCACCCTTCTTGAGCCCGGATGGGCACATGTATAAGCAAGTAGATGGGGTCGCCATGGGTTCTCTCCTAGGTGTCCTGTTTGCAAACTTCTACATGGGTACCATCGAGCAAAAAGTCTTAGTCGACATGAACATGAAACCGGCCATATACTGCTGGTATGTTGACGACATTTTTACACAGGTACCTGATGTCAGACATCTGCAGGAGCTGAAGGAGGCATTTGAGCGGAGTTCCGTGCTGCGTTTCACTTACGAGATGGAAAAGGATGGGAAGCTGCCCTTTCTAGATGTAACAGTCATGGAAAAGAGCGGAGGTTTCCACACTGCAGTCTACACTAAGGAAACGAACATAGGAATGTGTCTAAATGCCAAAAGCGACTGCCCAGATAGGTACAAGAGGAGTGTTGTAAACGCATATGTCGACCGTGCTCTCAGCCACAGCTCAGAATGGAAGCAAGTCGACAAAGAAGTCTGTAGGGTAAGGCAGGTCCTAGTCAACAACGACTTCTCCAATGGTTTCGTCGAAGACATCATAAGAAGGAAAGTGAAACGCCATGCAACCTCTGAAGAGACAACCAACACAACACCTATACCCCCTATTAGACTATTTTACAGGAACTTCTTTTCCACAGCTCATAAAACGGAGGAAAGGGTCCTGAAAGATATTGTAAATAGAAACGTTATCCCTACAGACAAAAATCAGAGGATACAACTGACGATTTACTATAAAACCAGAAAAACGGCCAGACTACTCCTGAGAAACTCTCCAGACACAAAACAGAACGCTTTAAAAGAGACTAACGTCGTCTATGCCTTCAAATGCCCTCTTGGGAACTGTAAGCTCCAAAAAAAACCAGTATATAGGCAAGACAACAACATCTCTTTCTAGGCGTTTAACGATGCATAAGCAACAGGGCTCCATTAAGGAACATATAATCCCTTCCCACAACCAAACCATCACCAGAGAAATCCTAGTAAACAACACAGAAATCATCGATAGATACAGCGATAGCAGGCGGCTTGACGTTTGTGAGGCATTACACATCAAGAAGTCAACACCAGCAATCAACAGCCAATTAATGCACAACTATATTCTACCCACCTCAAGACTCCGCTCCAATATAGAAGCATCAAGAAATATGGACCAATAGGCTTTCTACAATCACTTCTATTCAATACCCATTGTTTCATGTTCTGGCTTGTGTTGATGAAATTAATACCTTATTAAATACCACCTCACCCCATCCACCTCACTCAAATGTAGATATAAACAAAATCGGAGATGTGTAAGTTCTATTCAGTTGTGTATGTGTTAACTAAAATCTTTGAAAATGTAATAAGTTTTACGAAACGTGCTCAAGTGTCGCGTCAGACTAGAAATAAAAATTAATTTTGGAGAATTGATTTTTTAATTACCTCCAACAGTGAAAAGAAATGTACGAAAGATTGAGAAAATTCGTGTTAGAATTATTAATCTTACTTTTTCGGTCATATTTAATAATATATGTCAACAGGAAAGACTGCTACCAAAATATACTAATATTAAAGCGCACGACCCAGCAGCAAGGAATCAAGCCTTCACGATAAAATATCGCCAGGATCTGATTCGTGGTCAGATATACAAGGCAGAGAATGAAATCAAAGACAACAAAACGCAACTACTTCATGCTACAAACGAGTGGAGAAATATCAACATCGACGAAAGTATCCGTACCCGCATTGAACAACACCTCGACATCCTCACAGACCGACATCACCTCAGCACTGAAACAAGGATTATCAAGAAACTAACAACATTATATGGAGGACCTATGGCAATTCCACGACCAAGAGATGGCTTCCTGAACCTTGCAGGAATTAACCTCACTGAGGACCAAGTCACTCTCCTAAATTTGGGCATAAACTGTCACGTTATGTCCAGACCGAGTGAGATGGGCCGGAAAGTAGAGTTGGAAATTCTGTTGGACGACATATTCCACCTCGAGACACAAAAGGTCACTACCAAAGATACCTTACAAGCAGAACCTATTGCAGAAGGAGGAAAGAATCGAGGCAATTACAGAAGCACCATACTGTCCCCCGAGCTCAAAGCGGCAGCTAAAATCCTTCGTGAGAACAAGGAGATAGTTGTCAGGAGAGGTGACAAGTCGCCAATATATGTCATTCTTAAAAAAGACGAATATCTGGCGAAAATGAACCTCATACTCTCTGACCAAACTATGTTCCAAAGGGTAACGAAGGACACTACAGCCGAATTGAAAGCAAAGGTTAACAAACTGATCGAAACTGTGAACGCCAAGAAATCCGGACTCCACCTGCCAAAGATCATTGGGGAATATAAACTTGGATATGCGTATGGAAATGTCAAGACACACAAGCCTGGAAACCCACTTCGGCCAATCATTAGCCAGATACCCACACCCACGTACAGACTGGCGAAGCGACTCAACGGCCTGCTGACTCCTTATGTCCCTTGCGCCTTCAGCCTGACGTCGCCAAAGGAATTTGTTGACTTACTACGGGGCACACGGGCCACAGGAATAAGAGCCTCGTTGGACGTAGAATCGCTGTTCACTAACGTACCAGTGGACGAGAAAATCGGGATGATAGCCGACAGAGTGTATCGTGATCCAGCCTGTACTCCTCTTGACATACCAGAAAATATCCTAAGGAAACTACTCCAAGCTTATACTAAAGAGGCACCCTTCTTGAGCCCGGATGGGCACATGTATAAGCAAGTAGATGGGGTCGCCATGGGTTCTCTCCTAGGTGTCCTGTTTGCAAACTTCTACATGGGTACCATCGAGCAAAAAGTCTTAGTCGACATGAACATGAAACCGGCCATATACTGCAGGTATGTTGACGACATTTTTACACAGGTACCTGATGTCAGACATCTGCAGGAGCTGAAGGAGGCATTTGAGCGGAGTTCCGTGCTGCGTTTCACTTACGAGATGGAAAAGGATGGGAAGCTGCCCTTTCTAGATGTAACAGTCATGGAAAAGAGCGGAGGTTTCCACACTGCAGTCTACACTAAGGAAACGAACATAGGAATGTGTCTAAATGCCAAAAGCGACTGCCCAGATAGGTACAAGAGGAGTGTTGTTAACGCATATGTCGACCGTGCTCTCAGCCACAGCTCAGAATGGAAGCAAGTCGACAAAGAACTCTGTAGGGTAAGGCAGGTCCTAGTCAACAACGGCTTCTCCAATGGTTTCGTCGAAGACATCATAAGAAGGAAAGTGAAATGCCATGCAACCTCTGAAGAGACAACCAACACAACACCTATACCCCCTATTAGACTATTTTACAGGAACTTCTTTTCCACAGCTCATAAAAAGGAGGAAAGGGTCCTGAAAGATATTGTTAATAGAAACGTTATCCCTACAGACAAAAATCAGAGGATACAACTGACGATTTACTATAAAACCAGAAAAACGGCCAGCCTACTCATGAGAAACTCTCCAGACACAAAACAGAACGCTTTAAAAGAGACTAACGTCGTCTATGCCTTCAAATGCCCTCTTGGGAACTGTAAGCTCCAAAAAAAAACAGTATATAGGCAAGACAACAACATCTCTTTCTAGGCGTTTAACGATGCATAAGCAACAGGGCTCCATTAAGGAACATATAATCCCTTCCCACAACCAAACCATCACCAGAGAAATCCTAGTAAACAACACAGAAATCATCGATAGATACAGCGATAGCAGGCGGCTTGACGTTTGTGAGGCATTACACATCAAGAAGTCAACACCAGCAATCAACAGCCAATTAATGCACAACTATATTCTACCCACCTCAAGACTCCGATCCAATATAGAAGCATCAAGAAATATGGACCAATAGGCTTTCTACAATCACTTCTATTCAATACCCATTGTTTCATGTTCTGGCTTGTGTTGATGAAATTAATACCTTATTAAATACCACCTCACCCCATCCACCTCACTCAAATGTAGATATAAACAAAATCGGAGATGTGTAAGTTCTATTCAGTTGTGTATGTGTTAACTAAAGTCTTTGAAAATGTAATAAGTTTTACGAAACGTGCTCAAGTGTCGCGTCAGACTAGAAATAAAAATTAATTTTGGAGAATTGATTTTTGAATTACCTCCAACAGTGAAAAGAAATGTACGAAAGATTGAGAAAATTCGTGTTAGAATTATTAATCTTACTTTTTCGGTCATATTTAATAATATATGTCAACAGGAAAGACTGCTACCAAAATATACTAATATTAAAGCGCACGACCCAGCAGCAAGGAATCAAGCCTTCACGATAAAATATCGCCAGGATCTGATTCGTGGTCAGATATACAAGGCAGAGAATGAAATCAAAGACAACAAAACGCAACTACTTCATGCTACAAACGAGTGGAGAAATATCAACATCGACGAAAGTATCCGTACCCGCATTGAACAACACCTCGACATCCTCACAGACCGACATCACCTCAGCACTGAAACAAAGATTATCAAGTAACTAACAACATTATATGGAGGACCTATGGCAATTCCACGACCAAGAGATGGCTTCCTGAACCTTGCAGGAATTAACCTCACTGAGGACCAAGTCACTCTCCTAAATCTGGGCATAAACTGTCACGTTATGTCCAGACCGAGTGAGATGGCCCGGAAAGTAGAGTTGGAAATTCTGTTGGACGACATATTCGACCTCGAGACACAAAAGAAGGTCACTACCAAAGATACCTTACAAGCAGAACCTATTGCAGAAGGAGGAAAGAATCGAGGCAATTACAGAAGCACCATACTGTCCCCCGAGCTCAAAGTGGCAGCTAAAAGCCTTCGTGAGAACAAGGAGATAGTTGTCAGGAGAGGTGACAAGTCGCCAATATATGTCATTCTTAAAAAAGACGAATATCTGGCGAAAATGAACCTCATACTCTCTGACCAAACTAAGTTCCAAAGGGTAACGAAGGACACTACAGCCGAATTGAAAGCAAAGGTCAACAAACTGATCGAAACTGTGAACGCCAAGAAATCCGGACTCCACCTGCCAAAGATCATTGGGAAATATAAACTTGGATATGCGTATGGAAATGTCAAGACACACAAGCCTGGAAACCCACTTCGGCCAATCATTAGCCAGATACCCACACCCACGTACAGACTGGCGAAGCGACTCAACGGCCTGCTGACTCCTTATGTCCCTTGCGCCTTCAGCCTGAAGTCGCCAAAGGAATTTGTTGACTTACTGCGGGGCACACGGGCCACAGGGATAAGAGCCTCCTTGGACGTAGAATCGCTGTTTACCAACGTAACTGTGGACGAGACAATCGGGATGATAGCCGACAGAGTGTATCGTGATCCAGCCTGTACTCCTCTTGACATACCCGAGAATATTCTAAGGAAACTACTCCAAGCTTGTACTAAAGAGGCACCCTTCTTGAGCCCGGATGGGCACATGTATAAGCAAGTAGATGGGGTCGCCATGGGTTCTCTCCTAGGTGTCCAGTTTGCAAATTTCTACATGGGTACCATCGAGCAAAAAGTCTTAGTCGACATGAACTTGAAACCGGCCATATACTGCAGGTATGTTGACGACATTTTTACACAGGTTCCTGATGTCAGACATCTGCAGGAGCTGAAGGAGGCATTTGAGCGGAGTTCCGTGCTGCGTTTCACTTACGAGATGGAAAAGGATGGGAAGCTGCCCTTTCTAGATGTAACAGTCATGGAAAAGAGCGGAGGTTTCCACACTGCAGTCTACACTAAGGAAACAAACATAGGAATGTGCCTAAATGCCAACAGCGACTGCCCAGACAGGTACATTAGGAGTGTTGTTAACGCATATGTCGACCGTGCTCTCAGCCACAGCTCAGAATGGAAGCAAGTCGACGAAGAACTCTGTAGGGTAAGGCAGGTCCTAGTCAACAACGTCTTCTCCAATGGTTTCGTCGAAGACATCATAAGAAGGAAAGTGAACCGCCATGCAACCTCTGAAGAGACAACTAACACAACACCTATACCCCCTATTAGACTATTTTACAGGAACTTCTTTTCCGCAGCTCATAAAACGGAGGAAAGGGTCCTGTAAGATATTGTTAATAGAAACGTTATCCCAACAGACAAAAATCAGAGGATACAACTGACGATTTACTATAAAACCAGAAAAACGGCCAGCCTACTCATGAGAAACTCTCCAGGCACAAAACAGAACGCTTTAAAAGGGACTAACGTCGTCTATGCCTTCAAATACCCTCTTGGGGACTGTAAGCTCCAAAAAACCCAGTATATAGGCAAGACAACAACATCTCTTTCTAGGCGTTTAATGATGCATAAGCAACAGGGCTCCATTAAGGAACATATAATCTCTTCCCACAACCAAACCATCGCCAGAGAAATCCTAGTAAACAACACAGAAATCATCGATAGATACAGCGATAGCAGGCGGCTTGACGTTTGCGAGGCACTACACATTAAGAAGTCAACACCAGCAATCAACAGCCAATTAATGCACAACTATATTCTACCCACCTCAAGACTCCGCTCCAATACAGAAGCATCAAGAAATATGGACCAATAGGCTTTCTACAATCACTTCCATTTCAATACCCATTGTTTCGTGTTCTGTCTTGTGTTGATGAAATTAATACCCTATTAATGCCACCTCTTGTTCTGTCAGTGTTGATGAAATTAATACCCTATTAATGTCACCTCACCCCATCCACCTCACTCAAATGTAGATATAAACAAAATCGGAGATGCGTAAGTTCTATTCAGTTGTGTATTTGTAAACTAAAGTCTTTGAAAATGTAATAAGTTTTACGAAACGCGCTCGTGTCGCGTCAGACTAGAAATAAAAATGAATTTTGGAGAATTGATTTTTGAATTACCTCCAACAGTGAAAAGAAATGTACGAAAGATTGAGAAAATTCGTGTTATAATTATTAATCTTACTTTTTCGGTCATATTTAATAATATATATATATATATATATATATATATATATATATATATATATATATATATATATATATATCCATTCATCTGTACATCTTTCAATCTACTCCACCAGCTACCAATCCATCCATTTATCCATCTACTCCTATCAATCTATCTAGCAATCTACCCATCTACATATCACTCTCACAAACGGCAGCTATCCAAACTCTCTTCTCCTCTCACCAGTCAGCCCGACAGATGTTGTGTCCATCATACACTCACTAAAAACTAAAGCTGGGAACATCAGTGAAATACCATCCATTATATACAAGAGCGCCTCCCACGCCCGTGCCCCACCTATAGCTCTGCTGTTCAACAAATCCCTTGAGTGTCATACCTTCCCTCATATCCTTAAAAAAGCAAGAGTAACACCAGTTCATAAAGGAGGTAATCCGGCAGATATAAACAATTATAGACCAATATCAAACCTACCCATATTATCAAAAATATTTGAAAAAATTATCTACAATCAGCTCTGCTAATATCTCGTAAAATTTGACATTCTTAGCCCCTGTCAGTTTGGGTTCCGCTCCCAAAAGAGTACCAACGATGCAATTATTAGTCTCCTTGATATAATTTACTCAGCCCTTGACAAAAATGAGTTTCCGATTGGACTCCTCATTGACCTGAGAAAGGCCTTTGATACTGTTAATCACAATTACCTCTTACGTAAACTCCATCATTATGGAATTCGAGGCCATACACTGGACTATATTCAATCCTATCTTAGTGATAGACACCAATGTGTAGCCATCAATAATATGACCTCTCCCACTCTACCAATAACCGTTGGAGTGCCACAGGGCAGCATTTTGAGACCTCTCTTATTTCTTATATACATCAATGATCAGCCTAACGTCTCTAACATTCTGAAACCTATTTTGTTTGCTGATGATACTACCCTCATCTACTCTAACCCCAACCCACAAACACTAAATAATGTTGTTAATAATGAACTAAAAAAAGTCCACTTATGGATGTCAACCAACAAACTAACACTTAACAAAGAAAAGACCTACTACATCTTATTAGGAAGCAAATCTACAAATGCAATTCAGCTTCAGATAGACAATGTAAACATTAGCAATAAAAATGATGGAAAGTTTCTTGGCCTATTCCTAGACAAGAGACTCAACTTCAGTACCCACATACAACACATAACTAAGAAAGTCTCTAAAACAGTTGGTATACTCTCCAAAATCAGATATTATGTTCCTAACTCTGCTCTCATCTCTCTATATTTTGCACTAATCTATCCCTATCTTAATTATGGTATCTGTGCATGGGGTTCAACCACTGCAAACCACCTCAAGTCCATCATTACCCAGCAAAAATCTGCTATCAGAATATTAACAAATTCTGCTTTCAGACAACACTCAGCCCCCTTGTTTAACTCCCTGAACATGCTAAACATAACCTCACTCCACAAATTCTCTTGTGTCAACTACATTTACAAAACCCTGTTCTTGAATGCAAATCCTGCTCTGAAACTCTCCCTGGACAGATGTAATAGGACCCATTATCACCACACCAGAAATAAATATTTCTTTGATATCCCCAGAGTCAAACTTAATATGTGTAAACACTGCAAATAAAGGGACCCAGTCTATTTAACTCATTTCTATTGAATTGAAAAGCTGTCCAACTTTTGCATCATTCAAAAACAATACTAAAAAGTACCTAATTTCATCTTCATAGTTTTTTACCTTTTGCTTTAAAACTGCACTGTATCTATTGCTACCCAATCTCCCAATCCTTATGTACCCAATCTGAACATCTTTATCATTGCTGTCTTCTTATATGTACTGTCAATTTGCTGTATGGTGTCTATTAATCTTGTTTAAATTACCAATCAAGCTGTCAATGTAATCAATCAGAGCTTTAATATACAAATGTGCTTTAATATACCTACTAATCTCTCTCATCTCATTTTTTTTTCTTACAATGTATTTGTTATAATTTTAATAATTCTGATAGAATTTACCTACTTAAAATTATTTGTTAGATTAAGGACTTGCCCGAAACGCTGCGCGTACTAGTGGCTTTACAAGAGCACAATTACTGTACTATGCTATGTATTCTCACAAACCCAATGTACCTTCTTGTATAAAAATAAATAAATAAATAAATAAATAAATCTATCAGTCCTTCTATCTCTGTATATCTATCAATCTATCCATCTATCTCGACCTATTAATCAATCTATCTGCCAAACTATTTATCAATCTATCTGTTCAATTTTATATCCATCCATCTATTAAAGAATGTTTCCCTTTTTCCTTCCATCAACACATCTCGCCATCCATATACCCCCTATTTATCCATCTATCAATCTTTTATTGTACCCACACGTTCATTAATCCATCTACACACTCATCTGTCTATTCATCTATTCCCCCTATCTATCTATCACTCTGTCCCTTTATCCATCCGTCTATCCATTTAACTACCTCTCTATCTATTTCTATAGATACACATCTATCAATTCATCTACACATTTATCCATTCATCTACACATAAAATCGTAAATTTTCCATCTATCCATTCACACTTTGAATGTCCATCTCTCTTTCCATCAATCCATCTTTCCATAAATGTATTTTGTGTCCATCCGTCAGTGTAGCCATCTATCAATTTATCTATCCATCTAGTTTTGTTTCCATCCATTCACCTATCATTCTAACCATCTATATCTCTGTCTATTAATGCATCTATTCATTTTTATCTATATACCTTTCTATATACTTATCCATATTGCTTGCAATCCAACTATCTTTCTACCAATCTATTTATGCCCCCACTCATCTTTCTATTCATCTCTCCATTCAATTATCTTTCCAACGATCTATTTGTCAATCCAACCATCTGCCTATTCATCCATTTATCTATCTTCTCATCTGTCTACCCATATATTCACCCATCTATCTATCCACCTACTCATCAATGTATCCATCTATCTATCCCTCAATCTATCCATCTACCTATCCATTTACCCGTCCACCTATCTATCAATCCATCTATCTGCTGTCCGTCTCTGTCTACCTCTCTGTCTCTTATCTTCAGCTGTGTCAGTCTCTCTCTTTCTCGGTCCCTCTCTCTGATTTTCTCTCTTTATATATGTCTGTCTGCTTGTATTTCTATCTGTCTGTCTCTTTGTCTGTCTGTCTGTCTGTCTGTCTGTCTGTCTGTCTCTCTCTCATAAACAAAGTAATTGTCTATGTGTGGTGGTCAGCAGTGCGAGTTGTTCAGTGGTGTGAACTACAAAAAGAATAGTTACCCCTTACTCTGATAAAGAACGAAGGAGAGGAGAAACCATTGATGCACTGGAAAAATTATTGACAACAAGAAATTTCTGTTAATTTTCCTAGGATCAGCAAAAATTGCCCATATTACCTAAATGCTTTTCTATGAAGTTTTAATGATACATAGCTGTGTAGCTGTCCGACACGGCCAAAAATCGTCGTGGAAGGATCTGAATGTGGCACTGGCACACTGTTCCTTGTTAAGTCTTGAGACCTCAACTAGCCTATGTTCATCCCGTTCCCCTCTGCCAAATAGCGTGAGTCTAGCCTTAACCGTGTGGCCTCCAAATTTTAACAGTCGAAGGTTCTCTCCTATAGCATGTAATAGAGGGATAACCCGGCGTTGCCCGGGTCTCTCTGTGTGTGTCTCTCATCTGTCCATCCATATATCCCGCTATATATCTCTATTTGTCTATCAGTTCATCTATCTGTCTCTCTGTCTAGCTATCCATCTTTCTCTACATCTATATGCTGGTCAATCTATCCAACAATCTTACCAACTATCTATCCATCTATTTACTTAAAAATCAACCCATTCATTTATCGATCATCTCATCCTGCCATCCATAAAATCATCTTGTTATCGATTTATGAATCCGTCTATCTAACTGTCCATCAATCTATCCATCCTTCCATCCATTCATCTATCCACGTATCTATATGTCTATCCATCACTCCTTCAATAAATCTTTTTGTCCATCAATCCATATATATCTAAATCTATCTTTAAATCCATCCTTTGTGCAGCCATCTATCATTCAATCTATATTTGTTATTGCCTGTCCTGTTGTTGCTTGTGCAGCCAATCTATCCTGCCTGTCAACAGATATCACAATTGTTATTATGCATAAACCATCACTATTCCAATACTTTCTGTAAATTATTGTAATAAGCTGTTCTAGTTTATTTTTTTATATACTAGTGATGTGTTCCGGCTCTGAATATTTTGTAAAACTGTTTTCACCCTAAATTTAAGAGAGGAAGATCGTGTTAATTTTTTTAAGAATAGATCATTAAAATATCCGACATCCAACCAGTTCATACTTGACAATTTATTACTTGTGGCGAGAGCGACAGTGGTGCTATTGTCAGGCCCGAAACACTGAGTGTATTAGTGGCTTGAGGCATAGTATATACGTGTCCTACCTAGAGATCCAACATTCTCCTCGTATACCATTTTGTATGTATGTGATTTTCCCCTAATAAATATTATTATTATTATTTTAAATATTAACATTATTATTATTATTAATATTATTTTTAATATTCACATTATTATTATTATTAATATTATTATTATTATTATTATTAATATTATTTTTAATATTCACATTATTATTATTATTATTAATATTATAATTATTATTATTTTTTTTAAATATTAACATTATTATTATTATTATTAATATTATTTTAAATATTCACATTATTATTATTATTATTTTAAATATTAACATTAGTATTATTATTATTATTATTATATACATAAGGATAGCATTATGCAGGATGTAGCAATAGCTGACCAACCAACAATAGCTGACTTTACAAGGGTGAACCGATAGCTCCAGTCTTGCCATCGTCAGTTAACCAATATAACCTTTATAAGCTTCATACACGATAAACCTTGGCAATAAAATGTTGGTAATACTAGCTCGAGGCAAGATAAACATTGTTGCCATCACCATACAACTAATATAACCATAAATGGTATGTAACTGATGATATTTGAGAATGGCTGATGGAGGCATGAGGAACATCGTTGTCGTCATCAGTTAACAATGACCTTCACAGATACTTTGAACACCACCATTCGTTATCTTACCATGCAAGCTTAAGGCATGAACAACACAAGGTTACGCCTGATAAATATTATTATAATTTATGGTATCTTGCTTCACTAGTTGGCATCTAACCATACTGACTTGAGAAAAGAGCAACATTGTGTTATCATTGTCAGATTAACAAGATGATCACTGCGGGTATCCTGCATCAACCAAATTGATATATGATCACACAAGTCTCTTTCAACTTGTGGGGCTCCAGACACCCTTGTCTCCACCGGTCCCCCTCCGCAGACAATAATAAAAAGAAACACAAAGGCAATACCCCCAACTGACACCTCTGCGATGCCAATGACACCATAATAAGTCACCTAACCACGTTTAATGTTTTGTAGGATGGGGCCATGTTGAATTAACATCAACAAGAACCTGTTGGCATATACCACATCTACTGCATAATCCGTAAGGAAGTCCTCTCTCAGTTATATTCACTCAGGTGACCCACTACCCTCTCTCAGTTTATTATTTCCCAACTCGATTTTATCTTAAAATTAATGTAACTAGCCAGAAATCTAAATTTTCTCTCAAGAATTATCAGATCTGTAGAGGCAAGGAGTGAATCATCTTAATCTAAAAGAACTGTAACATCTAATTAACAAAAATATAATAAAACGAATTGTGGATGGTACCTCAATGTTACCCTTCGACTCTCTACCTGAATCTTATCACCAGAATAGTGTTAAATGAACTAATTTATATAAACATCTTCCCTGCAATTAGAGCAGCTCTCACTGAAAATATCCATTACCAATATGTCTTCAGAGTTGACTCTGGGATGCAGCTTCCACTCCCTAAATATAGTGATCATGGATGGATAAGTTAATAAGTGCAAGTACGTATATATTCAGTAGCTACAAGAACAAAACGTATGGTTAATACATACATAATAACAATGTTCTCGGTATTTCTACTCTCTTGGAAGGTGGTTATCCTTAAAGACATTAAATATAAGAGTTCACATGATTACAACAGTACACCGAAATATAATACTATTAATGATGACCATCAACACGTCACTGGGCCTCTACCTCATCTTCTGACTATCCTCAACCAACACTTCTGGCACTTTGCCTAACAGTCACAATGGACTTAACTGGGTGTCCGACTGCAGCTTGATATTGATGCATAAAAGAATACACCAAAGACTCCCACCTTCAAAATTCCATGGGACTTACACGCTCTCACATGCACAAAATGTCTTAAATAAATGAGTCACGACAGTCCAGTTGGATTTTATCCACCACTGAAATGGATATGGCTCCCTGGTGGTCCTTAATTAAGGTGTGTCGTATATTTCCTTGCTCGTTGTCTTGCTCTTTTGCCTCTCAGTAGGTGTACAGAGTTCTGCAGTCATCCAAAACCTGAATAATACTTTCCTAACAAGAAATGTAAACACAAAAACATATATGAATTAGTGTTGCCTGGAAACCCTCCTCAGATATTCTAGTTGGTGGTATCTGCCACCTCTCCACTGAGCTCATGAATCAACCTTTCCACAGACCAAGTCCATTCCATCCAGTGGTAGACCCCAAAGACGCATTGGTCAATTTTAACATGCTGTTCATTCAAAATAGGAATTTTCTCAAATATAAATTATTATTGATATATGTTAGCATACTGTGCAAATTTAAGTATTGGTTAAGTTAAGATAAGGTTTTTAGGTTCTGTTGGCGATTATTTGTATTTGTAGTACGTGGGTGAAGCATTTACAGCATTACTGCCGCTCACTGGGAGAGATCAGTTACAGCCCCGCTCCTGTGCCAGGTGAGTACGAAAGGCTCACCATAGCCCACAACCCCTCCTCGACTCAAGTCTATTACATCCAGCGGTCGACCCCACAGACGCATTCATTAATTTTTACATGCTGTTCATTCAAAACGGGAATCTTCTCAAATATAAATTAACATTATAGTATATTAGCTTATTGTGCATATATAGGCATAGGTTAGGTTAGGTGCTTAGGTTCTGTTGGCGATTATTTGTATTAGTACAACGTGGGTGAAGCATTTAGAGCGTTGTGGTTCGAACAAAATTCGTCAGTGAAGCACTTGTTCCGGAAAGTGTTCGAACGTCAGCAGTTGTGAGTCGTGTATAAACCGTTTTTCATTCATAAACAGGGGGCTTGGCCGGTGCATGGAATCACTATTGGGTCTTTGTTTGGAGGCCGGGCTGTAGCCCATGCTGTTTGAAACTTTTTGTTTCGAGTAGCTGAATGTAAAACAAATTGGGAGAGATGCAGTTTCAAGCGAGCCGGCGAGCCTTACAGTGTGAGGAGCATTATTTCATTGGTACTGAGGGCCATTGTGAGTATACCAGTTGAATTGCTAAGTCTTTAGCTCGCGCTTATGGTACATGTCAATAGGTACCATGCTTTACAAGATTATGGTGCAGTTCCGAGGACCCAGACCATTACCTGGACGGAGATATTTCATATTCTTGGTAGCATCACTGGTGTTGCACCGATTGACATAAAAGAAAATGGCAATTGAGCCCTGCCCCTATTCTCTAGTGATAAAGCTGTTCAGAGGCACTCTCTTCCACCTCGACGATACTTGGTAGTGACAGCTGTTTTTGGTCGGTGTATAAGCATCTGGATTACTGACCAACCTATAGTCGACATCATCGATAGCATCGGCACACAAAACTGCACTAACTGGGGTTGCAAGAAAAATAACTGAGAATGAAGCAAGAGATCAACAGTGAAACTCACCTTCAACTCTGCTGATGAAGAGACCCTTGTTGAAGACAACTGATTCAGATTCTTTGGTATATTCACACCACTAAGGCAAGTAACGCGGGAGAGAGGTTCATCCACATTGACAAGGCTGCAGACATTACCAGTACACCTGGAAGTGTTCACTGCCTGCAGGGAAGTGTAGCATCTGCTCACTCGACCATCACTACGGGGACTGAAATGCACTCCACAAACGATGCATATCTCTGCTGGAACACGTCATCATTTCCCCCTAACTGTCTGATCAGACAGGAAGATCTGGGTCCTAGGGAAACCTCGACAATCCGTTGAGCTTTCTTATTCTGGATAATGGAAACCCTAATGTTTAAATCAAAGAGTCTAGAAGCAGGAAGAGTCCAGAAGCAGGAAGAGATCAAAGAGTCCAGAAGCAGGAAGAGACCAAAGAGTCCAGAAGCAGGAAGAGACCAAAGAGTCCAGAAGCAGGAAGAGATCAAAGAGTCCAGAAGCAGGAAGAGACCAAAGAGTCCAGAAGCAGGAAGAGACCAAAAAGTTCAGAAGCAGGAAGAGACCAAAGAGTCCAGAAGCAGGAAGAGACCAAAGAGTCCAGAAGCAGGAAGAGACCAAAGAGTTCAGAAACAGGAAGAGACCAAAGAGTCCAGAAGCAGGAAGAGACCAAAGAGTTCAGAAACAGGAAGAGACCAAAGAGTCCAGAAGAAGGAAGAGACCAAAGAGTCCAGAAGCAGGAAGAGACCAAAGAGTCCAGAAGCAGGAAGAGATCAATAAAATGTCTGTTGCCCGCCAGGCTTCAACTACCAGTCCTCCAGCGACGTCTCACAATCAATCAAGTCTTACAAGGCCGTGGCGCCACTGTCCAACAGCCTAATTCTCGGGGAAGCCACATCCAGGATCCGCCTCCACCACCAACCCAGCCACAACCTTCACCAGTCACGGCTTGTGAATGATTACAGTACGACTACTGAACTATTTCACCTAACGGGAATGACTGCCGGATCAAACCACAGCAAGATTGCAAAGACGATCAAATGGACTGTCAACCGTCATTGTCTCTAGGTGACTTGCTTCCTGCAACATGGGGGGGGGGCACCAGCAACAGGTGGGTGTGGGGGGCACCAGCAACAGGTGGGTGTGGGGTCACCAGCAACAGCTAGGTGTGGGGGGCACCAGCAACAGGTGGGTGTGGGGGCACCAGCAACAGCTGGGTGTGGGGGCACCAGCAACAGCTGGGTTTGGGGGCAACAGCAACAGGTGGGTGTGGGGGCAACAGCTGGGTGAGGGGGGCACCAGCAACAGGTGGGTGTGGGGGGCACCAGCAACAGGTAGGTGTGGGGGCACCAGCAACAGGTGGGTGTGGGGGCACCAGCAATAGATTGGTGTGGGGGTCACCAACACCAGCTGCGTCTGGGGGGCACCAGCAACAGGTGGGTGTGGGGGGCACCAGCAACAGGTGGGTGTGGGGGCACCAGCAACAGGTGGGTGTGGGGGCAACAGCTGCGTCTGGGGGCACCAGCACCAGCTGCGTCTGGGGGGCACCAGCAACAGGTGGGTGTGGGGGGCA
Organism: Procambarus clarkii; assembly: GCF_040958095.1. Classification (NCBI taxonomy): domain Eukaryota; kingdom Metazoa; phylum Arthropoda; class Malacostraca; order Decapoda; family Cambaridae; genus Procambarus; species Procambarus clarkii. The sequence continues at coordinate 30,576,308 of NC_091200.1, forward strand.
CCAGCACCAGCTGCGTGTGGGGGGCACCAGCAACAGGTGGGTGTGGGGGGCACCAGCAACAGGTGGGTGTGGGGGCACCAGCAACAGGTGGGTGTGGGGGTACCAGCAATAGATTGGTGTGGGGGTGGCACCAGCAACAGGTGGGTGTGGGGGCACCAGCAATAGATTGGTGTGGGGGTGGCACCAGCAACAGGTGGGTGTGGGGGCACCAACAACAGCTTGGTGTGGGGGCACCAGCAACAGGTGGGTGTGGGGGCACCAGCAACAGGTGTGTGTGGGGAGCAACAGCTTCGTGTGGGGGCACCAGCAACAGGTGGGTGTGGGGAGCACCAGCAACAGGTGGGTGTGGGGGGCACCAGCAACAGGTGGGTGTGGGGAGCAACAGCTTCGTGTGGAGGGCACCAGCAACAGGTGGGTGTGGGGGGCACCAGCAATAGGTGGGCGTGGGGGCACCAGCAAAAGATTGGTGTGGGGAGCACCAGCAAAAGGTGGGTGTGGGGCACCAGAAACAGGTGGGTGTGGACACACCAGCAACAGGTGGGTGTGGGGTCACCAGCAACAGCTAGGTGTGGGGGGCACCAGCAACAGGTGGGTGTGGGGGCACCAGCAACAGCTGGGTGTGGGGGCACCAGCAACAGCTGGGTTTGGGGGCAACAGCAACAGGTGGGTGTGGGGGCAACAGCTGGGTGAGGGGGGCACCAGCAACAGGTGGGTGTGGGGGGCACCAGCAACAGGTAGGTGTGGGGGCACCAGCAACAGGTGGGTGTGGGGGCACCAGCAATAGATTGGTGTGGGGGTCACCAACACCAGCTGCGTCTGGGGGGCACCAGCAACAGGTGGGTGTGGGGGGCACCAGCAACAGGTGGGTGTGGGGGCACCAGCAACAGGTGGGTGTGGGGGCAACAGCTGCGTCTGGGGGCACCAGCACCAGCTGCGTCTGGGGGGCACCAGCAACAGGTGGGTGTGGGGGGCACCAGCACCAGCTGCGTGTGGGGGGCACCAGCAACAGGTGGGTGTGGGGGGCACCAGCAACAGGTGGGTGTGGGGGCACCAGCAACAGGTGGGTGTGGGGGTACCAGCAATAGATTGGTGTGGGGGTGGCACCAGCAACAGGTGGGTGTGGGGGCACCAGCAATAGATTGGTGTGGGGGTGGCACCAGCAACAGGTGGGTGTGGGGGCACCAACAACAGCTTGGTGTGGGGGGCACCAGCAACAGGTGGGTGTGGGGGCACCAGCAACAGGTGTGTGTGGGGAGCAACAGCTTCGTGTGGGGGCACCAGCAACAGGTGGGTGTGGGGAGCACCAGCAACAGGTGGGTGTGGGGGGCACCAGCAACAGGTGGGTGTGGGGAGCAACAGCTTCGTGTGGAGGGCACCAGCAACAGGTGGGTGTGGGGGGCACCAGCAATAGGTGGGCGTGGGGGCACCAGCAAAAGATTGGTGTGGGGAGCACCAGCAAAAGGTGGGTGTGGGGCACCAGAAACAGGTGGGTGTGGACACACCAGCAACAGGTGGGTGTGAGTAGGGTAAATTGAGAGTAGACTTGCGCGCACCACCTGAGCAGGTGAGCCCATTAGGCCCCCCTGCTCAAGTGGTGCACAGGTGTGTAGTCTCAAAGTGTTCTGGGGGTTCCCCGGGGTGAGGGCGCTAGCCGCCATACCGCGCGGCACTTGTCAGTGGGTAGAATCATGTTGGAGTGGGGAAGCGGCATGTGTGGGGGTATGTGGGTCATGTAGGGTGAGTGTAGAAAGAGTGTTGAACAGGTGAAGAACAGTAGTAGATGAGTATGTGCCGTAGAATTTTTTTATATATATATTCAAGAGTTGTTACATTCCTGTACAGCCACTTGTACGCGTTGCATTTCGGGCAGAAGGCAGTTAATCCTGTGTGATATATATATATATATATATATATATATATATATATATATATATATATATATATATATATATATATATATATATATATATATATATATATATATATATATATATATATATATATATATGTCGTACCTAGTAGCCAGAACGCACTTCTCAGCCTACTATGCAAGGCCCGATTTCCCTAATAAGCCAAGTTTTCATGAATTAATTGTTTTTCGACTACCTAACCTAACTTTTTCGGCTACCTAACCTAACCTATAAAGATAGGTTAGGTTAGGTTAGTTAGGGTTGGTTAGGTTCGGTCATATATCTACATTAATTTTAACTCCAATAAAATAAAATTGACCTCATACATAATGAAATGGGTAGCTTTATCATTTCATAAGAAAAAAAATAGAGAAAATATATTAATTCAGGAAAACTTGGCTTATTAGGCAAATCGGGCCTTGCATAGTAGGCCGAGAAGGGCATTCTAGCTACTAGGTACGATATATATATATATATATATATATATATATATATATATATATATATATATATATATATATATATATATATATATATATATATATATATATATCAAGACTCTGCTTCAATATAGAAGCATCAAGAAATATGGACCAATAGGCTTTCTACAAACACTTCTATTCAATACCCATTGTTTCTGTTCTGTCTTGTGTTGATACTTTTAATACCCTATTAATATCCCCTAGTGTTCTGTCTTGTGTTAATGCCACATCACCCTTCCCACCTCACTCAAATGTAATGCCACATCACCCTTCCCACCTCACTCAAATGTAGATATAAAATCAGGGAAACGCAAGTTCTAATCAGTTGTGTATTTGTGAAGTCTTTGAAAATGTAATAAGTTTTACGAAACGCGCCCGTGTCGCGTCAGACTAGAAATAAAAATGAATTTTGGAGAAGTGATTTTTGATTTACCTCCAACAGTGAAGCGTAATGTACGAAAGATTGAGAAAATTCGTGTTAGAATTATTAATCTTACTTTTTCGGTCATATTTAATAATATATGTCTACAGGAAAGACTGCTACCAAAATATACTAATATATATATATATATATATATATATATATATATATATATATATATATATATATATATATATATATATATATATATATATATATATATATATATATATATATATATATATATATATATATATATATATATATATATATATATATATATATATATATATATATATATATATATATATATATTATTAAATATGACCGAAAAAGTAAGATTAATAATTCTAACACGAATTTTCTCAATCTTTCGTACATTACGCTTCACTGTTGGAGGTAAATCAAAAATGTTGACGACATTTTTACACAGGTACCTGATGTCAGACATCTGCAGGAGCTGAAGGAGGCATTTGAGCAGAGTTCCGTGCTGCGTTTCACTTACGAGATGGAAAAGGATGGGAAGCTGCCCTTTCTAGATGTAACAGTCATGGAAAAGGGCGGAGGTTTCCACACTGCAGTCTACACTAAGGAAACAAACATAGGAATGTGCCTAAATGCCAACAGCGACTGCCCCGACAGGTACAAGAGGAGTGTTGTTAACGCATATGTCGACCTTGCTCTCAGCCACAGCTCAGAATGGAAGCAAGTCGACGAAGAACTCTGTAGGGTAAGGCAGGTCCTAGTCAATAACGGCTTCTCCAATGGTTTCGTCGAAGACATCATAAGAAGGAAAGTGAAACGCCATGCAACCTCTGAAGAGACAACTAACACAACACCTATACCCCCTATTAGACTATTTTACAGGAACTTCTTTTCCACAGCTCATAAAACGGAGGAAAGGGTCCTGAAAGATATTGTTAATAGAAACGTTATCCCTACAGACAAAAATCAGAGGATACAACTGACGATTTACTATAAAACCAGAAAAACGGCCAGCCTACTCATGAGAAACTCTCCAGACACAAAACAGAACGCTTTAAAAGAGACTAACGTCGTCTATGCCTTCAAATGCCCACTTGGGGACTGTAAGCTCCAAAAAACCCAGTATATAGGCAAGACAACAACATCTCTTTCTAGGCGTTTAACGATGCATAAGCAACAGGGCTCCATTAAGGAACATATAATCTCTTCCCACAACCAAACCATCGCCAGAGAAATCCTAGTAAACAACACAGAAATCATCGATAGATACAGCGATAGCAGGCGGCTTGACGTTTGCGAGGCACTACACATCAAGAAGTCAACACCAGCAATCAACAGCCAATTATTGCACAACTATATTCTACCCACCTCAAGACTCCGCTCCAATATAGAAGCATCAAGAAATATGGACCAATAGGCTTTCTACAAACACTTCTATTCAATACCCATTGTTTGTGTTCTGTCTTGGGTTGATACTTTTAATACCCTATTAATATCCCCTCTTGTTCTGTCTTGTGTTAATGCCACATCACCCCTCCCACCTCACTCAAATGTAGATATAAACTCGGAGATACGTAAGTTCTATTCAGTTGTGTATTTGTGAACTAAAGTCTTTGAAAATGTAATAAGTTTTACGAAACGCGCCCGTGTCGCGTCAGACTAGAAATAAAAATCAATTTTGGAGAATTAATTTTTGATTTACCTCCAACAGTGAAGCGTAATGTACGAAAGATTGAGAAAATTCGTGTTAGAATTATTAATCTTACTTTTTCGGTCATATTTAATAATATATGTCTACAGGAAAGACTGCTACCAAAATATACTAATATATATATATATATATATATATATATATATATATATATATATATATATATATATATATATATTATATATATATATATATATATATATATATATATATATATATATATATATATATATATATATATATATATATTATATATATATATATATATATATATATATATATATATATATATATATATATATATATATATATATATATATATATATATATATATATATATATATATATATATATATATATATATAGATGAGAGTATGTAGGATATGTTGAGGAGGGAGGGGCCCCCCTACTCCTGAGAGGGTAGGAGACGAGGCTCTTAAGATGGTTATGGGCTGAGAAGGAGGGGAAAGGTGGGAGGGAAGCAGGCGGTAGCTTTTCTCTGACAGTGGAGGGAGCCATTATTTTTCTTAAAGAATGTCTGTTTTATGTAGGAAAAAAACGTTTAACTTTCTCACCCAATTCTGTTTGTGTCGCTGGTGTTCAATGACGGTGATTAGTTAGACGTCAGACAGGCTTGTGTTGGGGGTAGGGCATCTCAGCAGCAAATGGCGTGTGTCAATGACCTATATCTGGTTTTCTGTAATCAGTGTGGGTTTCTCTCTCTCCCCCCTCACTCCCTCACGTAGCTTGCTTTCAAAGTGGTGCATACTCAACAGCATATAATGTCCACATAGACCTAAGGTTCGCACCAGCGCATAGTAGCAGCAGCAGGTTGCATAGGAGCGGTGTGAGGTCTTTGACAGCTCGCGAACCCCCCCCCCCCCCTCCTCACTCCCTCACCTCGCTTCGCGCGTGTAGTCTTTGACGTCCCATGATCGAGTGACCCGTGTTAGCATTAAGGTTGGTGGGGTGGGGGCACCTTCCCCCCCCCCTCCCATGCAGGTGACAGTCATCAATTACTTGACAATTCCACACACTTCACATTTCCTCAGTCCGCGGGTCTGGAGGAAGGCTTTGGGGTGTCGGGTAGCCTCTTGAGAGTTTGACATAACTGTACTGAACTGAATGAGGTGTTACCACACACCATACCCAGAAGGTGGTGCACCAGCTTCGTTGCCTGGCACTCAGGTCTGTTTACATCTTACATGCATGTCTCTAAGTAAACTCTTATTGAATTTTCTTCTATCTACCAAACTACTGCCTGCCTTTTTACTGAATGTGGGAAACATAACTTCTGGAGCCAGCAGCACTGGAAGACTTGCTGGTGTTTTTCCCACTACTGAATAAATATATGCAATTTTAGATCTAACCCTGGGAGCTTCGTCATTACACACACACACACATCTGGGGAAGAGGTTTGAGGTGTACTGAGATGTGGGGGAGGTATAGGGGAGGATCTTACCCTCACCCCCCCACCCCCTCCACAACCCTTACCAGCTTCAATTGAAGGAAGGTCATAGGTCTGACCTCTGCTCTTCCTCAAACGCTTCACTCATTCATTCTCTCTCTCTCTCTCCCTTAGCTGTACCATGTTCCCCACATACAAATTCCAAGCATGCACTGTTGGCAGAGTAAACATATATATATATATATAAGACTAATGTGGAAAATCTTAGTCTTAATATTATTATTATTATTATTATTATTAATTATTATTATTATTATTATTATTAATTATTATTATTATTATTATTATTAATTATTATTATTATTATTATTATTAATTATTATTATTATTATTAATTATTATTATTATTATTATTATTAATTATTATTATTATTATTATTATTAATTATTATTATTATTATTATTATATTTTTAAAACCATCACTCAGTAAGTCAAACAGCAACAGTGGACTAAAGACTCTAATATGCTATGGGGATAGACAGCTTCTTTCTCTCTCGGGGTGAGCCATTAGTGAAATGCCCAGCTTCAATTGCTAGGACATAGGATCTACAGTTTCGTCAGGTTGACCTTAGGCCATTAGCACTGTATGGCGCTGACCCCCCTTATCGAGATGACTGTGCGCAACAGTAGCTCAGCGAAAACATAGACTTTTTTAATATCATAGCAAGACAATGACACAGAATGTTCAGCACTCTCATACTGAATGAGGGAAACATTTTAAATCTTAAAAGGTGTCTCAAGTAAATGAGGGAGCGAGTCACTACCACACAGCTGGGGAGACCGAGCATTCGAGCGGTACATCTCTTGAAGTGTGACAAGTGGCTGGGGAGCTGTGGTCGACGCGCACCTGCTCGCATCTCAGCTAACATACCCTCTCGTCCATCATACGTCATTTCCTTTTCCTTATAGTCTGACTACATTCTCCTAGCTTCTACTATCACTCAGTAAGTCAAACAGCAGCAGAGCACTGAAGACACTAATATGATATGGGGATAGACAGCTTCTCTCTCGGGCTGAGCTATTAGTGAAATACCCGGCTTCAATTTGCTCGGACATTGGATCTGTTCAGTCACTGAGCCCATTATGTGCCTCTGTAACCCTTTCCACTACCGCCCACAAGATGGGTATGGGGTGCATAATAAATGAACTAAACTAACATAGGATCTACTGTTTCGTCAGGTTGCCCTTATGCCATTAGCACTGTATGGCACTGACCCACCTTAGCGAGATGACTGCGTGCAACAGTAGCTCGGTGAAAACATAGACTTTTATAATATCATAGCAAGACAATGACACAGAATGTTCAGCACTCTTAATATTTTTTTATTCAAGCACTGATAACATAGCATAATGTGAGATTTTTTTCGCATTTCATATTGCGTGTGTAGATTTAGTTTAAAACAAAAGTGAAACACGAGAACGTGAACTAATAAGGTTGAGATAGGAGGAAAGGCTTTGCGGAGACATGTTCGCTACCTACACATGACTGCGGGAGCAAGCATTCAAGCGGTGTACCTCTTGATGTCTGTCTATCGCGTGACTGGGTTAATGACCACAATATATCTCACCATACCTGCTCCTGCATACCCCCCATACACTTAGTAATGTAAAGTGGAAATCAACTTTCTGTCTGATGTCCAAATAACATTATTGAAAATGTGAACCATGTTTAGCTGTGAGGAGATGGTTCACCAGCTCACTTACAATAGTGCTCTTATGCCTGTGGGAGCCAGTACACTTGTTAAGTGCACTTGTTAAGTGGGCGGACTTAAGTTTGGTAACCAGCAACCGGAATATCTAGTGTTTGGGCTCATGTGAGAGCCCCAGTCATCAGCAGTCCATAAATGTTACCCTGGCCGGGGTGGCATGTCTGTGGACAGTGCTAGAGCTGATAGCATCATCTCATTGTATGGCATGAAGCGTGACAACTTTGCGCGGGAACAGCTAGGCCCAGGCGTGGGTGAGCTGTGGGCCTCCCGCGCTTGCTGGCCACTTGAGTCGTTGTCATAGAAACAGCCGCCATCTTAGTAAACATCTTGAGCCGCCATGTTGGTCGGCCATCTTGGAGTTGCCCTAGGGGCTATGCTACACCGTCGCTGATTGGATGAGAGGGGTAGGCCGCTGTATGCCTTCCTCTCATTGGTTATTTCGAGAAGGACGCGGGGATAGCCGGTGTAGCATCATTCTGAACCCAGCTGCCACCTTGTCAAGACGCTCTCTGTACTCAATTCGGCCAAATTGAAGTATAGGGCGTCGTGGCGGCTGGACTACTCAACTGCTGAAGCTTCCTGCTTCACCAACGACAGCGGTCGTCACAGAATCGTCGCTTGGAGGGGTTTAAGACATTGTGTACAGCGGGTAGAGGTACAGTGATCTGGGATCGTGGGGAATGTGCATACGAGCAGTAACAGACTCGTAGATCCCATACCAGTGATGATTAGACTTGCTAGTGCTGTGTAGCAGTCGAGGGGTACGGGGAAATTCGTGTCAGTGTTAAGGCAAATTTCCCATGTTTGTGTACCACGTTAGGTATTACCGCCGCCTAAGCCACCCTGAACGAGCCAGCCACCTATAGCGGGGTGCCTGATGTATGAGAATGGTGTGTAGCCGGCAGTGTGAATGAGTAAGTACCTATGTGTGTATTTCTGGTGATAAGTAGTTTCTAAAGCTTGAATTCGAGGTCAAGTGTTCCGTCACATTAATACCTATGTATTAATTGTGACGGAACCTATGTTCCGTTAAATACCTATGTATAAATACCTATGTATAAATACCTATGTATTATGCTTGTATGTCTGCTGTATCAGATGGGCCATTGGGCTACATCGGATGCGCCAATTGGGTGCATCTGATGGGCCGTCTGCGTTGTCCAAGTATTGTACCTCACCTTACTTCACCACTCTCTCCTGCCTATTTATACCCATCACTCGATCTGTAAAATGACCTTCTGAAGATGTATTTAATATACGAAAGTACTTAAGGAAATTTCCTGTTTCATTTTTCCTCCGTGGTCTGACATTGTCATATATATATATATATATATATATATATATATATATATATATATATATATATATATATATATATATATATATATATATATATAAATATATATATATATATATATATATATATATATATATATATATATATATATATATATATATATATATATATATATATATTCGTAGTGTCACGGTGCCCAGTGTTATTTACTGTTAGTTCTTGTTTCTTCTTGATTCCTCTGTGGTCACGCTTATGTTCGAGTTAGTTCATTATGCAGTCCGAGGGGCTGGTGTCTAGCTGTCATTGATAGTGTCACAGGAAGGATTTCGAGTAACGTCATTGACATTTCTTTTTGTTTTGTTGTAGTAGTTAGTAAACTAAGTTGTTATGGTTAACACTGTCTTTTCGTTACACACCCACACATTATTATTGTTATGCAAATGTTCTTCACACTCGACTAATAAAATTGAGACTAATTCTGAGCTTTGGATCAAATATACGGCACCACACAACAATAAATTATTGTTGTGAGAGCCCAGGACTTACTCGTTAGATTCGCTTCGGCGATTGGCGAAGGTCAGCGGCCTAGTGGGGGGGGGATTTCAATTTTCATTGGGGTCTCGGCGTTTGCTCGCGCCTAGTCAATTGTTCATACATGGTCCCAAAGTGAGGAATGAGCTGCTTACTACACTGGTGTGTTAGCTAAGCAAGTCCTTCCTCAGGCGACCTAATTGAATATCACGACAGGAATAAAGGTTAAAGAATAAAGAAAATTCTTAGAAATTTTCCGAGCTAAAATTCCTTATACCAATTACAATTTATTCCAAAACTTCTCACAAGTTACACATAAAACTCTCACATTAGCCATAGCTCCATTATAGCTATAGCTCCATTACATTACATCCAAACACAAATAAAATATTACCGCATGCCTGTTTAGTTGTTGTAAATATCATTTTTGAAAATGTGAAGCATGTTTTATGGGGCGTTAGCGCTGCCCGTCATTCTGTCTCGTTAGAGGTCAGTCGTGTCTCTCCTTATCGCTGAGTTGTCACTCAGCTCCAGCATTCTCTCTTCCCCCTATTAGTGCTCGATCCAGCAGGTGTCTAATCCGGGGAGACGTGATCACTACCTACAAATTCTAATATATTTTTTTTTTAACTGTGTGATCACAACATATACCTCATGGTCTCTTGTTTTGCCTCTCACTAGTCAAGAAACACAATCAGCCCCCCAAAAAACAGAGACTGGTGCTTTCATAGAGGGATGAAAAAAAAATATCCAACTCTCTCTTAATACGTTTATTCAATAACTGCTATACAATAACATAACATAACATAATGTAGGTACATATTTTATTCACCATCCAAACTTATCATATCTACTTCTTGCTCTTCATTTTTTTTCTTTTTTCAACTATTACAAGTTGTTTTCTATGTATTTTTTAACACCTGGGCTAAGTGAGCCAAAGCTGGGTAGTAGTTGATCTCCCATTCAAGCTTTTCATCTTGGTTCAAGCAATTATCACAGGTCATTCCAAGCCCATAAGGAATTTTGACGCTTAGTCAAGCTTAAAATTTGATTAATACATAATTTAAAGCTACATCGTCTTTTGATCTTAGTATCATTCCGGAGTCCCTCCATTATACAATCTGCATCATTCTCTACACACTGCTCTAATATCATTTTTTTCTTATCAGCATTATTTTCTATTGGTGGACCTGCGCTATACTGTGTCACAATAGCTTAACATGCGGTTCTCTTTCTGGTGCGGGAGAATGAGAAAAGACAGCTCCTTCTTCTTTGATGCGATCACCAACCATCACATAGTTACTTAATTGTTGAATCGCTCGCTGTAGGCGTGTAGAAGAATACCTTTGCCAGATCTCTCAAGACATTCCTCCTGAATGAGCTTGAATTGAAGGAATGTCATACACTCCAGGACGGAACTCCGCCGATGTCAGATAATCACCTTCAACTTTACAGTCTTTAAGACAGGATAGCTTATGAAGCATATACCTAGAACACATCTTGTCATTTATTAAACGTGAGTTTGTTGATGTAGAGATTATATACAGTATAGAGATAGAGTTATCATTTACCCTTTTCCATCCTCTATTACCTTTGTAAATAGTAAACGCAGTCATCCTTAGTTTTTTTTTAGAGTGGAAAGATAAACACAGAGTATATATATATTAATATTTTATATTTATTAATTGCAAGCGAGGGAAAATGATACAAAATAATAATAATCAAATTATTAATGTAAATCGTATATATATTCATCCACATTTCTACTCTGTTGTTAAATCAATGAGTTAAATATCCGCTATGAGATCTATTGTGGGTATGGGTCTGCAAGGGGGTGTTGCCGTTTCTCCTTCTGCTTCGACCACATCCGCATTCATGTTTTTTTTCTTCATCCGACGACAGGCGGAGGCTACTCCGTCACTTAACTTATGTGTCAGCACACCGTATCTTGAGGTTATCTTGAGATGATTTCGGGGCTTTAGTGTCCCCGCGGATCGGTCCTCGACCAGGCCTCCAATATGTAGGCAACCGTATGCAACCGTAGGTAACCGTATGTAGGCAACGTCGCAGGGATCACTTTGTTTGCGGAGTCAACCATTACAAATTTTACCCCGCGTCGCTGGTAATGTTGCTCCAACTTCATCATTATGGGAAGATATTTCAGTCTCCACACTTCACGATCGTAACTCTTCCAATATTGACCACACCCCATCCCAAGTCCAAAAGGGAAAATTATGCGATTAATTTTATATTCTTCTTCTCTTGTTAAGATGACTGCAGAGGCCTTACGCAGAGATTTTGTAAACCAGTAGCGACGCATTTCCTCTTTATCCGACTGTAGTTCAATGTAGTAGTGTGAGTCGGCAGCATATAATGTCTTGATTTTCTTCATCGACATGTTTAGTGGTTTAGAAGATTTCCCTCCAGCATGATGCGTTATTAATCCGATGAGATGAGAGAGTGATGAGGGTCATCACCAATTCGATTGTTGAATTGAGGGGGTTCTCCATAGACAATCTCTCCAGGCACACTGCGATCTCTTCTCTCTGCACGATTTTTGTAGGGTAGCTTGCTCCAATGAATACGAGCATAGGGATATCGAGTCCATAATTCTTCAACCACCCCACTCATCATCATGCTAGTGGCGTCCATATCGTAGATGATGGAGTCGGATAAGGAGTACTCCGAAAAAGATGAAAGGCTGCCGGCAACAGTCAACATCATCTTAACTGATGCGTAGAGAGGAGGAATGAGTCGGAGAGTGAAGAGCGGTCGACCCTTTATACGGTCGTGCGAAGGTTAGTGGGTTTTCTGTTTTGTTTTGCCCCTGTTTCCCTGAGGCGGACTAAAATCATTTTGACGTTATAAGGTTCTAAACTCCCCTGCATATTTTGAATAATGGGGAGGTAAGTACTTTCCCACTCTGCATCTTCACACCGACCCGACATATCTACACCCCAAGGGAGAATAACTTTCTTGATCTCCTCAGTATCTTCAATATACAATATGAGTTCTTCAAAAGATTTCGCAAAGTATAACAAATGGTTTTCTGTCGTATCCGCACACAAGCCTTTAACCATAGAGTAATATCATTCTTCTCAATAGGCTTCCCTAATTCATACTGAGTTGCCAAGGCTACTATGCTTGGTGAATGCTGATGTGAATGGTTCCCGGTGTTGGTTGGTCTTCTCTGGTGCATCTCTTTAGATTATACAATTGCATTCTGGCGTAAGCTGTGGCGTGAGGTGAGAATACATATCTGCAATGTCCTGCGACATCTCGTAGGGGGAGCATGATATACAATTTACAGAGTAGACAATGCATCACTCTCGATTGTTAAACTCCGCATCTGTAATGTAACCATGATAAATTTCTACAGAGTTCATTTTGGCTGCAGAGTTCATTTTTTTTTCTCAACGTAATATAGATGAAACACCCAGGTGACTTTAGCAGTCAGTAATAAATTAAGCGGATCGGCTCCCTTTTTATCCCCCCCTCACTGCATGTGCGGGGCCCGTGCTCACGGGATTGTTTCCAGTTATTCATTAACCACACTCTGAAGCGATGTTTTTATATTATTATTTATATATTTAACAAAAATGTATATTATTTAATAAACGCAGATTATAGACCTTTCTAGCAGTAAGATAATGCTAGAAAGCGTGTAATGCTATAATGTCAGCAATGCAGATTACGTCATCAATTCATCTACTGTTTATATCGACTTTGCATCATGCATCAATTTTCTTAAGTTGAGCAGAGGTGATTGGTATATTACTTTCCATCTCGTTCACCATAGAAATTAGTCTAAGATAGAGCTGTATATAACGCATTTATCTCCGATAAACTACACTTCCCGGCAGTGTTTAGAGTATGTAAATTTAATCCGTACTGGACAGAACAGATCAGATTTTTTTTCACAACCGTGCGAAGCTAACTAATTCATCTTTCCTTCCTTTAATTCATCTCAGCTTAAAACTAGCTAGAATTTACCTATAAGCCACTACATAGATCTCTCAATGAATATGTAGCGAAATGTGTTACCCCCTTTCTCGAGGATAAATACCCAAGTAGATCTCTGATCTTTACCACAATTTCAAGTGTTCGACCATCATGGACGCCTTTTGCACCAAAACATTTTGCAACATGGAACGATTGTGATGTGAGCAGATGAGACTAGACACATTTGGGGGTTGGTCTCTTGAATGGCTTTTGCCTAGTGAATTAGCAAGTGACGGGTTTTACTTCACTAAATCTCTAGATTTTTGCATATGCAGTTTCTGTTATGCTTTAATAGGGGGTTGGGTACAGGGGGAGGACACTCCACGCAGCCGACATTTAGCTGCCGCACCACACTGTCCTTTCATCAGTGGTAAACACACTGAAAATGTCTGCATTGCGGTAAGCAACACAGCCTATGCCTATGGAAAGAATTTCACCTATTAGATCCTACAACTCGAAAGAGGGAGAAGTGCAGCTAACTGTTGTAAGTACCCAGCACAATTAAGTGTTATCTCTCAGTCTCTGTGAATAACGTTGGTTGGAGTGTGTATAGTCATTGTGAATAGCATGATAATATGATTTACCATTTATATGTGTGTTTTGAACACCTTAGTTATCTTTCATGTTATCTTTACAGGAATGGAGAGCATATATTATTATTATTATAATAATTATTATTATTATTATTATTATTATTATTATTATTATTATTATTATTATTATTATTATTATTATTACTAGCTGTACCCGCCACGCATTGCTGTGGCTCAGTCTGGTAAATTGGAAAATTACGTCTCAATGGTGTAGTGGTAAGACACTCGCCTGGCGTTCCACGAGCGCTTTGTCATGGGTTCGTATCCTGGCCAGGGAGGATTTACTGGGCGCAAATCCTTAACTGTAGCCTCCTTTTTACTCAACAGTAAAATGAGTACTTGGTTGTAAAAACGATTCTTCGCGGTGGGGATCGTATTCCAGGGACCTGCCCGAAACGCTAAACGTACTAGTGGCTGTACAAGAATGTAAGAACTCTTGTATATATCTCAAAAAAAAAGAGAGAAAGTGCATGTTTCTAATAGTTAAATTTCACAACGCTTGTGGGTATACAATATTTTTTGTTTGCTCTGTCCATGTGAGAAGCAATCTGTGTCTAGATCTAAATACTAAATTCGAAAGATTTGCCCCAAGCTTTATTTTTGGTGATTGCAAACGCCATTCGAATTGGGAATTGCAATCTCTTAAATTGAAATATCATATCCGTTGGAATCATAGGAATGTGAGGAATGAGGACATCTTCACCTTTGAAGGATCCTGCCAAGATTGTTGCTTCTACGACGTTGCTGATTAATTTTTTTACTGCAAGCCGCGTTCCGTTGCAAAGCTTTAGCTGGTTGATATTCCGCAACATGATAATTGGCACGCCGATTTTCAAATGCAGTACGTACGGTGGTATCCCTGGCTGATCGAGTGAATTAAAAAATTCTGTTGCATAATTAACCGCTTCATCTGCTTCCACAACAGTGTCGACGGACTTGCATGTGACTGCTTTGCTTTAAATGTTAGACTGAATAATATTATTAAGGTCGTAAACATCTTTGTTTTTGGCCGCAAGAATAGCTCGTTCTCTCAGCCAATCGTGATTCGTATAATTGGTGTGAATATTGGGAAATAATTGTTCAATGAATTCTTCTTTTGATGTCACTAAATTGTAGAAGTTATGTGGCAATGAAATTCGTCCTGAAGTCAGATCAACCGGCAGGTTTCCGTTCCCAATTTCCAGCAACTGATGTGAGAATATCTGAGTTGATGGGTCGTTTTGCAGCTGGACACGCATATTTGTAGTTAATTTTCACGTCTTTACATGGCACCAAAAAAGTTGAGTATATCAGGCAGGCATTTATTTCGTCTACTGGTGTCCATCGAGGAATTACAGGCAATGTTAGACTGAAATCTCCTGCAGGCAATATTAATGCGTTCCCAAATGGTCTGATGTTTCCATGCAAATCTTGCAATGATCGATCAAGCGTCTCGAGCGATTTTTTGTGGGCCATAGTGCATTCATCATATCCCAAACAATAAGTTTGCATTTCTGGAATACTTTTTCCCATGCTGGATGCTTTGGAAATGTTGCACGTGGGAACTTCAATGAAGTGCATGTTCAATGGCAATTTCAAAGCAGAATGATCAGTTCGTCCACCTGGTAGCAATGTCGCAGCTATTCTGAACGACGCAAGAACTTAGGGTATGCCATTTTGGGATCGAATTGCTGCCAGAACCCATCTAATTAAGAAAGTCTTACCAGTTCCTCCCGGCACATCTAAGAAGATTTCTGCAAGCCCGTTATTGACATTTATTTGATCTTAAATTCATAAAATTCATCAATTTGATCATTTATTTGATCTTAATTTACCGTTACAGACGTGACCAATATATAGTAAGTATATAAAAACCTGCTCAGATGTGAATGAAACGTTGTGTGAAAATTTCAAAGAAATCGGTGAAGTACTTTCGGAGATTAGCGATTTTGAACAAACGAACATTTCCATTTTTATTTATTTAGATTATTTATATATATATATATATAGAAGAAGGTACGATGGGTTTATGAGAGTATATAGCATTGAACTTTTAATATTCTTGTAAAACCACTAACACACATAGAGTTTTGGACAGGTCCTTAATCTAACAAATAATTTGAAGTAAGTAAATTGTAGCAATTTGTAGGAAATTTGTTATATTTGATACAAGAATGAGAAAAAGCAGAGGTGAATGGACTATACACTGCAGTACAGAGTTTTTACTGTGCTTATACAAGTTTTATTTGATTGACTATTACTCTCAGCATTCTGTTTGACAGGAAATTAAATATTCATCGCTGTACTTTACCTGATAATCCAATTCATCTCATAATATACGCTATCACTCCATAGTTATACTAGCTGGATGCCACTGCCAAATCAGTGTATACCACAACTGGATTTACTTTTTCTTTTAATGCTTCTATGAATTTGTCAAAGTGGTCGAATAACTGTGAAAGGCATGATCTTTCTGGTTTAAATCCATGTTGACCTGGGTTGTGAGGATCGTTGTTCTCCGTGAAACTTGGGAACTAGGTAATCAGCCCCTGATTACCCTTTCAAAAACTTTTACTATGTGTAACGTTAGTGAGACTAGTTTGTAGTTTTGCTAGTGCTTTGCTCTTGTGTAGGGATACTATATCTGTTTATTTAAGTACTTCTGGTATCCTCCCCGTATCCAAGCATTTTCTCAACACTATACAAAGCGTTTCTGCAACTTAACCTTCACATTTCTGTATAAATACGGAAATGCATGATTCTGGCTGAATTCATGGGTATGTTGTCAATTTCTCTTTCAAAGCTTCCAATGTTCATGTTCATACCAGTCATAGTATCAGGATTTTTGGTATCATTCATAAAGAAGCTCTCCAGATTATTAACTTTCATTTTGTTTATTCGGGTGCTAAACATTTTCCTCATTCTGATCGTTTAAGATTTCCCTAATTTCAATATCATCCTTTGTGTATGAATCTTCTTTGTAAGTATAGGTCCAATGCTGGTGGATGTTTTTGAATATTAATTTAGCATTAGTGAAGAAATATTTAAGATTTCCCATTTATCTGTAATTTTATCTTTTATCTGTTCCAACTTTGATTCTTCAGTTTGGTAAGATTGCTTCAGTTTATGTTCTATTATTTCTTTAATATCTGTTTAAGTGATTCTTTGTTGGGATAGTCGAGTCTGTTCAAATTCTAGACTCTAAATCTTTATTCTGTGCTTCCTCTATAGCATCGTCTGTCCTTTCTTTCCAATATGGTCCTCCTTCAGACCTACTGATTGACTCTTTGGGGTCTTGATACCCTAAGCCAACCCAATTAACACAAGTAGTAAATATAAAAGGCTAGAGCATAAAATTGGGGCAGTACTCAGAAAAAGAAATGACGTAAAGACACATGTAATAAAAGAAATATTCAACAAAACTTACTAATACATTATGACAAATGCTACATTACAACAATTAATGGAAAGACGAGTGTCATTAGGACTCCGCTTATACCCACTTACCTACGTGTTACTAAGACTCCATAAGGTAAAAAGCTTACCTACGTGTCACTAAGATATCTGTAAGGACCACAAATAACCGACGTGTAAGTAAGTAAGACACCCACAAGGTAAACTTACCTACGTGTCACTAAGACATCCGTATGGTACACAACTTACCTACGTGTCACTAAGATATTTGTAAGGTACACAACTTACCTACGTGTCACAAAGACACCCGGAAGGTAAACTTTCATACGTGCAACTAAGATACCCGTTAGGTACAAAACTTACTTACGTGTCACTAAGACATCCATAAGGTACACAACTTACCTAAGTGTCACCAAGACATCTGTAAGGTACACAATATACCTAAGTGTCACCAAGACATCTAGTGTCATTAACACTTCCATAAGGTAAATGCAGGAGTTATTTATTTGGGTTTGGACACTAATACAAATGTCCTCAGTGCGAGAGGACTGCACAAGCCAGAACGTTAGGTGCCAGACTAGATTAAATATTTTTAAACTGAAATAACCTGAGGGAGCAGCCACATGGGTTCAAAAACAATTGGGACCCTTATCCAATAGGTTGTTGATCTTCTCAGGTGCTTAGTACAATGATAAGGGTACCTCACAAGTTCTCACACCAAATTTACTTTTATATGTGTGGCTATGGCTCGGGTACGAATCCAGAAGCAGGCCTTCATTAAAGTTTGCAAGAACAGTTCAATATGTTGCAGCATGTTTGTGACAATAATATTGGAAGGTATTGACATAAAGACACTATTCTTTTGCCAACAATAACCTTTTATTCATAAAGAACTAAATCCAATACAAAGCACAACAATCTTGACGTTACATTAATGTTCTTCCATGACACTTAACCACTGTGCTGCGCCAACCGAGAAAACTTGGTCAGTGGGGAGCAGCGCCAACCGAGAAAACACCTTGTTAACATTTCGTACCCATTCATAACACGTGCGTTTTAGATTGTGCATGAAATGGACTTTTGGGACCCCCAGTGAGAGGCAGCCATCTTGGAAAGAAAATCCCATAATGTCCTTGGGCTGCTGGCTGGGTTAGTACTGAGTGAGCAACCATGGGTGGTGCACGCGCCTCTGGCTCCCAAACACCTGTCCGACTTGGTGTTGATAGATCGCGCTCTGTCGGTGAAATTCAGACCTTATTGTCTGAAGAACATATGGGTCATGATATTTAAGAAGCTTGGCGCAATAAGGACCTAACACAAAGGTCGGATGCAAGTGATACAGCACTGATGAGAGCGATACAGGGAGTGTATCCAGTTGTAGCTCTGAGAGCCACCCTTGCCCACCCATACCGAAACGCTTTGCGTAATAGAGGCTTTAGGCATTGTATGTACTAGCTCAATCTATAAGTCCACCAATCTTTGTAAAAAAAATTTGTATGTATGTACCTTACCTAAATAAACATTTATTTATTTATTTATTTATTTTATACCATCTCCAATTTGTGTAAATGTACATAGATGAATCGATTACTAGTTTCTAGTGATTATGCATCTGATACAAGTAGCATAGATGAACAGTGTTAGCGGCTTCCATGGTGGTGTTTTCCACAGATATTTTCTAGAATAACTGAATCTCTTCCGGAATGACTGAGTCTCTTCCAGAATATCCGAATCTCTTCCAGTGAGGCACCTTACAAAGCAATCTTTCCTAGATTTCCTTACAAATTGACCTTTTCCTATAATCTTTTCAAGACTACTTTACGCTTCACAAGTTTGGCTACATACCACCTACAGGTACTAAAGCCAAGGGTGTACGCGAGTACTTTATTTGCAAGCACACAGAACGAAGAATCAGGAAGCGATAATCTATCTGTACCTGGTGCAACGAGAGCGAAGTCGCGCTGTGTACCAGGGACTACTTCGTTGATTATCACTCACTTCCGAAGTACTGAGTGTGTAATACAGTGTGTTACTGTGTAAATAGTGTGTGAAACTGTACATATTTAAATTTTGGTGAATTTTTAACAATAAATATTGCGACAATAAACATTTATTTTGGACACATTACTGACACATGTATCACAGTTCCATGGAACATTATTAACGTTCTACGGAACACATATTGTAAAGGAAACAAATATTCATCATATATGATAAAACAAAAATAAATAAAACTGCATTGGAAATACATTGAACAAATAATTGAAAATATATATGTTGCATCTCGCAGTATTGAATGGCCCATGTGACCGCCTCTGGGAATTTCACCCACAAGCGACCAGCCCATGACGCCCCCTTCTCCACGTCCCCACAGCCAAAGTAAGTTGATTTTTTATTTTTACATGTACGTGTTCAGGAAAGGGATTTTATCGTTTTCCCAAAAACAAAAATGCAAACACTTGATCTTATGCACACAGAGGGAATGTCACGATAAACTCGGCGAATCACAGTGGTTTAAGACAGATATCCAGACAGCAAGTTTAGCAAGAGTCCATCTCCTTTGTCACTCTTAGAATGGCAACAGATTCTAATCTGTGCCACTTCAGGCTAATATAATGAAAAACTGAACTATAGAACTACTGAAGTACTTGGTAATTAAATATGTTAATTTACTGTCAACCGGAAGGTCAACAGCAAAGGTAATCTACGTTAATCACAATCTTGTATCTCAGACAATCAAATAAATCAAAACAATAATTCGCTATGCATAACTACTCAGTCACTCTGACCAATTAAACACTCAGTGGGTAATTGCATTAATTACTGTCAAACGGACATACAATTAATCGAGAACGAATTACATTACCCCATCACTGTCACTCACGACAGCTTGCCAAACAAAACTATGTCACTTCACTTTATGACATTAATTACCCTTAATTCCTTATCACTAAATCCTTAATTATCAACTAAAGATCACATCAAGTCCTTGTCACGCAGACAAGCAAAACACGGTAATAAGTTGCTTCACTACTCAGTGCTAATTTATCACACTGAACGACAAATCACAACACAACACAATCGTAATTAATAATCACAAGAATATTTATCAATAAACACAGTAATTTCTTACCTAGGGTATGACAACAGATAACCCCTTACCTCTCTTGAATCACTGGTTTTTCTTGGATTTAGAAAACACGTTCATGGAATTCTCTACACAGAACGGTATAATATTAAAACGAAAAAATCGATAACATAATTGTACCTCTGACTATAATTGAGTTCCCTGGTGTATTACATACACAACATTAACTACCTTATCACAGTAGTTCCCTCCAACGTAACGTGGTCGCTCTTTACAGGTGCGTCTTCCTCAACTATGCTTCCTGCACCTAACCAGGAGCTCTAGGAAAACGTTCTACCGGAAGTTGACTTAACATCAACCAAAGAAACTTCAGCACCAAGTACAGAAATATGAGTAATCACTTAGACCGGCCTTCTCAAGCACACTTCTCCCATACATACTGACACTGAATACGGCAGTTGACTGAAGTTCATCCAAACTTCCTCCTCACGTTGTTATAGGAGACCATGTGTAGTGTGACCCGGTGTTAAAACGGGGTGGTGATCAGGTTACCTTACCTTGAGGTTACCTTGAGATGGTTTCGGGGCTTAGAGTATCTGCGGCCCGGTCCTCGACCAGGCCTCCTCAGCACAATGTTTGCTGTTTGGACACTGCCACATGTGATGACGAGTCTGACGCAGCACGGTGTGGCGCGGCAAGGCCAACTGTGCAGGTTCCTTTAACTGACAAGACTCGAGTGGGATGGCTACCCACACACGAGAGCATTATTTTATCGCTCAAACGATAGTGAGCTGCCCCTCAGCTCTTGTGAGGAAGAGAGAGTTAGCACACATGCTGCACCGTGTGGCGCTTTACTCTGATGACAACCTTGTGTTCAAGTTACACGGGGTGGTCCAACGGATTGGGCGGGAATTTCTGTCCCCCAGAACTGGCTGAAGCCAAACTATTTTCCTAAGTAACGTATTGGCAGCTACTGGGCACAGTCTCTGATCCCTTCAGATTACTGCGTGTCACACTAGGTTGACAGATGGTCACAATATGAGCAGATGCACTATAAAGAAGTCTGCCTTACACTGTGTGTGACCTCGTGGTGAGTTACAGTATATATTCTGCTTCCTTTCACTATTAAATTATCGTAATTCCTATCGCCGCAATCCCAGATTCTGCTTGATGGACCCGCAATGACAGAACAATGATAAATGAGTTACTAACTGTCCCCAAGACAGTATTTCTCGTCGTTTGGTCGAACCACGAGAAAACATGTCTGACAAACACAGCAACATGGGGCTGAATGTCTACCCAGGGCAGGACAGGAGTGGGCCATGCTTTTGCCCTCTGTTCTACGAGTTGACCAATCAGCAGCTAGGCCTATGCATACAATGAGATGCCCCACGAATCACAAGGCTACCTTCAGTCACGTGGTGCCTTGTGACGTTAGTACTGGGAGACCTGGTGTTTACTCAAGCGACTAGAACAGTTGGTTATACTACCACCACCAATACCTGTTTCTCCTCTTTCCATACACTTAAATGTTAAATACATGATGATGACCCCATATCTTCTCACAGAAAAGCATCGGCGGCCTCCATAGTCTTACTGAACAGTCCTGGGTCAATGTTCTTCATATACATCAAACAAGAGATGTCTGTGAAGAACTGCAGAATCTAGAGTGAGTGCACTTTGGTGCACTCGTGTCAGAGTGCAACCTGGCGACTTGCGCTCCAACACATATTCTAAAACCTAACTGGTAATCGCTTCCCCCCACAGTACACAACTTTCCTACGTGTTACTAAGACATCCATAAGGTAAACTTTCCTACGTGTCAGTAAGATATTCATAAGGTTTACAAATTATCTACGTGTCACTAAGATATTCACATGGTACACAACTTACCTATGAATCACTAAGACTCCATAAGGTACACAACTTACCTATGAATCACTAAGACTCCATAAGGTACACAACTTACCTATGAATCACTAAGACTCCATAAGGTACACAACTTACCTATGAATCATTAAGACTCCATAAGGTACACAACTTACCTATGAATCACTAAGACTCCATAAGGTACACAACTTACCTATGAATCACTAAGACTCCATAAGGTACACAACTTACCTATGAATCATTAAGACTCCATAAGGTACACAACTTACCTATGAATCACTAAGACTCCATAAGGTACACAAGTTACCTATGAATCACTAAGACTCCATAAGAGGGCATCTCACATAAATATGAAATAAATGAAAAGTAGGTCGATTTCCTTTTCGATTAAAAGTAGGTAGGTCGAAAGATCAAACGTTTTTGACGAGTTGTATATAAAAAGGGTTTCATCTGGTCCAAGTCTCAGCATCGTAGCATAAATTGGGAGAAAATATATTGAATTATGTGTAAAAAAAATACCGAAATATTCATTACCGATTATCAAACAAAAGTGTCAACTAAAATCATGTCTAGACTCTCAGTTATCAAAATAGCATATATTAAAAACAAATTATAATTATTTTTATTAAAAAAAATTTAGTTAATTTTTTTTCTTATTTGTTTATCGGACAATTTGCATGAAACTTATACACCTTATACAATTGGTTGATGTCAATCTCAGCCACAGATGGCAGCACCTTAGACTATAATATTTTAATGATTTATTTTTTTAGTAACATAGGCGACTTGAAACTTTCATTTTTATTCAATTTACATGAAACTTACACCTTATATGTAAAGTTTAAAGTCTCTAAAATCTGGGGCCGTTTTGCTTCCCTAAGTTCATTTATTTATTTTATAATTAGCAATAAACATGATATCTATGTATAATTTTTGGGGAGGAACTTTGATTATTTGCATTAGGAGAACTTAAGATGTTTTGAAAAATCCCCGGCTACAGATCCTTTATAATATGCTAATGTGTCAGAAAAGTATCATAGAATGATTATATCTGAAAGGTGTGGTTGTTTCAAGTCGCGTTGAAATATGTAATATTCGTTAATAAAAAAACGCCAAAAAATTAAATCTTCCTTTCTATTTAGGTTGCAGTACTGAAACTTGGAACAAGTGCAACCCTTTTTATATACAACTAGTCACAAAATTGTGGTAGACATTGAACAACTTTCATTTTCCATTCTATTGGCCCCTTATTATAAGGTACACAACATACCTATGTATCACTATGACATCCATAGGGTACCCAATTACCTACGTGTCACATAGACATCCGTAAGGTACACAACTTACCTACATGTCACATAGACATCCATAAGGTACACAACTTACCTACGTGTCACATAGACATCCGTATGGTACACAACTTACCTACCTATCAATTAGACATCTGTAAAGTACACAACTTACCAACGTGTCACTAAGACATCCATAAGGTGTACAACTTACCCACGTGTCACTAAGACATCCATAAGGTACACAACTTACCTACGTGTCACTAAGACATCCATAAGGTACACAACTTACCTACGTGTCACTAAGACATCCATAATGTACACAACTTACCTACGTGCCACTAAGACATCCGTAAAGTACACAACTTACTCCCCTATGTCACTAAGACACTGTTACTGTTACAGAAGTCTTTGTTTGGAGGACGGGCTGCTTTGTTGACGACTTTTGTTCAAACCACAACACTGTAAATGCTTTACCCACATCAGCCCGTCCTATAAACATAGACCCAAAAGTGATTCCATGCACCCGCCAAACCCCCTCTTTATGAATGAAAAACGGTTTACACAGGACTCACAACTGATTTCGTTTGAACACTTCCGGAACAAGTGCATCACTGACGAATTTTGTTCGAACCACAACGCTATAAATGCTTCACCCACGTATTGCAAATACAAATAATCGCCAACAGAACCTAAACCCCTAACCTAACCTAACCTATGCCTATATATGCACAATATGCTAATATCTTATAATATTAATTTATATTTGAGAAACTTCCTGTTTTGAATGAACAGCATGTAAAAACTTAGGAATGCATCTGTGGGGTCGACCGCTGGATGTAATGGACTTGAGTCAAGGACGAGCTGCAGGAAAGAACTTGTTCCGGAAGTATTCAGACGTCATCACTTGTGAGTCGTGTGTAAAACGTCTTTCATTCATAAACAGTGGGTTTGGCGGGTTTATGGAATGGTCTTTGTCCATTGTTTATGAGAACGGCCTGCACTTATTATGTGTCACTACCTCACTGGCAACACTTGCTTATGGCGTAACACTCGACTCAGAGTCTCAAGAGTCGTTAAATATGACGCTAGTTCACGGGAGTCCTTACACAGCAGACTCCAGCCGTGTAATTGTGGTTCACCTCACTGGTCCTCTGTACTATAACACATGGCTCTACAAGGTATTTTCCCATCCACTGTCTCATAACACACTGAGCTGCCAACGGCTTATCCTTGACCGTACTGGCGACGTAATTGCAGTTATATCCTTGTTAGATGTTAATCCAATAACACCTGCAATTACCACTGATTCGGCTCTGGTATATTACCTGTGCAAATGTCACTTACTAATGATTTAGGAAAAGAAGGGCTGCCCTTGAGCTCAACCAGGCAGCGTGTCTCCTCTGTGCGTTCTTAGCACTGAATACCGCTCTTAGCTTCCACCGGCGGGCTGGTAGATTCTGTGATGTCATCAACTGA
Organism: Procambarus clarkii; assembly: GCF_040958095.1. Taxonomy (NCBI): domain Eukaryota; kingdom Metazoa; phylum Arthropoda; class Malacostraca; order Decapoda; family Cambaridae; genus Procambarus; species Procambarus clarkii. Next base: position 30,601,557 of record NC_091200.1, read on the forward strand.
CAACCAATCACAACATTAGGCTTCCCAAGTATTGACTTCAAGTGCATCTGATTGCTGCGTGCGCCAGTTCTAGCTCTTTGCATCATCGCTAGTTCAACGGCCTACCACAAGGGGCGACATCATCTGAAGAGAGAAGGGGATGCCTTGCGGTCACTCGGAGTTAACGGTCGTGGGATGAGAGTCTTTCAGTGTTCTCCACTACAAACTCAGGGTAGAAATTATCCCACTTAGCACTGGGTTCCTCACCCCTGAGCATACATCTCTGCTAATTCAATTGCACCGCAACCAGTCGACCTAGGGGGTCGACACTGACAACTGCTCTTTCCATGACGAATTCATGGACTCCAAACTTGACAAGTATCGGATGACAACTAAGAAAGTTTCGCCCTGCAAGCAAATCTGTAGGGAAACTTTACAACATGAGCAGTCTTGAGCCTGTGCTATAACGGAGGACCTCTTCACACATGCTTTTGCCATCAACTAATGCATTACTTGAGTAGGAGTTTTGTTACTATACATGGCTTCCTATTAAATGTTTGCAAGTCCTATGTTGATTTTTCCAAATCAATCCACATATTATTAGATTAAAATTTATTTAATAACCCCCTCTCGCCTCACAGTTTTTTGGGCACATTTCGAGTAATGATCTTTATTTTTACATCAATAAGGTTGTGATCTGAGTATGTGGTATCTGAGATCGTAATGTCCATCATTATTTCTTCAGTGATTGTGAAGATCACATATCGAATACTATTGTACCTAGTTGGCTAGGTTATTTCCTGGTTGAGCGAAAATTTGTCAGAACCAAGTAGTTTGCTTACCTGTGGCTCTTATTTCCTAGTATAACATTGTTTGCTATTCACCATCTTGGACTGTGCAGGTTGAAGTCTCCAAGGAACATAATATTTAGTGGAAGGGGTGTTTATGATGGCACGTTTGGAGGAAAGGTGTATTATGATGTTGCTGTTGTTGGTCGTCTTTCCTTTCGGACAACCAACCCAAAATTACGTAGAGTGCTTACTTTTTACCAGGAGATCACCCTGGGTGCTTCTGGCACTTGGAGAGGGGTTCAACGTCACACGTTTAATGGGTTGCGGCTCCAATACTGACCTCGTTGTCACGTGCACACACCCACTCGACCCGCTGTGACTCCCCACTCTCTCCTTATTTGGTATGATCTCCTCAATCTCCACTTTTCTTTGATATTACTCCGTACTACCCTGTCCACAGCTGTGGTTCTTGGTTCTTTCTCTCTCTCTCCCTCTCTTTCCTACTTTCTGGGAAGCCTCACTAGGACAAGGTCAAACACCGGCAAATTTGAATACATTTACTGGACAAGTCACATGCATAATACATACACATATATAATAATATGACTCCAACGCTCTATACTATTGTAATCAGGTTGCACTCCAATACCAACAGGACTCTATCTTCTGCTTATCAAGTGGTAGTCTAACTGCTATCTCACCACTTATACCACCAACCTCACCAAGTAGGTCAAGTCTCATGAGACAATATTGCACTATCAGCAAGAGAATATATATATATATATATATATATATATATATATATATATATATATATATATATATATATATATATATATATATATATCACTAAGAACTCTTTGACCCGGCCAGGATTCGAACCCATGCCGTCCAGGATCACCCCTAAACGTACACAGTACCGTGACCACCGCACCAATGATCGTCGGTGGTCACGGTACTGTGTACGTTTAGGGGTGATCCTGGACGGCATGGGTTCGAATCCTGGCCGGGTCAAAGAGTTCTTAGTGATATATGGCTTGCGCGTTCATGCAGCTTTCTCACACACACACACACACACACACATATATATATATATATATATATATATATATATATATATATATATATATATATATATATATATATATATATATATATATATATATATATATATATATATATATATATATGCGAACAAGCCTGAATGGTCCCCAGGACAATATGCAACTGAAAACTCACACCCCAGAAGTGACTCGAACCCATACTCCCAGAAGCAACGCATCTGGTATGTACAAGACGCCTTAATCCACTTGACCATCACGACCGGACAAAATGAGGTGATAGCCTAAGCTATTTGAACCACCCCACCGTCGGCACTCGGATAGTAATCTTGGGCATAGCATTTTACCAAATCACCTCATTCTTTGGGGCACACGTGAGGAACACAAATGCGAACAAGCCTGAATGGTCCCCAGGACAATATGCAACTGAAAACTCACACCCCAGAAGTGACTCGAACCCATACTCCCAGAAGCAACGCATCTGGTATGTACAAGACGCCTTAATCCACTTGTAACGGGGGGTGGTTGCCTTAGGAACTCTGGAGGGTGCTCTAGAATAGTTAGCTAACTGGGGACGGGATAACGGACAAGAGAGAGCTGTTTCCCCCGGCCTCGTTAGTTAACTGGGGGGTGGAATAATGGACAAGATAGAGCTATTTCCCCCACCCCCCGTTACAATGATGGCAGCGGTGTTGAACAATGTTTAAGGTATTGGTGTTCTTTTGAACATTGTTCAGTCCCACGTGTCCTTTTGCCGCTCAGGCGCTATCAGGGAGATCTTGACAGGTGTTTTACTTTCGCGAGTTAGCGAGTTTTCAGGTTAGGAGATGGTGATTCTCTGGTGTTGTGGTTTAGTGATTTTGTGAGTTTTGTGGTATTCAGGGAATGTTCACCAGAACTTGCGTGTGTAGTGATTTATGTTAGTTATAAGATTTGGTGATTTGGGAACTTAGCGGTGTTGGTAGTGCAGGTCAGCTGAGTGTGACAGGTGACCTCGCATGTCCCACGGGGACACCCAGCCACCGCTGGTCTCCAGGTCAGTGGGGAGTGGCAGGTGTAGTTTTTAAATAGTTTAAGTAGTGGTTCTGCTCAGATTATTGCGATCGACTGTTTTACTCCATTTGAACGCAATAACCCGAGGTGTACTGGTATTGTACAGCATGCTAGGGGGAGGCTTAGTATGTCAGTAGACTTCACGTTGGGGACGCTCGACGTTAGATAGTCTGGTCACAGGAGTGGCAACAGTTTGGAGTTGTTGACCGGCGGAGATGCTAGGGAAACACTCTGGGTCACGTAGGTGGCTGTAGGTTAAGGGTGGGAGTAATGGTTAATTATGTACTTAAGATTAGGAACGGTACAGTTAAGTTTAGGCTAGGGTTTTGTCTATTAGTGTTGATTTTTTTTGTGACAAGTTAAAGGTAGTGATGACCTTATTCTCTCTTCTCTAACTTTACTCTGTTACTGTTTTATGTTCCACCAAGTCAATATCATCCAGAGTTAATTGGATTATTAAAATTTAAGTGTAGTTGTTGCCAGGAGGAGAGCTTATAATTGGACTGTGTGAACCCTATACAAACTACAGGGTCACACAACAAGATGGAACACGGGTATTGTCGCCTTTATGTTCATCCACAGGTGGGAGCCAGAAGAGAGGCGAGGTGCACATACAAAAGAGGGAGACGGTTGCTGTGTACCATACTCACGGGCGTTTATCACCACCTCGACGACCAGCCCACTGCCTGGAGGTCATGGTTCCACTACCACCACCACCCCAGGGGACCCCAAGATGGAGCCCTCTCGGTCGGTCAACATTGGTCTACCCAGTGGACCCCAGGACGGACGGACCCCAGTGGACCCCAGGTCGTTTTTTTTGCCTCGTGTCCCTTGCTGGTGTCAGCATCATTGCATGGAGCGTAATTGCAAGACAGGATCGTTTGCCTTAACTGGCCGCCCCTCCTACAAGCATGTTGCTCTGTTGAGTGATTCTTCCTGTGTCATGCGGACTTGATGTGGCTGTCAGAAGTAGCTCTCTGAAGGAGGCGTGCTGGAGCAACAGGGAGGAAGAAGAGTAGGATGGGATTTCTACTGTTGGCAACTATATGAAGGTCTCGAAACTTGTAGTCCCTATAGCTGTGAAGAACCCCAATATACGTCTCTCATGGTGACTGACGTAGGGCCAATTACAGATCAGCTGGGACAACCGAATTCCACGGTCCTGTGCTCAGTTCAAGTAGTAACGGCTTTCGGGTTGACCAAGTGTTGTTGTGCGTTAACGACGGAGAAGCGACGGAGGCAGTTGTGTTGAAGAAATGTGGTACAGGATTATCTACAAGACCAAGCAGTGACGTCGCCCAGCCAGAGACAATGGACGTCTGTCTATATATTTCATTTTTTAGAGTAGGATGATGTATATTTGTTTAGCTAGGATGTATTTTTTTTTCGTTAATAAAGTTGTTGCACACAGCTAGCTTGCTTTAGCAGTGTTGCAAAAACTTTATTTCGGGGAGAAGGGGAGATGTAACACTAAAAGTGTTTGAGTTAGTTTATTTAAAATATATATAGAGTACACGAGTCACAGACAAGGATCGGAGAGGCGCCAGTTGTCTGCCTGAGATCTCACACCTCTAACCGTTAACGACCCCAAGTGACCTGAGGTCAGATCATGAGAATTTCACCTTGCTTCCGCTAAGCGTATAATTGGAGCCGGGTAGCCTTCAAACATGCCGACGTTTAAGGAGTGGCTTGGTAGTGCCGGAGGCTATCTACTTGTGGGCGGAGTTAGCTACTAGGTTCCCCAATATAAACTCTGAGAGCTATCGAGCATGAAGCAATAGGAGACCGGCCAGCGGAGCAGAGCAGAGGCCAGCCGTCGAGATAGGCCGTCACCAGACGGGGGGTGACGCTGCCTGAAAATTGCAGACCCCCCCCCCCCCCTCTCTATTCAACTTAGACTCAGTCCTCGGTGAGTGAACATTTAGGTGACTTGGTCGTGTTTACATATGTTGTGTGATGATCAGGGGCAGTCAAGTTGTAGGGTTCTCGTATTCTTGGATGATGACTCACTTTGCATATTAAACTGGAACATTTTAATTGAATTGCTAAATTATGATACTTCATGTGAAATATAATTATGAATTTATTATTTAAATTGTGTTTAACTTTGTTCCCTAGAGCTTTGAGTTGAGGATTTGAGAAAGCCTCTGTGGTTACTGGGTTCATGATATAAATGAGTACATGTTTGGAGTTGATACATGGTACAGAGGGAACATACTAATAATGAACTCATGATAACATGAGTCTCATGATTTAGCAGTCTCCGTGGTGTAGTGGTAAGACACTCGCCTGGCGTTCCGCGAGCGCTATGTCATGGGTTCGTATCCTGGCCGGGGAGGATTTACTGGGCGCAATTCCTTAACTGTAGCCTCTGTTTAACGCAACAGTAAAATGTGTACTTGGATGAAAAAACGATTCTTCGCGGCAGGGGATCGTATTCCAGGGACCATAGGATTAAGGACTTGCCCGAAACGCTACGCGTACTAGTGGCTGTACAAGAATGTAACAACTCTTGTATATATCTCAAAAAAAAAAAAAAAAACAAAAAAACAAAAAAAAAAAAAAAAAAAAAAAACATCCTTTGAGAATTTTGTGATACAGGCAAGTTCCATTCCTTGTCTTGTATGTAATGATCATGAATGGATGGTGGCAGCATTTCGTCTTCTACTATCTACTCTTCTACTTCTACTATCTACTCTTCTACTTCTACCTATCTACACCTCTCCCTCCACCCCCTCTCTAAACTCTCACTTTCAACTAATGACCCTCCTCGCTCCTCCCACCTCTCGCCCTCTCACCCCCAAGCCCTCACTAATTACTTCACTATTCATTTCTTTCCTTTCGTTTTCTCTTATACGTTTGTGGCAATGATTCTGTATTCTAGAGTTCTCTCTAGAATTTCGGGTAGCTGATCCAGTTACGGCGCCTTGTAGTCTTTGCACCTAGGTAGTCAAATACCTAGGTTTACAAGGTGTTGAACGAGAGAGGTTGCCTTAGGAACTCTGGAGGTGCTCTAGAATAGTTAGCTAACTGGGGACGGGATAACGGACTAGAGAGAGCTGTTTCCCCCGGCCTCGTTAGTTAACTGGGGGGTGGAATAATGGACAAGATAGAGCTATTTCCCCCACCCCCCGTTACACACTTGACCATCACGACCGGACAAAATGAGGTGATAGCCTAAGCTATTTGAACCACCCCACCGCCGGCACTCGGATAGTAATCTTGGGCATAGCATTTTACCAGGATCACCATATATATATATATATATATATATATATATATATATATATATATATATATATACAACTTTAGAACACTTTCCCACCAGGAGACTCGAACCCTAGCCAGCACAGAAGCCTTCCAGCAACTGGCATAACAGGTACGCCTTAACCCTCTCCACCACCCGCTCAGACCCTTAAAAGAGATGGTAATTTTGGAGTATTTAAATACACCAAAGATCATCACCTCCCAAGAGCACTAGAGCAAGTGAGGGGTCATTTAGACGTTAATTTCATCAAGTCCCTGTTAATATGGGAAGACACAGTGTCTATGCTTAAGGCACAACTCTCCTAAACACGAGAGTTAAGTATACAACTTTAGTCTCCTGGTGGGAAAGTGTTCTAAAGTTGTATACTTAACTCTCGTGTTTAGGAGAGTTGTGCCTTATATATATATATATATATATATATATATATATATATATATATATATATATATATATATATATATATATATATATATATATATATGTCGTACCTAGTAGCCAGAACGCACTTCTCAGCCTGCTATGTAGGGCCCGATTTGCCTAATAAGCCAAGTTTTCATGAATTAATTGTTTTTCGACTACCTAACCTAACCTAACTTTTTCGGCTACCTAACCTAACCTAACCTATAAAGATAGGTTAGGTAGGGTTGGTTAGGTTCGGTCATATATCTACGTTAATTTTAACTCCAATAAAAAAAAATTTACCTCATACATAATGAAATGGGTAGCTTTATCATTTCATAAGAAAAAAATTAGAGAAAATATATTAATTCAGGAAAACTTGGCTTATTAGGCAAATCGGGCCTTTCATAGTAGGCCGAGAAGTGCGTTCTGGCTACTAGGTACGACACACACACACACACACACATATATATATATATATATATATATATATATATATATATATATATATATATATATATATATATATATATATATATATATATATAAACACATACAAGGAAAACCAGCCTATGACTGCAATAACATAAATATCGATATAAATATTCCTTGATAAACAACAATGATCAATTAATCACCCTATCAGTTCTAGAACATATATATCTCTGCAGGTAATCCAGCCTACGGTCACAACTCTATACTTCAGTATAAGTACTTCTTGGCACAAAAATGGTAATCACTCACTCACCTTTCACTGCGTCTTGCACGCTAATGACAACCAAACACACTAACAACTCCCTACAAGTGGTCAATAAGAGCTTCCTTTCCACATCTGGAAGTTCACTACCCTGACATCTTCAGGTATTCCTAGAATCGTCTACCAGGATGACTCCACAGCTCTCCTGGCTGCTACACCATGAAGTCTTCCTTAGCAACAATGGTGCTTCACCATTGGTATTACAGAAGCATGTGAAACTTCATTCCACTGCTTCTCTTCTCACAGCTTGAGGTCCTGCTCCTCACTGTATGGCTGCTCTTCCACAGAGCGCAGTACCTTCCACAACCTTTCAGTCTCATCAACTACTCCCTCTCTGCTGGCTTCGAAGTTCTCAGCAACTCGTTCCCCAGACAAACCTGCAACCCATCGACACGCCAATAAAAATGTTCCCTATAAACACATAAACCAAATAAACCACACAATTAATGTTTCCACCCAACATCTCTCTGCTTTCTACATGCTGTGAGTGTGGACTTCCCCATTATGGCTGGTCCATCCGCCATCCCACCTGGCGGCCCTCGAGACAGCTGGCAGTCGGCCCTCAGTTGCCCTTCAGTGGTCGTTGTTGTTGGATGTCGCTCCGCACTCCAGAACGTTCCTCCATCTTTACTCTCTTATTTTGGCCTTCTGTCTTATCAAAACATGCCTATGATGTTGACCAGACCACACACTAGACGTTGAAGGGACGACGACGTTTCGGTCCGTCCTGGACCATTTGGAGAATGGTCCAGGACGGACCGAAACGTCGTCGTCCCTTCAACTTCTAATGTGTGGTCTGGTCAACATACTTCAGCCACGTTACTGTGACTCATCGCCTGCATGCCTATGATATCAACAGACACTTGCTACGATCGCTGGGCACACAATCAACTATAGACAATCACTGTAAACTGGTTCAAATTGTGCTTACCACAAAAGGTCTCTTGCAGGGCGCTCTCTGAATGGGCGGCGACACTCAGGGCGCCTCAGGCTACCCACAGAACTGCTTTAACTGCCACCCTCAAATGTTTCTGGGCGGCTTCACAATCTCTCCTTGCCGTCCACGATTTGAGACCACACGTTCCCTGCTCGATTCCACAGCTAAAACGTCTGCACACTTCCATCCTCTTGAAGGTATATCAACTAGGGGTTCCTCTCCAACAGGAACTCACAGGAGCTCGGCTTCCCCTCACAATGTCTGGTGCTCAAGTGAGCTCAACGTCCTCAGAAGCGAGCCTCACGCCTCTAGCAAACTCTCCACAACTCATGTCTAGTCATTTACTTATATTCTTGATCACTGCCCATACTCCTAAACTATTTATCAAATCCAACCAATTATTTTACGGATGAATCTTCATGTCTATATTTCTTTGACCTCCAAGTCAGGTCAGGCCTGATAGAATAATTCTCAAAAGGAAGACTCGTTTTTCGGCTACCTGAGATCATAACAGGTGGTTGACGAATCTTAATCTGGTATGTGTTTGGGAGGGAAAAGGAGTTTCGTGGTGAGGTATGTATGGAGAGCATTCACTTGAGTGATGGGTCTGTGGTAGGTAGGTATGGCTGGTATGCTTCATAGGGCGAGGGAATTGTTGGGTGATATGTATTCCAGGGTGCAGTGTGATTGTGAGAGGTTTTAGTAATTTAGTTTGAAAGTGGTTTTCCTGGGTTGAGTTTCTCTCTTTAGAAACTGAAGAGTGGTAACACACCAGGGTGTGATGGTCTCCATGTAGAGTTTTGTTTTATTTCGGGAGGAAATTGGAATAGATGTTAGGGGAGTGATTGCATTTTTATTGGGTTAGGAGCCTTTGGCAGATGAACAAATCCACAAGGGTCGTGATGAGGGTTCGAACCAATGTTCCAGAGAAACCCAGATGCACCTTAATCGACTGTGCCACGACATGGGTAAAAAGATTGCAACCAGGAGTTCTACTGACCTCACACGGGTCCTCCAGTCTCTCCGAGACAAACCAGGGTTTTATACAATTTCCCCCATGCTCTCAGGCTCTGTCAACAAGCTGTTCTACCTCTTCTCCCTGACTGTCTCGGCGAGATTGCAGGATTCGTGTGAGGCCAGTAGAACTCCCGGTTGCAATTCTTTTACCCATGTCGTGGCATAGTCGATTAAGGTTCCTTTGGGACGTAGGTTCGAACCCTCATCATGACCCTTGTGGATTTGTTCATTTGATGCGACATGCCATTGGGATTTCTGTGTGTTTTTGGCAGATTCCCAATATTTAGTGACTGTGCAGTTGTTGCCAAAAGGTTAAAATATTAGTTATTTTTGCTTTTAAATACGGATTACAAGAGAGTAGCAAGATTATTTAGCAGTCACACACAGAAATCAGAAGAGCGTGATGCATCAAATGAACAAATCCACAAAGGCCGTGATGAGGATTCGAACCTACGTCTGAGACATGCTCTCAGACGTAGGTTCGAATGCTCGTCAAGTCCCTTGTGAATTTGTTCATTTAATTAGCAGTCGTCTGTATGAGGTCGTGAAGGTCTAAACCTCATTCCACTGACTAATTACTCTGGGCGGATGTTTATAACTCTGAACGAAGTCACTCTGATATACGAAGGATCTTTTGGTCCTTCATCAGTGAGGGACGCTAAAGAAGTAAAAAGTCCATACATGAGATGAGACGAACACAATGGCTCACGTTGCTAGTGATCATCTGAGGGGTAGGACAGCAGTTGGTTATTGACCCGAGATTAAATTTCTGTGACAACGGTGTGGAGGAGCTGGAGATCTATCTTTTGGTGGTAAAGGGTGTTCTTTTGACAGTGTTTGTCTATTACCACCATTCGCTTGTAGAAGCCTCCATGCCATAGTGTTTTGGGGGTATAAATTTCCATTGGCACTGCAACTGCTTCAGGACAGTACGTACAACTGGGTGATTCCAGTCCTCCCTCAGACATGCTTCCTCTACCACCAAGTAGGATCCATTGTTTGAGATCATCAACTTTGGGGAGGATGGACGGACAGCATACCTGCGAAAGGCCTGTGTGAATGGCTCTGCGCCCATCATGTTGGGGGGTTATTTCATGATGTTTCCCCCACCCGCTATTTGTTGTGGCATTATTGAATAGGCAAATGTAAGCCTTCATTGAAACTTTTTCTTTAGTACCTGTTAGTGTTATGGCGCCTGTGTAGTCTACACCAATCACCAGTGGTCTCAAAAGGACGAAGGTGGACAACTCGTTCCTAAGGGAGTGGTGGAGGTCTTGAAAAGAGGCACACCTGAGTGTCGTACCTCCCGCTGGCAACACAGGATTTTAGTTTTGACTTTACAGACTGGCAGCCTTGTGGAAGCCAGAACTGTTGTCTCAATGAGGTGATGGTATCAAGTACCCCATCATGCAGAGTGCAATGTTTGTGTATATGCAACACAATTAGACTGCTTACTATGTGGTTACGGGGGAGAAACATTGAGTGTTTTATTTCCTGATCTACATTGTCATGGTGTAAACTGCCCCTATATCTTAATACGTTATAGTTGTCTGAGCCAGTCCACAGACCCAGCTCATATACAGTTTTTACAGGAAGATTTTCATAGTCCTCAACCAGCCGTTTCAGTTTGGGCTCTTTTTACTCAAAATTTTAGGGCACTTGGTTATGGGTGTCTGATTTCTATTTTACTCAGGAAATCAAACACCATTTGAGTGACCCCCTATTAATTTGTTAAAGTCAGAATACCGAGTAGGTTCAATTACCAAAGTTCAGGGTGGTACTGGTTTCTCTGTGGGGAGCAGTGACATTAGTCACAATGACTTGTGGCTTTTGTTTAGGTCACTGGTCACTGACCAGCCACTAAGGTTCATTAAACCACATCTCGGTTTTGGCTAATTTCCTTAAAGTCAGGCCGCTGGAGAGATGGTCAGTGGGATTTTCCTTCATGTGCACATATCTGAGTTTGTACCATGCTGACAACTATCTTATATTCTTGACGTGATTGCTCATGTAGGGAGTTTTACTATTGTTATTTTTCACCCACTGTAGTACTGCCTCATTGTCTGACCATAACACTGTTTCTTCAAAGTAGATACTACTAAAGGTTTTGGTCAGATGATTAGTCCACCTTACACCTAACAGTAGGGCAGTTAATTCTAGTTGTGGCAATAACCGTTTCCATAACACTGTCACCCTAGCCTTTGAGGTGAGCAGATTTGCCTGTTCATCTGTTACTAAATAGACTACAGTGCTGTAAGCCATTGATGAGGCATCACAAAATAAATGTAACTAAATGGTCTGATTATGTCTGAACATTCGAGGTGTTTTGATGAAACATGATAGACTCTAAGATATGTACATCCTTTATTAGGTGCTGCCATTTTTCCTGTAGGGCAGATATTAGCAGATCATCTCAGCCTGTCTTCTCCTGCCAGCAGTTTTGCATAATCAACTTTCCTTTAATTAATATGTACATAATAGTCCCAAGGAGTCGACAGCCTTGCTGACTTGGAATAATAGCTTCCTCATAGCTAAATTGGTGGTATCTGGCTTTACTGCTTTGATGGATGGAGAAGTTGTTTCAGGAGTTTGACCAGAAGTTGTTTCCAACTCGACACCTAGTACATTCATCTTCTGGGTTACCTTGAAGTCGGGAAATTTTGATTCGATCAGTTGACTTAAATTGTTATTATTTAAAGCCCATGATTGTAAAGCATATTGGCTCCCAACAACTCTCGATTGGACTCATATTTAGCAGTTCCTTCTCACTGCTGGTGGTTCCATGGAAGTTGTCTAAATATAGGGTTTTGCTAATTTCAGTTTTATTTGATCTATTGGACTTCTTTAAATGTGTATCTATAGTTGTTTGAGGCAGAAACGATGAAAAAGTAGCACCAAACAAAATTGATGTAAACCTGTAGGGATTATTTCAATGCATGGACCACAAGGATCCTTTATCCATAGGACTTGGAGTAATTTTGGTCTTCCTCTTAGAGATCTACCATAAGGAGTGCCCTTAGTTATGTCAGCCATGTATGCATAAGTCCCTATGCAGAACCTTAATAGCACGTCATACAGTCTTTGTGTTTGAGTATGGCCAGTTTGAAGGCAGTCATTCAGAGACATTATTCTGTTTGGTCTTAGCACTGCAGTTAAAAACTATCCTAATAGGGGTAGTAACAGAGTCTTTCAGAACTGCATGGTTTGGCAATTAGTGCAAATCCTTAGGGTCATCATTGGTTACAATTTTGATGAATTTATTATCGAGTTGTTGAATTATATCATTGTACAATTTCAGGTTTTGTGAAATTGGTTTTGTGCCATGAAATGATTTACTAGTAGATGAAGATGATTCAGCTCCATTGTGCCTGAGCAAGTATTGATTATCTCTGTAGACCACTGAGTCCAGATATTGTTTTTCTGTCCAGGTATCATCTGGACTAGGTTGTTTAGGGACTATACCTAAAGTTTCTAGATCCCACAACTTATGTATAGGGGGTTCAAGTTCATCTTCAGACATGTCACTGAATTTAAGTGATGACTGTTCTTCTCCAAGTCACACAACCATCACTGTGTTGACTTGCTTGTTGTCTACAGGTGTGAGGTTCCTCAGACTCATTACTGGGCCAGTGAGCAATTTGCCTCCAGCAGACAATAACAGGTTCATTCCCTTCTGTTTTGTACTTCCAATGATGAATTTGTGGTAATAGTCTGCACCTACAAGTATTCCAGTATTGGTGAAGTGATCAGACGTAATTTTGTTATCAGCCAACTTAATTCCCTTTTCTTTTAGGAATTCGTCTGTTGTCCCTGGACCATGAACATGTAGGTCAAATGTAATTTTGTTAACTACTATGGCTTATACAGGTTAAACATAACCGTTTAAGCATAATAGTGATTGGATCACTTTGAAGTCTTGGGATCTTGTGTTTGTCAGGAATCCTGTTATGTTTAATTTTACCTGGGTAAAATTTTACCTGGGCTTCAATATTAATTCATCTTCCACCTTCTGTGTGACAAATATTTTTTGAGACCCTGCATCAAATAACCTGCAAGTGTTGTCCTTAGCCCTCTTTTATATAGGGATGAGTTGGGCAGTGGGCAAAATTGCATTATTACTTGACTTTGTCGATAGGACACTTTTGTCAGGTCGTACTTTGCAGAACGGCGCTGTGATCAAAGTCTCTTCCTCAACTTTGGCCTTGGGGAACTTTGACTGTATGTATCCACACAGTGAAATGTGGTGTTGGCCCTTATTGCACCTATTGCAGGTGCATAGTTGGACTGCACAGGTACAGGAGTCATGTGACCATAGGCACTTTGTGCATTTGTACAACTCCTAGAGTCGCTTTACTCTTGTAGTACGATCAGAGTAATTCGAGCAGTGATATATTGAATGATCTTTTTGCCAAAACAAATACATTCTCCAGCCTACAGTACCTCTGGAATTTACAGCCTTAGGTGACACAGTGATTGTTGGCTTTGAGAAACTCATTGCATATGTCCCCTCACTGCCCAGCTTCCACCTAGGATTGGAGATGGTTGATTTAGCTTGAGTAAGAAACCTTGTCATACTCTTTGGTCTCACTGATTTCTCAGTGTCTGAATTTTCAGTGTCAGAATTAATTTTTTTATGAGCTTTCATTCTATTGACAGTCATTCTCCTTCCCAGGAAGATTGATTCCTTCATATAGGGAAAGGATGTCTGTCGCATAGTGAGATCAGATTTCAGCTAAAGCATCTCGAGGAAGCTTCCTCTGGATGCTCAGCTTTGTGACCATTCGGAAGCTTGTACATCTACAATGGTGACAAGGGCTTTCACAAGTGACTCCACCTTTAACCTGAAGTGTTGAAGGGAGTCTGCTCAGTTGGTAGGTGAGATTAAATCCACCAATTAATATAAAAGATTAACTATACTTATTTCTTTGTTGAAGTAATTGACTTTCAACAACTGTAAAGCTATGTCATATGTGTCCTCATCGAGAGACAGATTAGCCATGACCTTCCTGGTTTCCCCTTTGAAGAGGTTTTGAAGGCATGTGAACTTTGTCACCTTTGTTATGGTTGTCTTAGAATAAACATGAGTGTTAAAAGGACATCCATAGGGTGTCCAAGGGATTGTCATAGCCAGGGGGTGGTAATGGGGGACATGCTCCCATGACTTATAAAATGCTTCTATATGGCATGCGTCTCCAATAGCCTCTGACAACCAACTCCAACTCCTGGCCTGCACAGTCTTTAAGTCCGGCAGAACTGCTTTTACCGACAGGAGAAGGGGCGAGGGCGTGTAACTCTGGTGCTTTAAAACCAGCTGCTCCGGGTACTCGATAGCCTGGGAAGACAGCCCATCTAGCGGAAGGAAAACTTGATTTTTAACCTCCGCTGCCTTGCGGCCATACCCCTTTTTTGAAAAAGGCTTCAGGAGTCAACCTCAAGGAAAAATCCGGAGTTGGAGCCCCTAAGACAGTTCGTTGTTGAGGTCGAACTCGTTCTGGCAGCTCCTACGACGTTGCTAGAACCATGTGTATTGGCATTTGCCTTTCTATTGGATAATTTCAGCAACGTGGAGAGGGGGGACCTGTTGCATGGGTAACAGTTTCTCCTCCATATCTACCTACCCAGGCTTTGCGCCCTCTCAGGGCGCAACTCCATAGTCTTCAGAGACTGAAGGATGCCTACTACTAGGGTGTAGAGTAGGCATCCTTCAAATTGTCAGATAGTTCAGCAAAAGTTGGTAAGTCTAAAGGCGATAATTGTGCCTCTGACTCTGCTGAACTGCATTGAGACACAATTATTGAAGGTGTTGCCTTATGTACAGCTAGTAAGTTGAGTAAATGGTTTAACTTTGCATGAGTATCATCCTCGAAGATTGCCAGCTCAGACCTGATTTGTTCCATATCGTCAGTGGTTGTGTCACTGGCAAAAAGTTCACTTCGGTACAATTCAGTCATTCTTTTCACTTCATCGAATTTTTTATCAGCCACCCATAGAGAGATTTCTAGCTGGATAAAATCAACTGGATAAATTGATTGATGTGACAAATTTTCACATCTACTGAGTAGTTTCGTCAAGTTGCCTTTAAATGCTACTAAAGGTCCAAGCTACGTTTTATTTTCTGTGGATGAGCCATGGTGGCTGATTGGTTAAGTTTGGTTGATCTCATAGTTTCTAAATGAAGATAACTGGGGTATTGATTCATAGAAGTGAACAATACTGAGTAGAAATAGCATAGACTTAATATCCAGTCACAAGGCTATATCCTACCTGTAGAGGTTGGTAAATTGTATGTACGTAATCACACATAATTTGAGAGGTAATCAGTGTCACTGTAAGAATACCTCAGGCCAGCCCATCATTTTCAACATTGGAAGGATTAGAGACATAATTAACTTTCAAAGATGAAATTGATAAAGTTAAAATCTAAATGAGTATAGTATATGTAATATAATATGAGTAACATAATTATGTGAACAACACAACTCGTGTTGTTATTGATGCCACCCTATCTAGGGTCCGCACATTGTTTAAATATTGGCTAGTTTGCTCAATATATAGTTCAACACTAGACAAGTTGGTATCCTACCCTATATAAGGACTGACAACAAGTAAATTTATATTATTGTCCAGTAAAGACAAAAGTTCAGTATTTTATTTGCGTTATATTTATATGCTAAATTTTTCTCTCTAAACTTTAGAGAAATATATATACATTTATGTCTAGTAATCTCGAATCAACCTCCTTTGATATTTATTGGTGTTAATTATTTTGTTAAGTGATGTATTTGTAGGTTGTGTGTTTGTCCGTTTTCTCCTTCACCTCACTCCATAACACGCCACTTACTCAAATTAAACTCCATTTGCCGAGTGGTATTGCATACACTAATTGTATCCAGATCGTCTTGATGGGAATAACAATCATATAATTTTCTTATCTTTCCTAGCATCTTGGCATCATTCGCAAACGTATTCATATAATTCTGTATTTCTTCTGATTGGTTGCCTATGCATACAATGAAGATTACCAGTGCAAGAAATTAACCCTGTGGTACTCCACCTGTGACCTTTCTTCAGTTTGATAAATTGCCTCTGATTACTGGTCTCATCATTCTCTCGGTTAAGAAAATTTAACATCTGTGTTATAAGCTTTCCTGTTACTCCTCCAGTATGTTCCAGTTTCCAGAAATAGGAAATCTTAAATGGGACTCTATTGAAAGCCTTTTTTAGGTGTAGATACACGCAGTCAACCCAATCATCTCTTTCCTGTAAAACCTCTGTGGCTTATCATAGAAACTAAGTGAATTTTTTTACATAGGATGTTATACATGGAAAACCATATTGTTGTTCGTTATGTGATGTGATGTTATATTGCAGCAATAGTGAACCAAGATGGTGTGGCTCTCCGTCACAAAGATATAAAAAAAGTGCTGTTATGGCCCTTGCAATGTGTCGCAAGTCGCAAGCAAAAGCAAAAAAAAACATCAAATATAATAATTAAACAATTTACTGAAAAATTAGTGAACAAAAATGGCTCCCGAGAATACTTGGCGATCATTCCATTATAAAGGTAAACAAAATAATGCGAAAACTGTAACATGGTTAAACTTAGCAAGAAATATAATGAATATTCTAAACAAACAAACAAACACTAGTGTGCTGAAGACATCCACAGTACCTCGGCAGCATCAGACACATGACGTAGAGTGGTAGGGTAGACAGGTGAGAAAGGCTGAGGTGATCCTAAGAGCACTAAGAGAGAGACAGCCTCCTCAGGGTGGCGGTGCCCTTTATATAGCCCGGTGGTGATGACTTCACTGCTAGTGTCAACACATGTTGATAACAAGCTGCTGTCGTAAACTTCTATTTAGCAGCTTGCGGCTCCTATGTGTAGAGGCTGTACAACTGATAGTCTAAGTTGGCAAATTGCTTGTTTACAGAAGGCTAACTACTTGTTAGCGGAAGCACCTCGCTTGTCGACGACCAGTGCCAGGCCCTGCGGGGTACTGGGTGGTGGAGCATGTGACAGGTCAAATGACTCATCTTGCTGTCATGGAGGCGGACTTCCAGCATGAAGACGTGGAATTGTGAGAGGAAAAGGCAGTTCCAAGGCTAAGCAGGGGATTCATGTGAGAGCTCCACCCAAAAGCCTTTTCCTATTGCCTGAGATGTCAATGCTGGAAGAATGTTGGAAGCGGGAGGTTCCACTTCATGAACACGGGATAGTGCATCGGCAATTACGTTGTCCGATCCTTTGATGTAGATGATCTGGAAGTTGAAATTTTGTAGGGACAAGGCCCAACAAAGTAGACGCTGATTGGAGAATTGGGCTTGTTGTAGAAAACGAAGAGGACTGTGGTCGGAATAGATAGTGATGGGTTGGTGTCCTTGAAGGTAAGGTTCATATCGTTGCAAGCATAGGACGATGGTGAGTAGCTCCTTCTCTATAGTGCTGTAGTTTTGTTAGTGAGGCTTCAGCTTGTAGCTGTAGTAGCTGACTGGTGGGACTTCTCCTTCTCGCCGTTGCATCAGGACACCCCCAATACCGGTGCTGCTGGCATCAACATTAAGGATGAAGGGTTGTTTTACATCTGGCGAGGTAAAAATGGGGTTAGTACACAACAAAGTTTTTAATTGTTCGAAGGCAATGGATTGTGAGTAAGTCCAAATATATTTTCTTTTTGGGCTGGTAAGGTTGATTAAAGGTGTAGCAACTATGCTGAAGTTCTGAAAGAACTGACGGTAATATGACACTAGTCCCAAGAATCTCATTAGTTGCTTTCGAAAAGTAGGCTGTCGATATTGTAGGATGGCTTGAAGATGTATGTCTAAAGGTGCTAAGCTTCCACTGCCTATAACTTGACCAAGACATTTCACTTTACCTTTAGCAAATGTGGACTTTCCGAAATTAACGGTGAGACCAGTCTGGAGAAACTTATAGAATAGTTGTTGTAGTCGGTGTAGATGTTTTGCCACGAGGTGATCGCTACAACTATGACATCCAGGTAGGCATAGGAGTCGTCAAGATCTTGGATGACGAGGTTGACAGCTCGCTGGAAGGTAGCTGGGGCATTGCAGAGTCCAAAAGGTAAGCTTCCATATTTAAATAGGCGAAAAGAAGTGGTAAAAGCAGAAATACTTTTAGCACGTTTCGTTAGCCTGATTTGATGGTAGCCCATTAAGAGGTCTATTTGAGACAAAAAGGAAGCATTACCTATGGCACCTAAGATATCGTCGATACGAAGTAATGAATAAGAATTCTCCAATGTGACAGAATTTACCCTCCGGTAATCTGTACAGTCTTACCTTGCCATATGGCTTGGGAACCAATATGCATGGTGAAGCCCAAGGAGACTCACAAGGTGTAGCTAATCCATTGCTGAAGAGGTTCTTTACTTCTGCGAACATGGCTTCTTTCTTCTGAAGACTGATGTTGTAGTAAGGCTGACAGATGTGAGTCGTATCCGGCAGCAACTGGATGTTGTGTTGCACTAAAGTACATTCCTCAGGAGTGTCTTGAAACAGATTTTTTATGGATTGAGATTAATTTAATAATTGAAACACTATTATCTGAATGTTGAAGGTATTTGGGAAGATCTTTTAGAATATCACTGTTAGACGTCACTGTATTCACGTTATCTATACACTCAGATGAAGAAGTAGTAGGGTATGTATCACTGTTGGGATACCTCTCGGTGAAAACAGATACTGATTATAGCACCGGTGGAGGATTACCTTGATCGATTTTGAGTAGTTTGACGTGCAGGAAGTGTGTCTTGCGACGCTGGTCAGGAGTTTCTAGAATGTAGTTGTTGTTGTTCTTGCATTCTTTGATGTGATAAGGTCCTGAAAATTTACTTTGTAAATGGAGAGGATGGGATAGGAAAATATGCCAGAACGAAGTCTCTTACATTAAACTTTCTGACCTTAGTGCTATTGTCAAAGAGTGCTTTCATCTTATGTTGGGAGGTCAATAAATTAGCTCTAGCAAGCGTATGCAATTGTTTTAGTTTATGTCTCAAGTTCTTAAGAAACTGAGGCACATTAAGGGAATCACTGAAGGTGGTTGACGTCAAGGAATCTTAAAAAGCTTTAAGAGGACCACGGCACTTATGACCTTAGAGCATCTCATAAGGAGATACTCCAAGAGACTCATTAGGAAGACTTCTGAAAATACACTTAAGGAGATCTAATGGCTTATCCCAGTCCTTCTCAGTATCAATACAAAATTTCTTTAATAGAGAAATAATGGTTTGATGACTAAGTTCTAGAGATCACTGTGAAGCAGGATGGTATGGACTAGACAATACTTGGGTAATGTTGAATTTCTGAAGGGTTTTCTTAAGGAGTATATCCATCTGAATTTTTTATTGCAATTTGAACATTCATAATGTTTCTCCTCATTATTTATTTTCGGGGGCCTTTCTTTGTAATGTTGTGGTTGAAATGTTTATAATGATGTAGTAGACTTTAAAGGTTCATTGGACTGTTGTATTTGCTGATGAGAACCCTAGAAACACAAACCATATCTGTCTCTATTTTCTGCTAGTTACAACTTGTAATAAAGTTGTTACATCTTGGCTTAACGTGTTTATGACGTATTAGAAAGTTGTTACAACTTGCTATATTGGTTGTCCTAACTGGTTAGAAGGTGTTAAAACTTGTTCGAACGTTGCACCAACGTCGTAGTTTCGGTGTGTGTGTTTGGCGGGAAGAATGTGAAAATGATTGGAGCATT
Source organism: Procambarus clarkii (assembly GCF_040958095.1). Classification (NCBI taxonomy): domain Eukaryota; kingdom Metazoa; phylum Arthropoda; class Malacostraca; order Decapoda; family Cambaridae; genus Procambarus; species Procambarus clarkii. The sequence goes on from NC_091200.1 coordinate 30,621,551, forward strand.
TTTATGGCATATTAACGAAAACCCCTTACATATACAATAAGACAAAAATAATAATAAATATGTACAACAAATAAATGAAAATGTTTCCAAATTTTTGAGGATTTATAAAATTCCTAAATTACCTCCATTTTTTAATACATGCTCCTCGTTCAATTATTGATGTTATTTACAAACAACTTATTCTGATACCAGATGAGTAAGATTCTTAAAAGAATTAAAGTTTAATCAAAATTGAAAGAGACATCCTCATATCTCGAACCTCTCTTTCCTTTAGTAAATATATATAATTCAATAATATAATATATATTATAAATTACAATATGCTATATATTATAAATTATAATATACTATATATTATAAATTATAATATTCTATATATTATGAATTATAATAATCTATATAAATAAAAATGTAAATGTTCGTTTGTTTCAAAGTCGCTAATCCTCGAAAGTTCTTCACCAATTGCTTTGAAATTTTGACCCAACTTTACATTCGCATCTGAGCGGGTTTTTATATACATACTATATAGATGCCCCGTCTGTGACGGTAAAAAAAAACATGCTTTAATTGAACTGTGATTTTCATGTAGGGGAAATCTTTGAAACCTCTTTACCGATTGCTTCGAAAATTTGACCCAATGTTGCATTCGAATAGGCGCGTATTTTTCCATAATGACTATATACATGCCTTACCTGTGACAGGAAAAAAACCTAGTTTTCTTGAAAAACAGCGCAATTTTTTGGATGTAAGAGCAACACATGCTGAAATCTCCGAAAATTAGTCACCGATTTCTTTGAATTTTTGATACAGAGTTCCATTTGAATATGCATGTTTTTATATAACAACTATATAGTTGCCACACATCTGACAGGTAAAAATATATTTTTTTTAAAGAAACAATGCCATCTGTTGCACGTAAGAGCAACACAGGCTATACTAAATATATGTTACGATTCCATTTCAATGTTTCCGATTTCATTGATTAATTGAATTTTCATAGATTTTGATTTAATTAATTTGTGTGACATTGCGTTGGTTTTGAGCTGTGTTGCTTACCATACCATTTATTTTGTGAGTATAGTTTATTTTTTTTTCATTGGTGAGGTAATGATGGGGAGGACGAGGGGACGCGAGAGTTGGGGTTGGTGGGGACGAGGAGACAGACAAATGGAGAATGGTGGGGAGGACAAGGGGACAGGGGAGTGGGGGGGATGGTAGGCGGGACAAGGGGACAAGGGATGCGGGAATGGTAGGGAGGACGAGGGGATGAGGGAGTGGGAGATGGTGGGGAGGACGAGGGGATGAGGGAGTGGGAGATGGTGGGGAGGACGAGGGGACAGTGGATTGGGGGAATGGTTATGAGGACGAATAGATGGAGGAGAGGGGGATTGTCGGAAGGAAAGAGGGACGGGGAAGGGCGGGAATGGTGGGGAGGATGAGAAGACAGGGGAGTGGGGAATGATTGGGAGGACGAGAGGAGGGGGGGGGGGGTAGTGAAGAATGGTTGGGAGGACGATGGGATGGGGGCGGGAGGAATATTGGGGGAGAACTGGGAGACAGGGGAAGGTTGCTGTGGCTCAACAACTGATATGCATTGCTGAGCCACAGCAACATGCGGCCGGGGACAGCTAGTAGTATATATATATTACAATTCCCTCAGTTTGTCCAGGTCTTCTTAAAGCCTCAGAGTTGCCCTCCTCTGTCTTAATCCTTTTAACAATTCTCATAATTTTGGCTTCATCAGCAAACATTCAGAGAAATTAATGTTTACCCTCTGGAAGATCATTTGTGAATATCAGAAACAGGATAGGTCCGTGTACAGAGCCCTGTTGGACTCCACTGGTGGCTTTACGCCAATCTGAGGTCTCATCCATAATACTTAGGTAGTCCTTTATCACTTAGGAGCACCCTACCAGTTTTTCTTTCCTGTTTCTTCAACTTATATACCAGCATCTGTGCCAAAGACTTTCTGGCAGTCCAAGAAAATGCAGTCCACTCATGCTTCTTTTTCTTGCTTAATTTTTGTCATCTGATCGTAGAATTCTATTAAACCAGTGATGCATCATACAAACAAAATTTTGATAAACCGATAATTAAAAAATGAGTGAAATTTTTAAAACAATCATGATTGAGATAACATTCCCAGACGAAGGCTCTTCAGGTTTAGGAGAACGTATATTCATGAAAACGATTATTAGCAATTTTGTTGTTAAGAATAATGATGATAAAAGAGTGATTCTATTATTAAATACGATGCTTCATTTGTTTACTATCTCTGATCGATATGTTTAATTAATAACCGAAACATAACCTCTTAAATGTCGGTATCAACAAAAACAAACAATAGCTCAGTTAAATAAAAAATTTAATGAATGCGAGAATGAAAAAAAAGAATTAGAAGTTAAATGTGGAAATCAAGATGCCGAATGACAGATTTAAATACAAACGTGAGGGATTTAGAACTTGGTATTGTGCAGCTCACAGAGAAATTAGTAGGCCAAGAAAATGATATAGAGAATTTAAAGAAGGAAAACTCAACTCTTCAAGATAATGAAAATAAATTAAACATTAAGTTAGAGCATCAAAACATAACTGAGGTAATGAATTTTAGAACCCAATATGATGATGAAAAGAAACAGTATGAAACAGAATATGCAAGACATAGAGAAGAATTAAACGGTAGGTTACATGAGAAAGACAGACAAATTCAACATATCTCAGAAGACAAAGACAAACAAATAGAAGACTTAGCTGATGAAAAAGGAAAACTAACAGATTTAATAAATTCAAATGATACTAGAATAAGATCCAAATAATTACATTCGAGAGTGAACTAAAAACATGTAAGCTACAATTAAATCGTACACATGAACAATTACCTATAAGTCGTCAACAACAAGAAGAATTAAATAGGAAAATAAATACAAATTTAACGTATCTTAAGGAATACCAAATAAAATTAGTAGAATGTGAAAACGATAAAAGGAGCCAGAATGTGCAATTTCTGGAATGCCAACAAGCCCTACAAAAAGGCAAAGATGATAAACAATCAGACAAAGAAGAATATAATAAGTTATTAGTATTCCAAAATAATTCTCTTGAGGAATGCCAACAAAGGCTACTACAATGTGAAAATTCTAAACAAATCAAGTATGAAGAATATGATACATTAGAAAAGAATGTAAATAAAACCAATAATTATAATATTGAAACATCAGAGCGACTTTATACAAAACCTACATTATAGAATAGCGATATAATTTATTGTTTTTCGAGAATATTGCTTTTGGATGATGATGAATCGAAAGCAACAAGAAAATCACAAATTAAAGCAATAATAAATATGTTCATTCATCAGTTTAATACAGAACATGATAACTACATTCATGAACAACGCGAAAAGGACATTAAAGAAAGAATTTCCTGTTTAATTTATATTAATAATAATGATCTACACCAAAATAATATACTTAATTTTTTTACTAACGAGGAAGAAAGAAGTTTATTTAATCAAACATTAGACAAATTTAAAACTAATATTTTCGATGAAACAGTATATAAACCCGAGAGTAGTTTAAGTTAAAAAAATTATTACGAGCCGAATTTTTGATCTGCAAAGAAATTATAAAGGGACGAATGAAGAAGTTATAAACGTTTATACTTTTGTTACTATTGTATATACATTATTCCAGAAAGAAATAAGACATGATTTGAATGTAAAGAAAATACAATGCTTTTATTACATTATCTTGAACGTGATTCACAAGTCCCCTGGTGATGATATTTGTGAAATAACGGCCTTACAACAACAAAAGGACTTAGATATTAAGACCTTACAACAACGAAATGAAACAATAACATATGATCTGTTGACTATTCAACAGACAAATACAAATACTATTAAACCAGTGATATACATTCACATTATAACAGTGATATACATTCACATTATAACAGTGATATACATTCACATTAAACCAGTGATTCACATTATATATGACCCTGTGATTATATTCACAACTTGCAACGTTTATATGTATACGTATGAATATGTATTCATACGTATACATATATACATAGGCATACATATTTAATCACCCACACAAATACACACATCAGTAATCTTTTGTGTCACAAGTGATTCAACAAGAGGCTCACAACAGTCACTAGACAAGGCACTTTACATCTATGAGGAGTTGCACAGTTACTAGTCTTGCTCCACACCCACCCAACTGGGCGGTAGCTTTACAGTTACCTGGTGTTATTCTTCACCTATATCTTTTTCTGGTTAATCCCTATTTACATTATGCAGTTCAGGTTTCGTCGCCATACTATAGTTTTTAGTTTAGTTAATTTATCACATAATGGGTTCAGGGACTGAACACACAATTTATTTATCTAAGCAAGTTACAATCTTGAGGAGCTAGCCACAAAATTCATAACACATCGTCACATCAACAACATGTGTTCGAGATCGACCACAAGTACAGTTTCTAAATTAAGCAAATACCATATGTGGAGAGCTAGTGTCACAATTGATATGTTTGTCCTGCACATTTCCACAGTAGTTTGCTTGGGTTCTTTTAATTATCTTAGATATCATTGAAGAGAACCTCCTAGGTACTATACTGTATATATACTGGTAAGAAGTATAATAATCCTGAGAAATCGTGTAAATTATGTTGTACGAGTGCTTCCAGTTAAGTAACATAGTTCATTTGTGTGCGCGTGCTTGAAGAGGAAATGTTATCCCCCCCCCCCCCCCACCCCCCCATTGTAAATATTTGTGGGTTTCTGACCATACGGCCGCGGCTTACCCTCTCCGCGGTCGAGAGTAAGAACACTGGACTGGATGTATATACCCAGTATTACAAGTAAACATTAGCAATAACAATTATGGAAAGCTCCTTCACCTATACATAGACAAGAGACTGAACTTCAGCACCCACATACAACACATAAGGGGATGCTCTGAGAGAGAGAGAGAGAGAGAGAGAGAGAGAGAGAGAGAGAGAGAGAGAGAGAGAGAGAGAGAGAGAGAGAGAGAGAGAGAGAGAGAGAGAGAGAGAGAGAGAGAGAGAGTGAGAGAGAGAGAGAGAGAGAGAGAGAGAGAGAGAGAGAGAGAGAGAGAGAGAGAGAGAGAGAGAGAGAGAGAGAGAGAGAGAGAGAGAGAGAGAGAGAGAGAGAGAGAGAGAGTAAAAATATCCACTGAGGTCTGATTAAGTCCTTTTGGGGACCTTGATCATTAGGACGTTCAATGATTACCGCAAAGTGAAGCGTATTCAGATGGTATATTGACAACATTCAGCATATCTCATAATGACCTAGAAGTACTTGGTGCACAAATACTTTTTCCAAAGTAATCGCAAAACATAATTAAACACAACTGTACCGTACAGTGTTATATATTTATTTCAGTTTGAACAATTTTTAACATTAAAGGATAAATCCTTTAATTGGTTCAAATTGGTTTTAACATTCGAAATCTAATTTGTTGATGTTAAATAATATAAGGTTCAAATTTATTAAGATACATACTTTAAAAACTATTTCTATTTGAAATTTAAATAACATAAAAAAGAGTACAGAATATAACAAATACTGACTATATAAAAGACGTGACACTTGCAGCACTTAATTATGGTATTGTAACACATTGAAAGTAATAACATTATTTGATTCAGCAAAGCATTTGGTAAGGTTATATTAATAATAATAATAATAATAATAATAATAATAATAATAATAATAATAATAATAATAAAAATATTAATGTATTAATTAAGTATTTTAAATTATAATTCACAACTTGCTAGCGCACAAGAAACAAATCCACGAATCATCATTACATTCTGTAACTCCTACACATGATCCATGGTTCCAGATATTGCAACGGTCACAGCATACCATCAGCTTCAAATCATTTGGCTTTCTGCAAATGCAGTACACTTCCATCAAGCATGACCGGATGATTCGTTTTCTTCTCAGTGTCTGAGCTGCAGGGAATGAGATGAGACACTTTCCTTTAAAGTTCTCTTGAAGATGTTGTCTCATTCTGCACGTCATACGAAGTTCACCTGATCTACACCACTTGCAAGTGATGCAGCAAACGCCACAGCATATACCCCACTCATACTTGAGTCCCTGTGTCTGCTGACATTCATTATATTGCATATCAGCTTATCATCCTGGCAATTAGCAAGAGCACACAAGATAACTGCAGTAGATTTGGATGGTAATTTATGCCTGGTGTCGTATATGTCAATTTGTCCAGTTACTCCAATGTTGGAAACGTTGATTGTTGGTGACCCTGTGATAACCATCAACTTGGATAATTTGAATAAATTCACCAATTGTAACTGGCCAGGAGAGGTCCCGCTACAACGCTGGGTCATGAAGGCCTTCTACGCTTGGCACAGTTTCATGAGTTCACATGCAGATTTTATATGAAGGTCAGAGAGCTGTACATTTGTTCCAATGTTCATTATCTCGTCATCTGTTAAATAATTTTACATTGTCGAATGTGAAGCACTGTTATCACTCTCCTTATTGTTGCATTGGTGTAAGGAGTGGCAGTGATTGGTGCAGTTTATTTTTTCTTTAAATAGGGACATATATTTGTACTGCAGATACCAGTACAGTTGCACCGTTTCTTTATATATTTTATACTTGGGTTAGCAAGGCGAGACGCTTCTCTTAAGGTGATACTGTTGGTATCATATAGAAATAGATTTTAAAGTACGTATCTTAATAAATTTTAACCTTATATTATTTAACATCAACAAATTAGATTTCGAATGTTAAAACCAAATTCAACCAATTAAAGAATTTATCCTTTAATGTTAAAAATTGTTCAAACTGAAATAAATATATAACACTGTACGGTACAGTTGTGTTTGCCTGCCACAGCCTGCCACAGCCTTGAGAGCACGGAGCCTCTCTCTACATTGGCGACCCAGTCTGGCTAAAACATTGCGGTACAGTAGAACCTCAAGACCAAGGTATTTGTATCTGGTAACATAGTCGAGCAGAGGGCCATCATCCAACTGCATTTTGCGAACGGCCCCACCCCGTCTGGGTGGGTGTCTGTTCAGGATTTTTGTTTTCTCTACTGAGATGACTAAGCGTAGTTCCTGACATGTGTACAATACAGAGTTCAGAATATTTTGGGTGTTGGTATACCCATTGGTGTGGATCAGTATATCATCCACATAGCTAATGATGTGTTCGCTGGACCTTCTAGTTACTAAGTTTAAAAGTTCATTGATTAACACATTGAACAGAGTACGACTGAGGACACCTCCCTGTTAAGTGCCAAGCTCAAAATCTCTCGTTACACGCCTATGCCCTTGGAACAGTACAGATGACTTCCTGTTGGATAGAGAGCCTCTTATCCACCGTAGAAGCCATCTTCCAATATTCATTTTAGCAAGTTCTCTCAGAATGACGTGTGGGTTAGCAATGTCAAAGGCTGACTTAAGATCTAGAAAAGTGGTATATGACCTATCAGTATGCAGGGTGAGGAATGTGGTAATACAGTGACGTACACTCTTTCCAAGCGTAAAGCCATATATATCTGGGGAGACAACATATTATTAATTTTGTAAAGGAGATGGTTGAGAACCATCCTCTCAAGACACTTATAGAGACAACTAGTGAGGGAGATTGGGCGAAAAGCACTCGGCTGGTGAGGTTTAGGAATGGGAATAATAACACTGTTGGTCCATGACTTAGGAAGCTCCCCAGTTACATAGCTCATATTATACAATTGAAGCAAGGGATTCCCTGGAACTAGCAGAAGCATATGCAGTGTGCCGTAAGTAACTCCATCCTCCCCGGGTGATGTAGCTTTGCCTTTATGTAGAGCAGAATCTAGTTCGTATTCAGTAAAAAGCATATCACAGTCATCCTCTTGATGACGCATGAAGTCAAGGAGCCTTGCCCTATCAGTATATCTATTATTTAATTCATTCTGTGAGGGTAGAGGAAGACTGTCAAAGCTGGAAGTCGTGGCCCAAGCATCAACAAGCTCATTTGCTCTGTGCAGAGGATTAGGGTACGAGATCTCTGCAGCATTTTTCCCATTGACCTTGTTGATATCCTTCCATGCCCGACTTAGTGGCGTGTGAGAATTGCAACCCGTTCTCGCAAATTTAATAAGTCAATATTGACTTATTAAATATGTGCATAGGTGACATACTTAACATAATAGTTTCCCTTGAAAAGCTTCATTGAAAACACCGACCTTACCTAACCTACTTAGTATGTTAAGATAAGCATCTTATTGCTTCGTAATTACAATTATTACCTAACCTATACCTATAATAGGTTAAGTAACAATTGCAATTACGAAGCTATAAGATGCTTATTTTAACATACTAAGTAGGTTAGGTAAGGTCGGTGTTTTCTATGAAGCTTTTCAAGGGAAACTATTATGTTTAGTATGTCACCTATGCACGCAACTAATAAGTCAATATTGACTTATTAAATTTGCGAGAACGGGTTGGAGAATTGAGACCACGGACAAAAGTTTCGCAGTCTGTCTGCCTCAGCTCCACCATACGTTCCCTGGCCTCAGCCAGAGCCGCTTGAAAGAGCCGAAGCATTTCAGCAGTGCGAGTCCTTCTACAAGCTAGTCCAATTATTCTGGCAGTGTGTTTTAGTGTATGCAATTTAGAATCATTATAATAAACATAAGTGCTATGACCAGTGTAATTTGGGTTACGTGGCCTGGACGATGGATCAAGTGATTCTATTAGCTGGTTGATAGTACCTGTGAGCTCATTGTTATAATCTTCAACTGATGAAGGCTCAGATGAACTGCACCAATCTGACACATGAGCAACAAGATTGTCTCGTTGATCGATGGGCACAGCCAGCCTCTTCCGCTTGAGCACTCCACCAAGGAGGATAGAGCTGCCAATGCTGACAGTGGCTAATATGGGCAGATGATCAGACACCATATCTGGCACTATTGACGAGGCACACACGGTGTGAGAGACGTTGACACCGAGATATAGATCAAGAATACCTCCGTAGATATTCGTCGGTTCAAGGTCACCCGCAACCTGTGCGTCATCCTTACTACCTAATAGTGACAACAGTTGGTTGCCGTTACGATTATTGAACTGCGAATTACCAATAATGCTATGCCTAGCGTTATAATCACCTATAATGATGGTAGGCTCAGTCTGAATACAGATAGGCAGGTCAGCATAATTAAAGTTACAAGGAGTTGATTATTTAGTACATAGTTGTTTTTCTCTTTAATTGGATGATAGAGGGGAAATCTTTAACGTGATTGGGAATACATACATACACACATACATACATACATACATACATACATACATACATACATACATACATACATACATACATACATACATACATACATACATACATACATACATGCATACATACATGCATACATGCATACATACATACATACATACATACATACATACATACATACATACATACATACATACATACATACATACATACATACATACATACATACATTCATACATACATACATACATACATTCATACATACATACATACATACATACATACATACATACATACATACATACATACATACATACATACATACATACATACATACATACATACATACATACATACATACATGCATACATGCATACATACATGCATACATGCATACATACATACATACATACATACATACATACATACATACATACATACATACATACATACATACATACATACATACATACATAAATAAATACATACATACATACATACATACATACATACATACATACATACATACATACATACATACATACACGTCCAGTTAGCATATAGCTATTTCGGGACAAAATCCAATACAGTTTATATCGGTAAGACGCCACTGTGATGAGGAGCTTCAATATCACAGCAACTGTAGGTTAATGTGTGACATAGGTGAGGTTAGATGAACCATCTACAAGCATCAGCTGGAGGCTGATGGAGTGTTGTGGAGGCTGGTGGTACTATGCCCAGATGTTGGAGGGTAAATTTGTCTCTCATGTAACACGGTAGGGTTTCTCGATTGATCTTTCCTACCTTTTACTCCCTCTACCCGTATTCCTACTTTTAGTTCTTTACCAAGGGACTCCAAAACTTTTACTAAAGCAGACTCCACGCCACGTGTTCCTAAGACGATTGACCGACTTAGGATTCTACAACCCGTATGACGTGACACAGGCTTTGAGTAAAACCCTAGAGTCGCCTCCGCCGCCACCACCAGACCAGTAACACTGAGCAATGATCGAGGTCTGGATCGATCATGCTAATCAATCAATCTTGGGGCTTGATCCCCACTAGTAGCTTATAACCTCGGATCTTGAGTGTGGAATTAATTCACAATCAACGGTAAAGATGACTTCCGACTTGGTGTTAGAATCGGCGCCCAATTCAACTCTGCCTCATAGGGACCACGTGACCAGGACAAGTCCACATAAATATAACATACACATGGAAATAATGAAAAGACAAATTACTAACTAATTAATTTATTAAAAGAAAACTAACACAAAATCTAAAGAGGAACACTCCCTATCACTTTAACACTCCCTACTTGGCATTTGAGGCAATGAATTGACTATCTCTATAAATAACAATAGCAACTATACCTCAATGTTGACCAGCTTGGGTGGAGTGCTGTTCTTGGGGGAGAGGTGAGATGGTTGACCTCCCCCAGTTGATCTCGATCCCACACTAATCTCTCCTCGTCTGGCCTTCCCCAGACTAGAGCATTGTATCCTTCCGCATAGTCTAAGTTTTACCAAGTTACTAGCAAGGCTTAAGTTTAACAATTAACCTCTGTTTGTACTGAATTGATCCAGATTGGTTGAAATATTTTACTGAAGTTAAATTACACAAGCCTCTTAAGGAAGAGCTATTCCCGATCCCCCCAAATGGTTATTTGAACTTTGAGAATTACTGAATGTGGAAACTGTTGTGACCTGTGACCGCCAGGTCACTCAAATTCTTCCGCGCCGAGGTCTAGTCATGGATAGGGACGTCACTGATAGTGACCTAAACTCATTCTCCTGATAATTAGAATACTCTTGATATTGTACCCAGTAATATTATACAATACAATTTTAATACAAAATGAATAAAGGCTAATTTCTTTAAAATACTGAGTACTACAGAATGATTCATTATACGAAACTATGAACAACGACGTCCGCCATTTTGTGACTCAGACTTGCTAATCCCCAGAGGAATGCGCGTTGAGAGGTCAGGTCTTTACACGACTTTTGGAACCTTCTAGATAATTCTTACAACAGCCTAGTTTGTTACAACCCCCCCCCCCCGCACAAGCACTTGGTAAACCTTGTTAATTTGTTAAAAATAACGAGGTTTAGTATCCAAATCCACAATTCAACTAATGCCACAAACAAAAGCTAACTTAACTAATAAAATTTGACAATAGAGCGTCAAACATCATCAACATGTTTAAATTCATAAATTTCTCAGCTGTCAACTGACAGCAATCATCTGACATCAGGAAACATACATCCTACCCTTACTGACATAGCTAAATAACATGTCCCTAATCTAACATCAAAGACTAGCAATATAAATCTCTTGGCTCTTCACTAGCCAAGTTCATGTGTCCTCTAGAGCCTGCCACACCGTGCTCAAACATAAACATTAAAGTTATATCTTCAGACTGAACTTTCAGTCGTCCGGGAGCTACTACTGAACTATCAAGTTCACATCCGTGTAACGACCACTCCACACTCAATGTCAACCTTGACATGCTAGGGAACACACGTAATGTTTATTACATGTATCTAAAAATATAAACAAAAATTCCTATATTATATCACAGGTTTCAGCTGACTGTACAGCCAAGTGTCCTCACTCACCAGAAGTGTCAATGTTTCTATTGGTCCGCCTCTCCTGTGTTCAAACATTCTGAAAAAATAGCACACAACATAATTTTCCATAACCGTTTGTTCTGGGCTTAAACAATTACACAGGGGCTTCGATTTTAATCAATGACCAATATATAGAGTAAAATTTTCATATATCATTATACCAGAATTATTTTAAATCTGTTTTTCAACATTTATAAAGTATTGTGATTCTAAATCTGTTTTTCAACATTTAAACAAAAGTGTCCAGATATTCTTTACACAGATGTTCAGAGCCAACTTTATCGTTTGTATCAATTGTTCATATTGAGTAATCAAGAAAAAAAATATCGATGCTGCTGGATGCTGAATGTAGTCGCTGACGATGACGATGTCGATCTTGCTTCTTCCCATGTGTAGACATCAATACCTGGTCCTCTTGTACTCCCATCCGGTACTCTTAAATGACGATAGAGTGTAGTAGAGCGGAGTGCCAAGTGACAGCTGTAGAATACTGTTACTTCGGCCATTGATCTTGCTCTCGACAGTCCACACGTCTTCATATCAATCACAGTTCACACGGCAGTCTTGATGTTAAACTTGACGGCGCAGATGACCACAGCAGAGCAGGACTGGATATACCAACGGTGTCTCGTAACAGGAGTGGTGTCAGAGGGTCGTAGAGGCGGGTTGCTTGTTTGCAGAACAGGTGAATCTCGCCTTCCATCATTGCTCACGTCATCTCAGGCGTTTCTTGATGTCACCAGGTTACTAGGCCGTAAACACCAACTGTGTATACCCTCGTACCGCCGACTTTAGGCCAAAGGAAACAATTTTGCGACCTTCTGTTGGCGAGTCCCGGTACTCCGTAGGGAAACCGTGCCTTCCACCTGTGACCGCCTTAGTTCCGCTTTCTTTTTGCTTCAGATGACGTAATCATTAATCTTCCGGCGAAATTCTTGAGTACTGCTACGTGCTTTCCATTTCTTGACCTCTCCTCCAACACTGCTGGAATGGCTGCAGTCTTGATGACGCAGCAGGTGGGTACAACACAGCGGAAGCATAGATATACTCTGGGTTTGGTGGAGGTGGAACCCCAGAGCACGGTAAAAGTTGCTACCTGAGTCAAGTATAAAGATAGTTCACCTCATTGCCTTTACAGGAAAATCTAATAAATACTAAATTATACTAACCAAGGAAGTTACTTTACTGTATAGCGCGAGATCTCGTCACCATAGGGTGGCGAGACTGCACCTGACTACTGATGAGCGATGACAGAGTGTCATCCTCGTCCTCTGACTCGTCGGTGAAACCATGAGTCAGCACTGCTGAGTCAGGAACTAGACCCGCTGAAGGCAGTTCTAATTCCTCCCTAGCATGATAATGTTTCAATTTATTTACATGAATTGTCCTTTCCACCTGGTCCTCGAATACTCCTTTTATAACAAGATTAACCGGCCCCGCCCTTTTAATTACTCTATATGGTCCTCGCCACCTCGGAGCTAGTTTCCTGCTCTGATTGGGGGGCGCAACCTCATTCACTCTCAATACGAGGCTTCCTTCCTTCAACTCAAGAGGGCGCACTTTCTTGTCATAAAAATGAGCATACCAATTCCGTGCCATCTTGGACGCTTCAGCTGCAATATTCCATGCATTTCTCATTTTCCCAAGGACCTCTGAAGGATAGTCCTCCCCGTATGCAACATTATGTCTGTTAAGCAGACCTGAGGGGAAATTGCATGAATTACCAGTAAACAAATGAAGTGGTTGGGTGTTAATTGATTGGTGGATGACAGTATTCAAGGCTAACTGAACATAGGGTAGGTGTTCATCCCAGGTGTTTGCGTCATGTTCAGCAAGGATTGCAAGCATATCCTTGACTGAACGATTAGTCCGTTCCGTCATTCCGTTTGCTTGCGGGTGGTAGGCTGTTGTAAAAGCCGAAGTTGTCTCTAAAATCTTAAAAACTTCTCTAAATATATTCTCATTGAATTCTTGACCCCGGTCAGAGACTAAAACTTTAGGAGGTCCGAATACAGTAACGAACCTACGCAAGAACGCATCTGCAACCGTACGAGAATCCTTCTGAGGTAATGCAACTAGTGTAGTGTACCTAGACAAATGGTCAACTAGCACCAACACTTATCTGTTACCTGAATGACTGTGATGTAAATCAATCAAATCGGCCCCCACATGTTCTAAAGGCTCACGAATTTCAGGAAATTCCTGAAGTGGGGCTTGTACCTTAAGGGTGCGTTTCCTCCTTTTTCAACGATTGCACGACTTCACGAAATTGATTACCTCAGAAAGTAATCCTGGGAAATAAAATAGAGACTTTGCTTTAAAGTGGGTTTTAAAGACCCCCGGATGCCTTGCAATTTTAGAAGCATGCACAAGCTTTAACGCTGATGACCGCAACGCGTCCGGAATAACTAGTTGAAATACTGCCCTCTCATTGTGGCTATTAACATAATACAGGACGCCCTGTTTCATTTCAAAATCATGAATAGGTAAATTCTTTTTCTTTTTCGGGTATTTTCCTCCCTCTAAATACTCAATAATTTCCTTCCATCTAGGCTCGTTCATCTGGTATTCTCTCATTTTATCTGATATATGGCTTCAATATTTTCATTAACTTGAACTGCCGCTATGTTTCTACTTAGCGTATCTGGCACAACATGTTCTGGACCAGGCTTGTACAAAATCTGGAATGAGTGGGCCGAAAGTTTGTGAGACCAGCGTGACATTCGTGGGCATTTCGTTCGCTTTTTAAATATGTATGTCAACGCTCGATGGTCTGTGTAGATTACAAAGTGCCGCTGAAATAGGTAAGGTTCGAAATACCTAACTGATTCTACTACTGCCAGTGCCTCCCGATCCGTAGCTGAATAAGGAACTTCAGGTCCTTTGACCTTCCTACTGAAATAGGCTACTGGATGGGGTAAATTATCCGGATCTCGCTGAATTAAGCACCCGCCAATAGCTATACCGCTGGCGTCAGTGTGCACCTCCCACTCTTTCTCAAAATCAGGAATAGCCAATACCGGTGTCGTGATTAGTCGGTCTTTCAGTTTGCGATAGGCCTTGTCATGCTCAGATTTCCACACAAACTTCGCATTTTTCTTTGACTGATCAGTCAGGGGTGCTGAAATGCCAGCGAAACCTTCAATATGACGACGAAAATATCCGGCCGCCCCCAAAAACCTACGCACGTCCTTTGCTGTCCTTGGAGTAGGCATGTCAGCAATGGCGCGGCATGAGTCTGGGTCAGGTCGGATACCGTCTGGGCACACCTGGAACCCCAGAAATTTGAATTTCTGAACCGCCAGGGTGCACTTCTGAACATTCAGCCTGAAACCTGCCTGATCTAACAACTTCAAAGTCTCAGTCAAGTCCCGTAGGTGTTCCTCAAACGTCCTGGAATATATCACAACATCATCCAGGTACGCTAAAGAATGCCTACCCAGGACCGGACTAAGGATGAAGTTGATGGCCCTCTGAAACGACGAGGGCGCTGTCTTCAAACCAAACGGCATTCTACGGAATTGATAAGTGTGCCTACCATCCGAGAATGCTGTTTTTTCCCTATCCTGTTCTGCCACCTGAATCGCCCAATACGCCGATTTTGCGTCAAGAGTTGAGAAATACTTAGCCGCATCAAATTGATCTATTATCTCCTGTATTCGGGGCAACGGATACACATCACCCTTAGTTAATTCGTTCACCTTCCGGTAGTCAACACAGAAACGATAACTACCGTCCGGTTTCCGAACTAGCACAACAGGAGAGAGCCACGGTGACGTACTAGACTCTATTACGCCCTGTCTCAACATTTTCTGGCACTCCTCCCTGATAACGTTCTTTGCCTGTTCCGGCAACCTCCACTGTCTCGTGTACACTGGCAAATGATCACCAGTTGGAATGGTGTGCTCGATCTTATCAAGGAGACCAATCTGGTTATCCTCTGTCGCAAACAATTTCGGGAATTTTCGTAAAACTCCTCTCAGTGCCTTCCTATCCGCCTGTGTAAAATGTTGCAAATCAAGTGCTGAAATTAATTTTTCTACTTCTTCTACATTCTGTGCAACATTTCTCGTCTCGTATTGTACTTTGGATGGAGTTTTCGTATCTGCCGTGTGCAATGCACTACATTGTGAAGTGACGGTTGGCGTCTCAGCTGACTCATGGTGAAAGATATCTGTGTCCTCCACCATGGTTCCCTGAGATACCCTATCACCTGCCCTGAAGCGAAAAGTCTTATGTGAGAGATTGACAACTGGAATGAGTGCACCTTTATCGAGCACCACAATTAAGTGATGAGGAATTAATAA
>NC_091200.1:30638284-30755784 GCF_040958095.1 Procambarus clarkii
TGTCAAGCGTTGTATACATGTACACTTGCCCCCACGAAGGATGTAACCTTCGTTCTAAGTACATAAGTATGACGTCGACCAAGCTGACGATGCGTTTGACATGCCATCTTCAATCCGGTGCCCCTAGGAATCACATGAGACAAGCCAATGACATCACTCTAACAAGAGAAATGTTGAACAAGAATACCTGCATAATAGACAAATCCCAAGATGCAAGAAGATTACAAATTCTTGAGGCAATTCACATAAGAATAGAACAACCTACCATGAACACCCAAATCACGGAACTACTTACTCTACCCACCATGAGAGTAAGGACAAGACCATAACATAACGATGCCAACACAGAAAACAATGTCCAACATAGCAGGCCAATTACACTGGATTAATCTTTGTGTTTAGATAGGAGCTGCCTCGTATAGGCCAATAAGCCTTCTGCAGTTACCTCTATGTTCCACCTCACATTTATCCCTTATGTATCCCCCCATGTTTTCACATTTATTGTATTAACACCTGACCCAGTGCGGGTATAAAATCAACAAGCATTGTAAGATCTGTTTCCAGCAGCTGGACACCCTCATAAAGACTGTGAAGCAGTATCCTCCCCCACGATAACAGCTTGATGGTTAAATGAAACCTCAGAACACTGGGGAAAAAAAAATTGTACCACTTACGGGCTATTCATGCCCGTGCCACCTCTTGGGTGGCTTAATCTTTATCAATCAATCATAAGATCTGTTCACTTGAGAATGAACCATGGAGGTTCACAACGTTGTGCAAATTGTATAAATAAGTGTAATACACTCTATAGTAAATCACTTCTTTTCTTCACCTTAAAAGTACGAAAATGAGTTTTGGAGAACTCCTATTTCAACTAAGCCCTGATGCTAAGAAAATAGTTAGAGGGATAGAAGCCCTAACCAGAAAATAATAAATACAGAATATGCGGTCATATTCAATGAAACATGTTTGAAAGAAAACCTGCTGCCAGTATACACCAATATAAACCCACAAGACCCAGCAGTCCGCAATACAGAGTTTACCTATATGTATAGGCAAGAGCTCATTCGGCATCAACTAAACAAGAAGAAGGAAGCCCTCCAAACCCTTACAGAGCAGGCTGAGCATCTGTTAAACAAATGGACCCAGTACGACATCCCTATCCAACTCGAGCAAACCATCAACAGTGAACTATTTAACCTGAAACAACAACATAAAACTCTTGTAGAAACAAAGACACTCCGTAAGTTAACAGCCCTAAACAGTGGACAGTTAAAGATCCCTCGTCCTAAAGATGGCTACATTAACCTGACTTCTTATGATCTTACCCAGGACCAACGAGACCTCTTAAATCTTGGTCTAAATTGTCAATTCTTGTCTAAACTAAAGATGCATCAAAAACGCCTGGAAATCGAAATAATTCTGGACGATATCCATAAGCTAGAAGACAACAAAAAACTCATCACCACTGACACACTTCAAGGTGAACTACTTGCAGAAGCAGGGAAAAAAAGAGGAACATATTCATCTAAAATCTTAACCCCACGACTCAAAGAAGCAACGAAACAACTAAAAAATCTGAAAGACGTAACAATAAGAAAAGCCGACAAGACAGCAGCATATGTATTGATTCCTACCCATGAATACATGAACAAAATTAGCGACATCCTTAGTGACGACTCCAAATTTCAACGAATCACGAGGAACCACGTAGAAGACCTTAAGCGGAAAGTAAACAAAACAATTACAGCAATCAACGCAAGGAAAGGTAGTGTGCATTTCAATAAACTTCAAGACGACTATGGCTTAGGATATGCCTACGGCAATGTTAAGACGCATAAACCACCTAACCCACTACGCCCTATAATCAGCCAAATACCAACCCCAACTTATCACCTGGCAAAGAAACTCAATGAACTCCTAAATCCATACACTCCAAGTAAGTTTAGTCTACAATCATCAGCAGATTTCCTAGAATTGATCAAATCTACCCAGCCCGATGGAATCATCGCATCCCTGGACGTTGAATCCCTATTTACCAACGTCCCAGTCGACACAACCATAGGAATGATACTGGACAGAGTATACAGAGACGAGAGCACCCCCAAATTAGACATACCTGAGCCACACTTGAAGAGTCTTCTCGAAGCATGTACAAAGGAAGCCCCTTTCATCAGTCCACAAGGAGACATGTATTTACAAATAGACGGAATAGCAATGGGCTCCCCCTTAGGAGTTTTATTTGCTAATTTTTATATGGGAACCATCGAAGACAGGGGCTTCAGTAGCAGACAAAAACCAACTGTATATTGCCGTTATGTAGATGACATATTCGTAATAGTAAAAGGCTCAGATGAACTAATTGACCTAAAAAGACATCTAGAGAGAGAGTCAGTACTCCGATTTAAACATGAAAATAGTGAAAATAACAGTCTGCCATTCCTGGATGTACTAATAACAAAAACAGGAACCTCTTTAAGCACCAACGTATATACCAAGCCCACCAACAAAAGATTATGCCTGAACGGTAGAAGTGAGTGCCCCCAAAGATACAAAGCCAGTGTTCTCAATGCTTATATTCGTCGAGCGCTTACCCACTGCTCTGAATGGAGCAACGTGAGTAGAGAGTTTGAAAGAGTAACTCAGGTATTGGTGAACAACGGATATAGCAACGCGGAAATAAACGCTGCTATAAGAAGACACTTGGACCGTTGGTATAATCCAGAACATAGAACAGAAACCACAACACCTCCAATAAAATTATATTACAAATCAACTATGCACAGTGATCATATAAAAGAGGAAAGAATAATGAAAGAAATATTCCGTAAAGGAGTAAAAATCACTACTAACCAAAACATAAACCTGATAATATTCTACAAACCAAGAAGACTTCCGAACTCCTTATCAAAAACAGCCCGAAGCCGACGGAGAACCCTCTACAGCAGTCAAGCGTTGTATACATGTACACTTGCCCCCACGAAGGATGTAACCTTCATTCTAAGTACATAGGCATGACGTCGACCAAGCTGACGAGGCGTTTGACATGCCATCTTCAATCCGGTGTCCCTAGGAATCACATGAGACAAGCCCATGACATCACTCTAACAAGAGAAATGTTGAACAAGAATACCTGCATAATAGACAAATCCCAAGATGCAAGAAGATTACAAATTCTTGAGGCAATTCACATAAGAATAGAACAACCTACCATGAACACCCAAATAACGGAACTATTTACTCTACCCACCATGAGAGTAAGGACAAGACCAGAACATAACGATGCCAACACAGAAGACAATGTCCAACATAACACGCCAATTACACTGGATTAATCTTTGTGTTTAGATAGGAGCTGCCTCGTATGGGCCAATAAGCCTTCTGCAGTTACTTCTATGTTTCACCTCACATTTATCCCCCATGTTTTCACATTTATTGTATTATCACCTGACCCAGTGCGGGTATAATATCAACAAACATTGTAAGATCTGTTTTTGGTCACTGAGTTGATCGAAAGTCTGCTATCTTTACATGGAATCAAGCAAACCACAGAGACTCGGAAGACAATTGAGCACAAGCTCAAAAAATTGGAAGATGTAATATCCACACCGTCAAGACAGCAGGGCAGGAGACACCCCCATAAAAAACAGATAGAGTCCAGCTAGTCGGAAAGCGACATTGATGAGTCAATTTCAGGTCCACTAAGAACCTATACACCAATTGCAACTTCCATGGCGTGTTCATCAGACTCCATGGATACCACGGATTTATCAGCAAATTCCAAGAACCTAGAGGTCTAAAGATCCTGCAATGGAATGCGCAAGGACTGCACACTAAATTACAACACTTGCAATGCATAGCAGCAACTAAGGGCATAGACATCCTGATACTACAGGAGAGCTTGCTTCGAGCCGGATTAGAACCTAAAATCTCAGGCTATCGAGGCTTCTTCCTTCCATGGATCAATGGGCAATCCAGGGGATGTGCAATCTATGTAAAATGTGACCTGATCTCCAAATCCATAACCAGCCCACCCAATTGTGGAGCAGGAACAGAGGTAATGGGAGTCACCATTGAGCTAAGACACGACAAACTTGAAGTGTTCAATGTGTACAGGTCTCCACAAGCCGAAATGGATCTCTCTGTGTTATTTGGACACGCGACAACAACAAACACAATCATTTGTGGAGATTTTAATGCCCATCATCGATTGGCACTGGGCTCGAACAGAACAAATGAAGCCGGCATACACATTACACATCTACTGGACCAGCTTCCAGAAATACAAATCCTAAACAAAAATGAACCTACCCACATCCAAGGATGCAGATTAGACCTAACCTTCGTTTCAGCCTCCCTAAGAGATGCAGCAACATGGTCAGTTGAGCCCACACTCACAAGCGACCACTATGGGGTCAAAATTGATCTTCAGTTAGACCTACCCACCCCACCTCCGCCTCCATCTGAAGCCTGGAACTTTGCTTTAGCAAACTGGGACCTATTTCAAACCCTCATTTCAGAGTGGCAAAGAAACTATGATCTTCCCGAAGACATTAATCAGGCAGAACAAGAATTTGTCAAAGCGATTCAAAGTGCAGCCAACCACTCAATCCCACTGAAAAAACAGTCCACCGGACACCATAAAGATCATTGGTACTATTGCGAACGTGTCAAAGAACTCAACCATAGACTCAATAGAACAAGAAAGCTATACAAAAAGCTGCCAAGTGACCGCAACAGGATCTTACTTTGTGAGGTCAAGGAACATGTACATCGAGAGACCAGACAAATAAAAGAACAAAAGTGGCTGGAATAGGTGTTCACACCTGAATGAACACACCTCTCTCGGAGAGATGTGGCAGCAAATTCACCGGGCCAAAGGGAATAAAACACCTAAAGCTCCACACCCCAAGTATCCTCAACAGGAAGCCGAAGTACTGGCAACCAGGTTTGCAGAGAGAACAGCCAGCAATCAACTTCCACCAGATGTATTAGCAGTACAGGCCGGACTAGAGGAAGAAAGATGGCACAGAATCTACACAGCATGTGAAGAAGTCTCTGACACTAATGCCCCCTTCACACTGGATGAGCTCAATCGGGCAAAGAAAAACTCCAAGGATACATCCCCTGGAACCGACAAAATAACCTATAAAATGATTAGAAACCTCGGCCCAGAGGGAGACGCTGCATACCTAAGGTTAATTAATTTAGCCTGGACTTCTCAAACTAGACCTTCTGCTTGGAATAGAGCAGACATAGTGCCGATCCCAAAACCCAAAGATCCAGCTAATCCCAGGCCCATCTCTCTCCAAAGCTGTGCAGCCAAGACGACTGACAGAATGGCACTCAATAGACTGGAGTGGAAAATGCCTAAACTGCACCATGATATGTATGCCTATAGAAGAGGGGTTGGCACAGTGGAATGTATTACAACTCTGTTAGCCCACTTGAATGACAGACCAGGAATGCTGATATTCCTGGACCTCGAAAAAGCCTTTCAACTGGCTAGCGCCCCAGCTATTCTCTGCTGCCTCATTGACAAAGAGGTCAGAGACAACCTGCTCTCCTGGACCAAAAACTGTCTCATAAACAGAGAAGCAAGAGTAAAACTTCATGGCACAGTCTCTGAGTACAAAAGACATGAAAATGGTACACCGCAAGGAGGTATTCTCAGCCCTCTTCTCTTCAACTGTTTAATGGAAAGAATAATGAGGTTGAAACTCCCACATCACTACAGGCTGCTAAAGTACGTGGACGACTTTGTCATCATCATAAAAGGAAGAGATGCGGCGCGCCTTGCACCCAAATGCTTAGACTGCATCAGTAAAGAGGCAAAACAGATTGGGATCAAACTCAACCCCTCAAAGTCAAAGGCCATGCCCATAAAAATAGCGAAGCCCAACATCCAACTCACAGTACAGGGTCAACCAATAGAATGGGTCGACACCTATCAGTATCTAGGAATCATCCTGGACACACACATGAATTTTAATGCTGAGGTCACTTACTTGAGAGAGCGAACTGCGGCCCGGACGGCAATCCTCAGGTCGCTAATCTCCCTTTCTGGAGGAGCCAATCTGCAAGTCCTTCGCACATACTATGTACAGGCAGTCAGATCAGTGATCGATTATGCCGCACCTGCACTCACAAGTCTATCACACCAACAGTGGAAAAAGCTTGAAGTTGCCCAAAACAATGCTATGAGAGCTGCACTGGGAGCCCCCATGTGGACCAGGCTTGAAACCCTTAGACTGGAGACGGGTTTGCCCTCTCTACAAGAAAGAATATCACAAAGGACAGCTACAATTATCAGTAAGATAACTATTTCTTCTGATCCAATCCCAGTACGGCAGGCCTTGGTGGTTGGACTAGGTCAAAACAGTGGAAACTCTTGGGTTGCAAGAGCAGGAAAAGTCCTAAACAGACTACATTTAAAAAGCATGATTCTTGATAGAGAGGGTGATCATCCACACCCAAGTTACACTCCTTCCGCGCCGTGGGAAGAGCCTACTTTCAAAATAGTAATAGAAAGTCTCCCAATGAAAATGGCTGCCTATGATCCGACAATCCTAAGGCGCATAATAGAAGAGCAAATGTATAGCATAGCAGTAGCAGGAGCCACCCACATCTTCACAGACGGATCGGTGGACACAGAATATGAGAGTGCTGGTGCTGCTCTTTGCACGACCAGCGTACAGGCATATTGGAGACTGGGAGGACTAGTATCATCGACCCAAGCTGAGCTGTTTGCCATACAACAGGCATTCGCATATGTGATTGCACAAAACACTCAATATGCAATCATACACACAGACTCAAAATCTGCACTTCAAATACTAGGACAAAAACAGTGGAAAGATAATGTGGAAATAATTACCACCATTTTGTATCTTGGAGCAGTCGCTAAAGGCAAAGGACTCAACATAACTTTAAACTGGATCCCATCCCATATTGGAATCCCATTAAATGAAAAAGCTGATGAAATTGCTAAATTGGCAACTCGTCATCCAGTGATACATAAAACAATTCAACCCAGCCTAGAGAACATAAAAAACATCATCACCAAAAAACTCTCACATCTCAACAAAGCCGACCTACACCAGAGAATAGCTGAAGGTTCGCCATCTGCAACATGGTATCTTCAGGCAACCAAATTAGAAAGGTAAAATATCCCCAAAAGGAATCCACAGGGAAATAGCAGTTAGGTTATATAGACTACGTCTAGGTTACAGATGCAACTGGGAGATTGGTGAACCCCGACAGAGAGAGTGCATCTTCTGCCAAACTGTCACAGAAAAGCCATTACTTCACTATCTTCTGGAATGTGAAGCAACCAATGACCTTAGAAGAGCTTTAAGAGTTCCTGAATCATGCAGTGGCCACCCTGAAGCCATCAACAAAGCCACTCTCCTGGTCAACAAAGGAGTCCAGCAGCTGGACACCCTCATAAAGACTGTGAAGCAGTATCCTCCCCCGCGATAACAGCTTGATGGTTAAATGCAACCTCAGAATACTGAGAAAAAAAAACAATTGTACCACTTACGGGCTTCTTGAGAGGTTATCTTGAGATGATTTCGGGGCTTTTTAGTGTCCCCGCTGTCCGGTCCTCGACCAGGCCTCCACCCCCAAGAAGCAGCCCGTGACAGCTGACTAACACCCAGGCACCTATTTTACTGCTAGGTAACAGGGGCACAGGATGAAAGAAACTCTGCCCATCTAGGTTCATGATTCGCAAGAGAATTTTGTTCAGGCATCAATCCTTAACTGTTTGCTTGGTTAAAATAAAGTATGAAGTGATTAACTATCTTAAATGCAAGATAAATTTCTAGCTATAGAAACATTTCTTGAGATCTCAATGTTGAAAATTGGTCAAACACTCAATACCAGCTTTTGACCAGAAAGAAATTTGAGAGAACAAAATCTCGGTAGAGCGACTGTTAAAAGTAACTATACCATGATGGAGCTGCTAGGCATCCCTAAGGACCTGTCAATCAAGTAAATAATTAGCAAAAGGTGACACAAAGCTGGGAAGACTATGTAGCACCTTCAGTGTCATTGGATATTCAGAAGGCACACGGGCTACTCATGCCCGTGCCACCTCTTGGGTGGCTTAATCTTTATCAATCAATCATAAGATCTGTTTACTTGAGAATGAACCATGGAGGTTCGAAACGTTGTGCAAATTGTATAAATAATGTAATACACTCTAGAGTAATTCACTTCTTTTCTTCACCTTAAAAGTACGAAAATGAGTTTTGGAGAACTCCTATTTCAACTAAGCCCTGATGCTAAGAAAATAGTTAGAGGGATAGAAGCCCTAAACCAGAAAATAATAAATACAGAATATGCGGTCAAATTCAATGAAACATGTTTGAAAGAAAACCTGCTGCCATTATACACCAATATAGACCCAGCTGTCCGCAATACAGAGTTTACCTATAGGTACAGGCAAGAGCTCATTCGGCATCAACTAACCAAGAAGAAGGAAGCCCTCCAAACCCTTACAGAGCAGGCTGAGCATCTGTTAAACAAATGGACCCAGTACGACATCCCTATCCAACTCAAGCAAACCATCAACAGTGAACTATTTAACCTGAAACAACAATATAAAACTCTTGTAGAAACAAAGACACTCCGTAAGTCAACAGCCATAAACGGTGGACAGTTAAAGATCCCTCGTCCTAAAGATGGCTACATTAACCTGACTTCTTATGATCTTACCCAGGACCAACGAGACCTCTTAAATCTTGGTCTAAATTGTCAATTCTTATCTAAACCAAAGATGCATCAAAAACGCCTGGAAATCGAAATGCTTCTGGACGATATCCCTAAGCTAGAAGACAACAAAAAAGTCATCACCACTGACACACTTAAAGCTGAACTACTTGCAGAAGCAGGGAAAAAACGAAGAACATATTCATCTACAATCTTAACTCCACGACTCAAAGAAGCAGCGAAACAACTAAAAAATCTGAAAGACGTAACAATAAGAAAAGCCGACAAGACAGCAGCATATGTTTTGATTCCTACCCATGAATACGCGAACAAAATTAGCGACATCCTTAGTGACGACTCCAAATTTCAACGAATCACGAGGAACCCCATAAAAGACCTTAAGCGGAAAGTAAACAAAACAATTACAGCAATCAATGTAAAGAAAGGTAGTGTGCATTTCAATAAACTTCAAGGCGACTATGGCTTAGGATATGCCTACGGCAATGTTAAGACGCATAAACCTATTAACCCACTACGCCCTATAATCAGCCAAATACCAACCCCAACTTATCACCTGGCAAAGAAACTCAATGAACTCCTAACTCCTTACACTCCAAGTAAGTTTAGTCTACAATCTTCAGCAGATTTCCTAGAATTGATCAAATCTACCCAGCCCGATGGAATCATCGCATCCCTGGACGTTGAATCCCTATTTACCAACGTCCCAGTCAACACAACCATAGGAATGATACTGGGCAGAGTATACAGAGACGAGAGCACCCCCTAATTAGACATACCTGAGCCACACTTGAAGAGTCTTCCCGAAGCATGTACAAAGGAAGGCCCTTTCATCAGTCCACAAGGAGACATGTATTTACAAATAGACGGAGTAGCAATGGGCTCCCCCTTAGGAGTTTTATTTGCTAATTTTTATATGGGAACCATCGAAGACAGGCTCTTGAGTAGCAGACAAAAACCGACTGTATATTGCCGTTATGTAGATGACATATTCGTAATAGTAAAAGACTCAGATGAACTAATTGACCTAAAAAGACATCTAGAGAGAGAGTCAGTACTCCGATTTACACATGAAAATAGTGAAAATAATAGTCTGCCATTCCTGGATGCACTAATAACAAAAACAGGAACCTCTTTAAGCACCAACGTATATATCAAGCCCACCAACATAGGATTATGCCTGAACGGTAGAAGTGAGTGACCGCAAAGATACAAAGCCAGTGTTCTCAATGCTTATATTCGTCGAGCGCCACCCACTGCTCTGAATGGAGCAACGTGAGTAGAGAGTTTGAAAGAGTAACTCAGGTATTGGTGAACAACGGATATAGCAACGCGGAAATAAACGCTGCTATAAGAAGACACTTAGACCGTTGGTATAATCCAGAACCTAGAACAGAAACCACAACACCTCCAATAAAATTATATTACAAATCAACCATGCACAGTGATCATATAAAAGAGGAAAGAATAATGAATGAAATAATCCGTAAAGGAGTAAAAAGCACTACTCCTAACCAAAACATAAACCTGATAATATTCTACAAAACCAAGAAGACTTCCGAACTCCTTATCAAAAACAGCCCGAAGCCGACGGAGAACCCTCTACAGCAGTCAAGCGTTGTATACATGTAAACTTGCCCCCACGAAGGATGTAACCTTCATTCTAAGTACATAGGTATGACGTCGACCAAGCTGACGAGGCGTTTGACATGCCATCTTCAATCTGGTGCCCCTAGGAATCACATGAGACAAGCCCATGACATCACTCTAACAAGAGAAATGTTGAACAAGAATACCTGCATAATAGACAAATCCCAAGATGCAAGAAGATTACAAATTCTTGAGGCAGTTCACATAAGAATAGAACAACCTACCATGAACACCCAAATCTCGGAACTATTTACTCTACCCACCATGAGAGTAAGGACAAGACCAGAACATAACGATGCCAACACAGAAGACAATGTCCAACATAACAGGCCAATTACACTGGATTAATCTTTGTGTTTAGATAGGAGCTGCCTCGTATGGGCCAATAAGCCTTCTGCAGTTACCTCTATGTTTCACCTCACATTTATCCCTTATGTATCCCCCATGTTTTCACATTTATTGTATTATCACCTGACCCAAAGGGGGTATAAAATCAACCAGCATTGTAAGATCTGTTCACTTGAGAATGAACCATGGAGGTTCGAAACGTTGTGCAAATTGTATAAATAAGTGTAATACACTCTATAGTAAATCACTTCTTTTCTTCACCTTAAAAGAACGAAAATGAGATTTGGAGAACTCCTATTTCAACTAAGCCCTGATGCTAAGAAAATAGTTAGAGGGATAGAAGCCCTAAACCAGCAAATAATAAATACAGAATATGCGGTCATATTCAATGAAACATGATAGAAAGAAAACCTGCTGCCAGTATACACCAATATAAACCCACATGACCCAGCAGTCCGCAATACAGAGTTTACCTATAGGTATAGGCAAACGCTCATTCGGCATCAAATAAACAAGAAGAAGGAAGCCCTCCAAACCCTTACAGAGCAGGCTGAGCATCTGTTAAACAAATGGACCCAGTACGACATCCCTATCCAACTCAAGCAAACCATCAACAGTGAACTATTTAACCTGAACAACAACATAAAACTCTTGTAGAAACAAAGACACTCCATAAGTTAACAGCCCTAAACGGTGGACAGTTAAAGATTTCTCGTCCTAAAGATGGCTACATTAACCTGACTTCTTATGATCTTACCCAGGACCAAGGAGACCTCTTAAATCTTGGTCTAAATTGTCAATTCTTATCTAAACCAAAGATGCATAAAAAACGCCTTGAAATCGAAAAGCTTCTGGGCGATATCCATAAGCTAGAAGACAACAAAAAAGTCATCACCACTGACACACTTCAAGCTGAACTACTTGCAGAAGCAGGGAAAAAACGAGGAACATATTCATCTACAATCTTAACCCCACGACTCAAAGAAGCAGCGAAACAACAAAAAATCTGAAAGACGTAACAATAAGAAAAGCCGACAAGACAGCAGCATATGTATTGATTCCTACCCATGAATACATGAACAAAATTAGCGACATCCTTAATGACGACTCCAAATTTCAACGAATCACGAGGAACCACGTAGAAGAACTTAAGCGGAAAGTAAACAAAACAATTACAGCAATCAACGCAAAGAAAGGTAGTGTGCATTTCAATAAACTTCAAGACGACTATGGCTTAGGATATGCCTACGGCAATGTTAAGACGCATAAACCTATTAACCCACTACGCCCTATAATCAGCCAAATACCAACCCCAACTTATCACCTGGCAAAGAAACTCAATGAACTCCTAAATCCATACACTCCAATTAAGTTTAGTCTACAATCATCAGCAGATTTCCTAGAATTGATCAAATCTACCCAGCCCGATGGAATCATCGCATCCCTGGACGTTGAATCCCTATTTACCAACGTCCCAGTCGACACAACCATAGGAATGATACTGGACAGAGTATGCAGAGACGAGAGCACCCCCAAATTAGACATACCTGAGCCACACTTGAAGAGTCTTCTCGAAGCATGTACAAAGGAAACCCCTTTCATCAGTCCACAAGGAGACATGTATTTACAAATAGACGGAATAGCAATGGGCTCCCCCTTAGGAGTTTTATTTGCTAATTTTTATATGGGAACCATCGACGACAGGGTCTTCAGTAGCAGACAAAAACCAACTGTATATTGCCGTTATGTAGATGACATATTCGTAATAGTAAAAGACTCAGATGAACTAATTGACCTAAAAAGACATCTAGAGAGAGAGTCAGTACTCCGATTTAAACATGAAAATAGTGAAAATAACAGTCTGCCATTCCTGGATGTACTAATAACAAAAACAGGAACCTCTTTAAGCACCAACGTATATACCAAGCCCACCAACAAAAGATTATGCCTGAACGGTAGAAGTGAGTGCCCCCAAAGATACAAAGCCAGTGTTCTCAATGCTTATATTCGTCGAGCGCTTACCCACTGCTCTGAATGGAGCAACGTGAGTAGAGAGTTTGAAAGAGTAACTCAGGTATTGGTGAACAACGGATATAGCAACGCGGAAATAAACGCTGCTATAAGAAGACACTTGGACCGTTGGTATAATCCAGAACATAGAACAGAAACCACAACACCTCCAATAAAATTATATTACAAATCAACTATGCACAGTGATCATATAAAAGAGGAAAGAATAATGAAAGAAATATTCCGTAAAGGAGTAAAAATCACTACTAACCAAAACATAAACCTGATAATATTCTACAAACCAAGAAGACTTCCGAACTCCTTATCAAAAACAGCCCGAAGCCGACGGAGAACCCTCTACAGCAGTCAAGCGTTGTATACATGTACACTTGCCCCCACGAAGGATGTAACCTTCATTCTAAGTACATAGGCATGACGTCGACCAAGCTGACGAGGCGTTTGACATGCCATCTTCAATCCGGTGTCCCTAGGAATCACATGAGACAAGCCCATGACATCACTCTAACAAGAGAAATGTTGAACAAGAATACCTGCATAATAGACAAATCCCAAGATGCAAGAAGATTACAAATTCTTGAGGCAATTCACATAAGAATAGAACAACCTACCATGAACACCCAAATAACGGAACTATTTACTCTACCCACCATGAGAGTAAGGACAAGACCAGAACATAACGATGCCAACACAGAAGACAATGTCCAACATAACACGCCAATTACACTGGATTAATCTTTGTGTTTAGATAGGAGCTGCCTCGTATGGGCCAATAAGCCTTCTGCAGTTACTTCTATGTTTCACCTCACATTTATCCCCCATGTTTTCACATTTATTGTATTATCACCTGACCCAGTGCGGGTATAATATCAACAAACGTTGTAAGATCTGTTTTTGGTCACTGAGTTGATCGAAAGTCTGCTATCTTTACATGGAATCAAGCAAACCACAGAGACTCGGAAGACAATTGAGCACAAGCTCAAAAAATTGGAAGATGTAATATCCACACCGTCAAGACAGCAGGGCAGGAGACACCCCCATAAAAAACAGATAGAGTCCAGCTAGTCGGAAAGCGACATTGATGAGTCAATTTCAGGTCCACTAAGAACCTATACACCAATTGCAACTTCCATGGCGTGTTCATCAGACTCCATGGATACCACGGATTTATCAGCAAATTCCAAGAACCTAGAGGTCTAAAGATCCTGCAATGGAATGCGCAAGGACTGCACACTAAATTACAACACTTGCAATGCATAGCAGCAACTTAGGGCATAGACATCCTGATACAACAGGAGAGCTTGCTTCGAGCCGGATTAGAACCTAAAATCTCAGGCTATCGAGGCTTCTTCCTTCCATGGATCAATGGGCAATCCAGGGGATGTGCAATCTATGTAAAATGTGACCTGATCTCCAAATCCATAACCAGCCCACCCAATTGTGGAGCAGGAACAGAGGTAATGGGAGTCACCATTGAGCTAAGACACGACAAACTTGAAGTGTTCAATGTGTACAGGTCTCCACAAGCCGAAATGGATCTCTCTGTGTTATTTGGACACGCGACAACAACAAACACAATCATTTGTGGAGATTTTAATGTCCATCATCGATTGGCACTGGGCTCGAACAGAACAAATGAAGCCGGCATACACATTACACATCTACTGGACCAGCTTCCAGAAATACAAATCCTAAACAAAAATGAACCTACCCACATCCAAGGATGCAGATTAGACCTAACCTTCGTTTCAACCTCCCTAAGAGATGCAGCAACATGGTCAGTTGAGCCCACACTCACAAGCGACCACTATGGGGTCAAAATTGATCTTCAGTTAGACCTACCCACCCCACCTCCGCCTCCATCTGAAGCCTGGAACTTTGCTTTAGCAAACTGGGACCTATTTCAAACCCTCATTTCAGAGTGGCAAAGAAACTATGATCTTCCCGAAGACATTAATCAGGCAGAACAAGAATTTGTCAAAGCGATTCAAAGTGCAGCCAACCACTCAATCCCACTGAAAAAACAGTCCACCGGACACCATAAAGATCATTGGTACTATTGCGAACGTGTCAAAGAACTCAACCATAGACTCAATAGAACAAGAAAGCTATACAAAAAGCTGCCAAGTGACCGCAACAGGATCTTACTTTGTGAGGTCAAGGAACATGTACATCGAGAGACCAGACAAATAAAAGAACAAAAGTGGCTGGAATGGTGTTCACACCTGAATGAACACACCTCTCTCGGAGAGATGTGGCAGCAAATTCACCGGGCCAAAGGGAATAAAACACCTAAAGCTCCACACCCCAAGTATCCTCAACAGGAAGCCGAAGTACTGGCAACCAGGTTTGCAGAGAGAACAGCCAGCAATCAACTTCCACCAGATGTATTAGCAGTACAGGCCGGACTAGAGGAAGAAAGATGGCACAGAATCTACACAGCATGTGAAGAAGTCTCTGACACTAATGCCCCCTTCACACTGGATGAGCTCAATCGGGCAAAGAAAAACTCCAAGGATACATCCCCTGGAACCGACAAAATAACCTATAAAATGATTAGAAACCTCGGCCCAGAGGGAGACGCTGCATACCTAAGGTTAATTAATTTAGCCTGGACTTCTCAAACTAGACCTTCTGCTTGGAATAGAGCAGACATAGTGCCGATCCCAAAACCCAAAGATCCAGCTAATCCCAGGCCCATCTCTCTCCAAAGCTGTGCAGCCAAGACGACTGACAGAATGGCACTCAATAGACTGGAGTGGAAAATGCCTAAACTGCACCATGATATGTATGCCTATAGAAGAGGGGTTGGCACAGTGGAATGTATTACAACTCTGTTAGCCCACTTGAATGACAGACCAGGAATGCTGATATTCCTGGACCTCGAAAAAGCCTTTCAACTGGCTAGCGCCCCAGCTATTCTCTGCTGCCTCATTGACAAAGAGGTCAGAGACAACCTGCTCTCCTGGACCAAAAACTGTCTCATAAACAGAGAAGCAAGAGTAAAACTTCATGGCACAGTCTCTGAGTACAAAAGACATGAAAATGGTACACCGCAAGGAGGTATTCTCAGCCCTCTTCTCTTCAACTGTTTAATGGAAAGAATAATGAGGTTGAAACTCCCACATCACTGCAGGCTGCTAAACTACGTGGACGACTTTGTCATCATCATAAAAGGAAGAGATGCGGCGCGCCTTGCACCCAAATGCTTAGACTGCATCAGTAAAGAGGCAAAACAGATTGGGATCAAACTCAACCCCTCAAAGTCAAAGGCCATGCCCATAAAAATAGCGAAGCCCAACATCCAACTCACAGTACAGGGTCAACCAATAGAATGGGTCGACACCTATCAGTATCTAGGAATCATCCTGGACACACACATGAATTTTAATGCTGAGGTCACTTACTTGAGAGAGCGAACTGCGGCCCGGACGGCAATCCTCAGGTCGCTAACCTCCCTTTCTGGAGGAGCCAATCTGCAAGTCCTTCGCACATACTATGTACAGGCAGTCAGATCAGTGATCGATTATGCCGCACCTGCACTCACAAGTCTATCACACCAACAGTGGAAAAAGCTTGAAGTTGCCCAAAACAATGCTATGAGAGCTGCACTGGGAGCCCCCATGTGGACCAGGCTTGAAACCCTTAGACTGGAGACGGGTTTGCCCTCTCTACAAGAAAGAATATCACAAAGGACGGCTACAATTATCAGTAAGATAACTATTTCTTCTGATCCAATCCCAGTACGGCAGGCCTTGGTGGTTGGACTAGGTCAAAACAGTGGAAACTCTTGGGTTGCAAGAGCAGGAAAAGTCCTAAACAGACTACATTTAAAAAACATGATTCTTGATAGAGAGGGTGATCATCCACACCCAAATTACACTCCTTCCGCGCCGTGGGAAGAGCCTACTTTCAAAATAGTAATAGAAAGTCTCCCAATGAAAATGGCTGCCTATGATCCGACAATCCTAAGGCGCATAATAGAAGAGCAAATGTATAGCATAGCAGGAGCCACCCACATCTTCACAGACGGATCGGTGGACACAGAATATGAGAGTGCTGGCGCTGCTCTTTGCACGACCAGCGTACAGGCATATTGGAGACTGGGAGGACTAGTATCATCGACCCAAGCTGAGCTGTTTGCCATACAACAGGCATTCGCATATGTGATTGCACAAAACACTCAATATGCAATCATACACACAGACTCAAAATCTGCACTTCAAATACTAGGACAAAAACAGTGGAAAGATAATGTGGAAATAATTACCACCATTTTGTATCTTGGAGCAGTCGCTAAAGGCAAAGGACTCAACATAACTTTAAACTGGATCCCATCCCATATTGGAATCCCATTAAATGAAAAAGCTGATGAAATTGCTAAATTGGCAACTCGTCATCCAGTGATACATAAAACAATTCAACCCAGCCTAGAGAACATAAAAAACATCATCACCAAAAAACTCTCACATCTCAACAAAGCCGACCTACACCAGAGAATAGCTGAAGGTTCGCCATCTACAACATGGTATCTTCAGGCAACCAAATTAGAAAGGTAAAATATCCCCAAAAGGAATCCACAGGGAAATAGCAGTTAGGTTATATAGACTACGTCTAGGTTACAGATGCAACTGGGAGATTGGTGAACCCCGACAGAGAGAGTGCATCTTCTGCCAAACTGTCACAGAAAAGCCATTACTTCACTATCTTCTGGAATGTGAAGCAACCAATGACCTTAGAAGAGCTTTAAGAGTTCCTGAATCATGCAGTGGCCACCCTGAAGCCATCAACAAAGCCACTCTCCTGGTCAACAAAGGTGTCCAGCAGCTGGACACCCTCATAAAGACTGTGAAGCAGTATCCTCCCCCGCGATAACAGCTTGATGGTTAAATGCAACCTCAGAATACTGAGAAAAAAAAAACAATTGTACCACTTACGGGCTTCTTGAGAGGTTATCTTGAGATGATTTCGGGGCTTTTTAGTGTCCCCGCGGTCCGGACCTCGACCAGGCCTCCACCCCCAAGAAGCAGCCCGTGACAGCTGACTAACACCCAGGCACCTATTTTACTGCTAGGTAACAGGGGCACAGGATGAAAGAAACTCTGCCCATCTAGGTTCATGATTCGCAAGAGAATTTTGTTCAGGCATCAATCCTTAACTGTTTGCTTGGTTAAAATAAAGTATGAAGTGATTAACTATCTTAAATGCAAGATAAATTTCTAGCTATAGAAACATTTCTTGAGATCTCAATGTTGAAAATTGGTCAAACACTCAATACCAGCTTTTGACCAGAAAGAAATTTGAGAGAACAAAATCTCAGTAGAGCGACTGTTAAAAGTAACTATACCATGATGGAGCTGCTAGGCATCCCTAAGGACCTGTCAATCAAGTAAATAATTAGCAAAAGGTGACACAAAGCTGGGAAGACTATGTAGCACCTTCAGTGTCATTGGATATTCAGAAGGCACACGGGCTACTCATGCCCGTGCCACCTCTTGGGTGGCTTAATCTTTATCAATCAATCATAAGATCTGTTTACTTGAGAATGAACCATGGAGGTTCGAAACGTTGTGCAAATTGTATAAATAAGTGTAATACACTCTAGAGTAATTCACTTCTTTTCTTCACCTTAAAAGTACGAAAATGAGTTTTGGAGAACTCCTATTTCAACTAAGCCCTGATGCTAAGAAAATAGTTAGAGGGATAGAAGCCCTAAACCAGAAAATAATAAATACAGAATATGCGGTCAAATTCAATGAAACATGTTTGAAAGAAAACCTGCTGCCATTATACACCAATATAGACCCAGCTGTCCGCAATACAGAGTTTACCTATAGGTACAGGCAAGAGCTCATTCGGCATCAACTAACCAAGAAGAAGGAAGCCCTCCAAACCCTTACAGAGCAGGCTGAGCATCTGTTAAACAAATGGACCCAGTGCGACATCCCTATCCAACTCAAGCAAACCATCAACAGTGAACTATTTAACCTGAAACAACAATATAAAACTCTTGTAGAAACAAAGACACTCCGTAAGTCAACAGCCCTAAACGGTGGACAGTTAAAGAACCCTCGTCCTAAAGATGGCTACATTAACCTGACTTCTTATGATCTTACCCAGGACCAACGAGACCTCTTAAATCTTGGTCTAAATTGTCAATTCTTATCTAAACCAAAGATGCATCAAAAACGCCTGGAAATCGAAATGCTTCTGGACGATATCCCTAAGCTAGAAGACAACAAAAAAGTCATCACCACTGACACACTTAAAGCTGAACTACTTGCAGAAGCAGGGAAAAAACGAAGAACATATTCATCTACAATCTTAACCCCACGACTCAAAGAAGCAGCGAAACAACAAAAAATCTGAAAGACGTAACAATAAGAAAAGCCGACAAGACAGCAGCATATGTTTTGATTCCTACCCATGAATACACGAACAAAATTAGCGACATCCTTAGTGACGACTCCAAATTTCAACGAATCACGAGGAACCCCATAAAAGACCTTAAGTGGAAAGTAAACAAAACAATTACAGCAATCAATGTAAAGAAAGGTAGTGTGCATTTCAATAAACTTCAAGGCGACTATGGCTTAGGATATGCCTACGGCAATGTTAAGACGCATAAACCTATTAACCCACTACGCCCTATAATCAGCCAAATACCAACCCCAACTTATCACCTGGCAAAGAAACTCAATGAACTCCTAACTCCTTACACTCCAAGTAAGTTTAGTCTACAATCATCAGCAGATTTCCTAGAATTGATCAAATCTACCCAGCCCGATGGAATCATCGCATCCCTGGACGTTGAATCCCTATTTACCAACGTCCCAGTCAACACAACCATAGGAATGATACTGGGCAGAGTATACAGAGACGAGAGCACACCCTAATTAGACATACCTGAGCCACACTTGAAGAGTCTTCCCGAAGCATGTACAAAGGAAGGCCCTTTCATCAGTCCACAAGGAGACATGTATTTACAAATAGACGGAGTAGCAATGGGCTCCCCCTTAGGAGTTTTATTTGCTAATTTTTATATGGGAACCATCGAAGACAGGCTCTTGAGTAGCAGACAAAAACCGACTGTATATTGCCGTTATGTAGATGACATATTCGTAATAGTAAAAGACTCAGATGAACTAATTGACCTAAAAAGACATCTAGAGAGAGAGTCAGTACTCCGATTTACACATGAAAATAGTGAAAATAATAGTCTGCCATTCCTGGATGCACTAATAACAAAAACAGGAACCTCTTTAAGCACCAACGTATATATCAAGCCCACCAACATAGGATTATGCCTGAACGGTAGAAGTGAGTGACCGCAAAGATACAAAGCCAGTGTTCTCAATGCATATATTCGTCGAGCGCCACCCACTGCTCTGAATGGAGCAACGTGAGTAGAGAGTTTGAAAGAGTAACTCAGGTATTGGTGAACAACGGATATAGCAACGCGGAAATAAACGCTGCTATAAGAAGACACTTAGACCGTTGGTATAATCCAGAACCTAGAACAGAAACCACAACACCTCCAATAAAATTATATTACAAATCAACCATGCACAGTGATCATATAAAAGAGGAAAGCATAATGAAAGAAATAATCCGTAAAGGAGTAAAAAGCACTACTCCTAACCAAAACATAAACCTGATAATATTCTACAAAACCAAGAAGACTTCCGAACTCCTTATCAAAAACAGCCCGAAGCCGACGGAGAACCCTCTACAGCAGTCAAGCGTTGTATACATGTACACTTGCCCCCACGAAGGATGTAACCTTCATTCTAAGTACATAGGCATGACGTCGACCAAGCTGACGAGGCGTTTGACATGCCATCTTCAATCCGGTGTCCCTAGGAATCACATGAGACAAGCCCATGACATCACTCTAACAAGAGAAATGTTGAACAAGAATATCTGCATAATAGACAAATCCCAAGATGCAAGAAGATTACAAATTCTTGAGGCAATTCACATAAGAATAGAACAACCTACCATGAACACCCAAATAACGGAACTATTTACTCTACCCACCATGAGAGTAAGGACAAGACCAGAACATAACGATGCCAACACAGAAGACAATGTCCAACATAACACGCCAATTACACTGGATTAATCTTTGTGTTTAGATAGGAGCTGCCTCGTATGGGCCAATGAGCCTTCTGCAGTTACCTCTATGTTTCACCTCACATTTATCCCTTATGTATCCCCCATGTTTTCACATTTATTGTATTATTACCTGACCCAAAGCGGGTATAAAATCAACCAGCATTGTAAGATCTGTTCACTTGAGAATGAACCATGGTGGTTCGAAACGTTGTGCAAATTGTATAAATAAGTGAAATACACTCTATAGTAAATCACTTCTTTTCTTCACCTTAAAAGTTCGAAAATGAGTTTTGGAGAACTCCTATTTCAACTAAGCCCTGATGCTAAGAAAATAGTTAGAGGGATAGAAGCCCTAAACCAGAAAATAATAAATACAGAATATGCGGTCATATTCAATGAAACATGATTGAAAGAAAACCTGCTGCCAGTATACACCAATATAAACCCACATGACCCAGCAGTCCACAATACAGAGTTTACCTATAGGTATAGGCAAACGCTCATTCGGCATCAAATAAACAAGAAGAAGGAAGCCCTCCAAACCCTTACAGAGCAGGCTGAGCATCTGTTAAACAAGTGGACCCAGTACGACATCCCTATCCAACTCAAGCAAACCATCAACAGTGAACTATTTAACCTGAACAATAACATAAAACTCTTGTAGAAACAAAGACACTCCGTAAGTTAACAGCCCTAAACGCTGGACAGTTAAAGATTTCTCGTCCTAAAGATGGCTACATTAACCTGACTTCTTATGATCTTACCCAGGACCAACGAGACCTCTTAAATCTTGGTCTAAATTGTCAATTCTTATCTAAACCAAAGATGCATAAAAAACGCCTGAAAATCGAAATGCTTCTGGGCGATATCCATAAGCTAGAAGACAACAAAAAAGTCATCACCACTGACACACTTCAAGCTGAACTACTTGCAGAAGCAGGGAAAAAACGAGGAACATATTCATCTACAATCTTAACCCCACAACTCAAAGAAGAAGCGAAACAACTTAAAAATCTGAAAGACGTAACAAAAAGAAAAGCCGACAAGACAGCAGCATATGTATTGATTCCTACCCATGAATACATGAACAAAATTAGCGACATCCTTAGTGACGACTCCAAATTTCAACGAATCACGAGGAACCCCGTAGAAGACCTGAAGCGGAAAGTAAACAAAACAATTACATCAATCAACGCAAAGAAAGGTAGTGTGCATTTCAATAAACTTCAAGGCGACTATGGCTTAGGATATGCCTACGGCAATGTTAAGACGCATAAACCTATTAACCCACTACGCCCTATAATCAGACAAATACCAACCCCAACTTATCACCTGGCAAAGAAACTCAATGAACTCCTAACTCCATACACTCCAAGTAAGTTTACTCTACAATCATCAGCAGATTTCCTAGAATTGATCAAATCTACCCAGCCGGATGGAATCGTCGCATCCCTGGACGATGAATCCCTATTTACCAACGTCCCAGTCGACACAACCATAGGAATGATACTGGACAGAGTATACAGAGACGAGAGCACCCCCTAATTAGACATACCTGAGCCACACTTGAAGAGCCTTCTCGAAGCATGTACAAAGGAAGCCCCTTTCATCAGTCCACAAGGAGACATGTATTTACAAATAGACGGAGTAGCAATGGGTTTCCCCTTAGGAGTTTTATTTGCTAATTTTTATATGGGAACCATCAAAGACAGGGGCTTCAGTAGCAGACAAAAACCAACTGTATATTGCCGTTATGTAGATGACATATTCGTAATTGTAAAAGACTCAGATGAACTAATTGACCTAAAAAGACATCTAGAGAGAGAGTCAGTACTCCGATTTACACATGAAAATAGTGAAAATAACAGTCTGCCATTCCTGGATGTACTAATAACAAAAACAGGAACCTCTTTAAGTACCAACGTATATACCAAGCCCACCAACATAGGATTATGCCTGAACGGTAGAAGTGAGTGCCCCCAAAGATACAAAGCCAGTGTTCTCAATGCTTATATTCGTCGAGCGCTTACCCACTGCTCTGAATGGAGCAACGTGAGTAGAGAGTTTGAAAGAGTAACTCAGGCACTGGTGAACAACGGATATAGCAACGCGGAAATAAACGCTGCTATAAGAAGACACTTGGACCGTTGGTATAATCCAGAACCTAGAACAGAAACCACAACACCTCCAATAAAATTATATTACAAATCAACCATGCACAGTGATCATATAAAAGAGGAAAGAATAATGAAAGAAATAATCCGTAAAGGAGTAAAAAGCACTACTCCTACCCAAAACATAAACCTGATAATATTCTACAAAACCAAGAAGACTTCCGAACTCCTTATCAAAAACAGCCCGAAGCCGACGAAGAACCCTCTACAGCAGTCAAGAGTTGTATACATGTAAACTTGCCCCCACGAAGGATGTAACCTTCATTAAAAGTACATAGGTATGACGTCGACCAAGCTGACGAGGCGTTTGACATGCCATCCTCAATCCGGTGCCCCTAGGAATCACATGAGACAAGCCCATGACATCACTCTAACAAGAGAAATGTTGAACAAGAATACCTGCATAATAGACAAATCCCAAGATGAAGATTACAAATTCTTGAGGCAATTCACATAAGAATAGAACAACCTACCATGAACACCCAAATCTCGGAACTATTTACTCTACCCACCATGAGAGTAAGGACAAGACCAGAACATAACGATGCCAACACAGAAGACAATGTCCAACATAACAGGCCAATTACACTGGATTAATCTTTGTGTTTACATAGGAGCTGCCTCGTATGGGCCAATGAGCCTTCTGCAGTTACCTCTATGTTTCATCTCACATTTATCCCTTATGTATCCCCCATGTTTTCACATTTATTGTATTATCACCTGACCCAAAGCGGGTATAAAATCAACCAGCATTGTAAGATCTGTTCACTTGAGAATGAACCATGGTGGTTCGAAACGTTGTGCAAATTGTATAAATAAGTGAAATACACTCTATAGTAAATCACTTCTTTTCTTCACCTTAAAAGTTCGAAAATGAGTTTTGGAGAACTCCTATTTCAACTAAGCCCTGATGCTAAGAAAATAGTTAGAGGGATAGAAGCCCTAAACCAGAAAATAATAAATACAGAATATGCGGTCATATTCAATGAAACATGATTGAAAGAAAACCTGCTGCCAGTATACACCAATATAAACCCACATGACCCAGCAGTCCGCAATACAGAGTTTACCTATAGGTATAGGCAAACGCTCATTCGGCATCAAATAAACAAGAAGAAGGAAGCCCTCCAAACCCTTACAGAGCAGGCTGAGCATCTGTTAAACAAGTGGACCCAGTACGACATCCCTATCCAACTCAAGCAAA
The DNA here is from genome assembly GCF_040958095.1 of Procambarus clarkii. Lineage (NCBI taxonomy): Eukaryota > Metazoa > Arthropoda > Malacostraca > Decapoda > Cambaridae > Procambarus > Procambarus clarkii. The sequence continues at coordinate 30,662,540 of NC_091200.1, forward strand.
CCATCAACAGTGAACTATTTAACCTGAACAATAACATAAAACTCTTGTAGAAACAAAGACACTCCGTAAGTTAACAGCCCTAAACGCTGGACAGTTAAAGATTTCTCGTCCTAAAGATGGCTACATTAACCTGACTTCTTATGATCTTACCCAGGACCAAGGAGACCTCTTAAATCTTGGTCTAAATTGTCAATTCTTATCTAAACCAAAGATGCATAAAAAACGCCTGAAAATCGAAATGCTTCTGGGCGATATCCATAAGCTAGAAGACAACAAAAAAGTCATCACCACTGACACACTTCAAGCTGAACTACTTGCAGAAGCAGGGAAAAAACGAGGAACATATTCATCTACAATCTTAACCCCACAACTCAAAGAAGAAGCGAAACAACTAAAAAATCTGAAAGACGTAACAAAAAGAAAAGCCGACAAGACAGCAGCATATGTATTGATTCCTACCCATGAATACATGAACAAAATTAGCGACATCCTTAGTGACGACTCCAAATTTCAACGAATCACGAGGAACCCCGTAGAAGACCTTAAGCGGAAAGTAAACAAAACAATTACATCAATCAACGCAAAGAAAGGTAGTGTGCATTTCAATAAACTTCAAGGCGACTATGGCTTAGGATATGCCTACGGCAATGTTAAGACGCATAAACCTATTAACCCACTACGCCCTATAATCAGCCAAATACCAACCCCAACTTATCACCTGGCAAAGAAACTCAATGAACTCCTAACTCCATACACTCCAAGTAAGTTTACTCTACAATCATCAGCAGATTTCCTAGAATTGATCAAATCTACCCAGCCGGATGGAATCGTCGCATCCCTGGACGATGAATCCCTATTTACCAACGTCCCAGTCGACACAACCATAGGAATGATACTGGACAGAGTATACAGAGACGAGAGCACCCCCTAATTAGACATACCTGAGCCACACTTGAAGAGCCTTCTCGAAGCATGTACAAAGGAAGCCCCTTTCATCAGTCCACAAGGAGACATGTATTTACAAATAGACGGAGTAGCAATGGGTTTCCCCTTAGGAGTTTTATTTGCTAATTTTTATATGGGAACCATCAAAGACAGGGGCTTCAGTAGCAGACAAAAACCAACTGTATATTGCCGTTATGTAGATGACATATTCGTAATTGTAAAAGACTCAGATGAACTAATTGACCTAAAAAGACATCTAGAGAGAGAGTCAGTACTCCGATTTACACATGAAAATAGTGAAAATAACAGTCTGCCATTCCTGGATGTACTAATAACAAAAACAGGAACCTCTTTAAGTACCAACGTATATACCAAGCCCACCAACATAGGATTATGCCTGAACGGTAGAAGTGAGTGCCCCCAAAGATACAAAGCCAGTGTTCTCAATGCTTATATTCGTCGAGCGCTTACCCACTGCTCTGAATGGAGCAACGTGAGTAGAGAGTTTGAAAGAGTAACTCAGGCACTGGTGAACAACGGATATAGCAACGCGGAAATAAACGCTGCTATAAGAAGACACTTGGACCGTTGGTATAATCCAGAACCTAGAACAGAAACCACAACACCTCCAATAAAATTATATTACAAATCAACCATGCACAGTGATCATATAAAAGAGGAAAGCATAATGAAAGAAATAATCCGTAAAGGAGTAAAAAGCACTACTCCTAACCAAAACATAAACCTGATAATATTCTACAAAACCAAGAAGACTTCCGAACTCCTTATCAAAAACAGGCCGAAGCCGACGGAGAACCCTCTACAGCAGTCAAGCGTTGTATACATGTAAACTTGCCCCCACGAAGGATGTAACCTTCATTCTAAGTACATAGGTATGACGTCGACCAAGCTGACGAGGCGTTTGACATGCCATCTTCAATCCGGTGCCCCTAGGAATCACATGAGACAAGCCCATGACATCACTCTAACAAGAGAAATGTTGAACAAGAATACCTGCATAATAGACAAATCCCAAGATGCAAGAAGATTACAAATTCTTGAGGCAATTCACCTAAGAATAGAACAACCTACCATGAACACCCAAATCTCGGAACTATTTACTCTACCCACCATGAGAGTAAGGACAAGACCAGAACATAACGATGCCAACACAGAAGACAATGTCCAACATAGCAGGCCAATTACACTGGATTAATCTTTGTGTTTAGATAGGAGCTGCCTCATATGGGCCAATGAGCCTTCTGCAGTTACCTGTATGTTTCACCTCACATTTATCCCTTATGTATCCCCCATGTTTTCACATTTATTGTATTATTACCTGACCCAAAGCGGGTATAAAATCAACCAGCATTGTAAGATCTGTTCACTTGAGAATGAACCATGGTGGTTCGAAACGTTGTGCAAATTGTATAAATAAGTGAAATACACTCTATAGTAAATCACTTCTTTTCTTCACCTTAAAAGTTCGAAAATGAGTTTTGGAGAACTCCTATTTCAACTAAGCCCTGATGCTAAGAAAATAGTTAGAAGGATAGAAGCCCTAAACCAGAAAATAATAAATACAGAATATGCGGTCATATTCAATGAAACATGATTGAAAGAAAACCTGCTGCCAGTATACACCAATATAAACCCACATGACCCAGCAGTCCGCAATACAGAGTTTACCTATAGGTATAGGCAAACGCTCATTCGGCATCAAATAAACAAGAAGAAGGAAGCCCTCCAAACCCTTACAGAGCAGGCTGAGCATCTGTTAAACAAGTGGACCCAGTACGACATCCCTATCCAACTCAAGCAAACCATCAACAGTGAACTATTTAACCTGAACAATAACATAAAACTCTTGTAGAAACAAAGACACTCCGTAAGTTAACAGCCCTAAACGCTGGACAGTTAAAGATTTCTCGTCCTAAAGATGGCTACATTAACCTGACTTCTTATGATCTTACCCAGGACCAACGAGACCTCTTAAATCTTGGTCTAAATTGTCAATTCTTATCTAAACCAAAGATGCATAAAAAACGCCTGAAAATCGAAATGCTTCTGGGCGATATCCATAAGCTAGAAGACAACAAAAAAGTCATCACCACTGACACACTTCAAGCTGAACTACTTGCAGAAGCAGGGAAAAAACGAGGAACATATTCATCTACAATCTTAACCCCACAACTCAAAGAAGAAGCGAAACAACTTAAAAATCTGAAAGACGTAACAAAAAGAAAAGCCGACAAGACAGCAGCATATGTATTGATTCCTACCCATGAATACATGAACGAAATTAGCGACATCCTTAGTGACGACTCCAAATTTCAACGAATCACGAGGAACCCCGTAGAAGACCTTAAGCGGAAAGTAAACAAAACAATTACATCAATCAACGCAAAGAAAGGTAGTGTGCATTTCAATAAACTTCAAGGCGACTATGGCTTAGGATATGCCTACGGCAATGTTAAGACGCATAAACCTATTAACCCACTACGCCCTATAATCAGACAAATACCAACCCCAACTTATCACCTGGCAAAGAAACTCAATGAACTCCTAACTCCATACACTCCAAGTAAGTTTACTCTACAATCATCAGCAGATTTCCTAGAATTGATCAAATCTACCCAGCCGGATGGAATCGTCGCATCCCTGGACGATGAATCCCTATTTACCAACGTCCCAGTCGACACAACCATAGGAATGATACTGGACAGAGTATACAGAGACGAGAGCACCCCCTAATTAGACATACCTGAGCCACACTTGAAGAGCCTTCTCGAAGCATGTACAAAGGAAGCCCCTTTCATCAGTCCACAAGGAGACATGTATTTACAAATAGACGGAGTAGCAATGGGTTTCCCCTTAGGAGTTTTATTTGCTAATTTTTATATGGGAACCATCAAAGACAGGGGCTTCAGTAGCAGACAAAAACCAACTGTATATTGCCGTTATGTAGATGACATATTCGTAATTGTAAAAGACTCAGATGAACTAATTGACCTAAAAAGACATCTAGAGAGAGAGTCAGTACTCCGATTTACACATGAAAATAGTGAAAATAACAGTCTGCCATTCCTGGATGTACTAATAACAAAAACAGGAACCTCTTTAAGTACCAACGTATATACCAAGCCCACCAACATAGGATTATGCCTGAACGGTAGAAGTGAGTGCCCCCAAAGATACAAAGCCAGTGTTCTCAATGCTTATATTCGTCGAGCGCTTACCCACTGCTCTGAATGGAGCAACGTGAGTAGAAAGTTTGAAAGAGTAACTCAGGCACTGGTGAACAACGGATATAGCAACGCGGAAATAAACGCTGCTATAAGAAGACACTTGGACCGTTGGTATAATCCAGAACCTAGAACAGAAACCACAACACCTCCAATAAAATTATATTACAAATCAACCATGCACAGTGATCATATAAAAGAGGAAAGAATAATGAAAGAAATAATCCGTAAAGGAGTAAAAAGCACTACTCCTAACCAAAACATAAACCTGATAATATTCTACAAAACCAAGAAGACTTCCGAACTCCTTATCAAAAACAGCCCGAAGCCGACGAAGAACCCTCTACAGCAGTCAAGAGTTGTATACATGTAAACTTGCCCCCACGAAGGATGTAACCTTCATTAAAAGTACATAGGTATGACGTCGACCAAGCTGACGAGGCGTTTGACATGCCATCCTCAATCCGGTGCCCCTAGGAATCACATGAGACAAGCCCATGACATCACTCTAACAAGAGAAATGTTGAACAAGAATACCTGCATAATAGACAAATCCCAAGATGAAGATTACAAATTCGTGAGGCAATTCACATAAGAATAGAACAACCTACCATGAACACCCAAATCTCGGAACTATTTACTCTACCCACCATGAGAGTAAGGACAAGACCAGAACATAACGATGCCAACACAGAAGACAATGTCCAACATAACAGGCCAATTACACTGGATTAATCTTTGTGTTTACATAGGAGCTGCCTCGTATGGGCCAATGAGCCTTCTGCAGTTACCTCTATGTTTCATCTCACATTTATCCCTTATGTATCCCCCATGTTTTCACATTTATTGTATTATCACCTGACCCAAAGCGGGTATAAAATCAACCAGCATTGTAAGATCTGTTCACTTGAGAATGAACCATGGAGGTTCGAAACGTTGTGCAAATTGTATAAATAAGTGTAATACACTCTATAGTAAATCACTTCTTTACTTCACCTTAAAAGTACGAAAATGAGTTTTGGTGAACTCCTATTTCAACTAAGCCCTGATGCTAAGAAAATAGTTAGAGGGATAGAAGCCCTAAACCAGAAAATAATAAATACAGAATATGCGGTCATATTCAATGAAACATGATTGAAGGAAAACCTGCTGCCAGTATACACCAATATAAACCCACATGACCCAGCAGTCTGCAATACAGAGTTTACCTATAGGTATAGGCAAACGCTCATTCGGCATCAAATAAACAAGAAGAAGGAAGCCCTCCAAACCCTTACAGAGCAGGCTGAGCATCTGTTAAACAAATGGACAAAGTACGACATCCCTATCCAACTCAAGCAGTGAACTATTTAACCTGAAACAACAACATAAAACTCTTGTAGAAACAAAGACACTCCGTAAGTTAACAGCCCTAAACGGTGGACAGTTAAAGATCCCTCGTCCTAAAGATGGCTACATTAACCTGACTTCTTATGATCTTACACAGGACCAACGAGACCTATTAAATCTTGGTCTAAATTGTCAATTCTTATCTAAACCAAAGATGCATCAAAAACACCTGGAAATCGAAATGCTTCTGGACGATATCCATAAGCTAGAAAACAACAAAAAAGTCATCACCACTGACACACTTCAAGCTGAACTACTTGCAGAAGCAGGGAAAAAACGAGGAACATATTCATTTACAATCTTAACCCCACGACTCAAAGAAGCAGCGAAACAACTAAAAAATCTGAAAGACGTAACAATAAGAAAAGCTGACAAGACAGCAGCATATGTTTTGATTCCTACCCATGAATACACGAACAAAATTAGCGACATCCTTAGTGACGACTTCAAATTTTAACGAATCCCGAAGAACCCCGTAGAAGACCTTAAGCGGAAAGTAAACAAAACAATTACAGCAATCAACGCAAAGAAAGGTAGTGTGCATTTCAATAAACTTCAAGGCGACTATGGCTTAGGATATGCCTACGGCAATGTTAAGACGCATAAACCTATTAACCCACTACGCCCTATAATCAGCCAAATACCAACCCCAACTTATCACCTGGCAAAGAAACTCAATGAACTCCTAACTCCATACACTCCAAGTAAGTTTAGTCTACAGTCATCAGCAGATTTCCTAGAATTGATCAAATCTACCCAGCCCGATGGAATCATCGCATCCCTGGACGTTGAATCCCTATTTACCAACATCCCAGTCGACACAATCATAGGAATGATACTGGACAGATTATACAGAAACGAGAGCACCCCCAATTTAGACATACCTGAGCCACACTTGAAGAGTCTTCTCGAAGCATGTACAAAGGAAGCCCCTTTCATCAGTCCACAAGGAGACATGTATTTACTAATAGACGGAGTAGCAATGGGTTCCCCCTTAGGAGTTTTATTTGCTAATTTTTATATGGGAACCATCGAAGACTGGGTCTTCAGTAGCAGACAAAAACCAACTGTATATTGCCGTTATGTAGATGACATATTCGTAATAGTAAAAGACTCAGATGAACTAATTGACCTAAAAAGACATCTAGAGAGAGAGAGTCAGTACTCCGATTTACACATGAAAATAGTGAAAATAACAGTCTGCCATTCCTGGATGCACTAATAACAACAACAGGAACCTCTTTAAGCACCAACGTATATACCAAGCCCACCAACATAGGATTATGCCTGAACGGTAGAAGTGAGTGCCCCCAAAGATACAAAGCCAGTGTTCTCAATGCTTATATTCGTCTTATATTCGTGCTTGATCAATTGTTGATTGCAATCAACAATTGATCAAGCAATCAACAGCCAATTAATGCACAACTATATTCTACCCACCTCAAGACTCCGCTCCAATATAGAAACATCAAGAAATATGGACCAATAGGCTTTCTACAAACACTTCTATTCAATAACCTTTGTTTCGTGTTCTGTCTTGTGTTGATGAAATTAATACCCTATTAATGCCACCTCTTGTTCTGTCTTGTGTTGATGAAATTAATACCCTATTAATGCCACCTCACCCCATCCACCTCTCTAAAATGTAGATATAAAATCGGAGATGCGTAAGTTCTATTCAGTTGTGTATTTGTAAACTAAAGTCTTTGAAAATGTAATAAGTTTTACGAAACGCGCCCGTGTCGCGTCAGACTAGAAATAAAAATGAATTTTGGAGAATTGATTTTTGATTTACCTCCAACAGTGAAAAGAAATGTACGAAAGATTGAGAAAATTCGTGTTAGAATTATTAATCTTACTTTTTCGGTCATATTTAATAATATATGTCTACAGGAAAGACTGCTACCAAAATATATATATATATATATATATATATATATATATATATATATATATATATATATATATATATATATATATATATATATATATATATATATATATATATATATATATATATGACTGGCAGCAGGTTTTCTTTCAAACATGTTTCATTGAATATGACCGCATATTCTGTATTTATTATTTTCTGGTTTTCTGGTATTTTTATATATATATATATATATATATATATATATATATATATATATATATATATATATATATATATATATACATATATATATATATATATACATATATATATATATATATACATATATTTATATTTATATTTATATATAAATATATATATATATATATATATATATATATATATATATATATATATATATATATATATATATTAATATATTTTGGTAGCAGTCTTTCTTGTAAACAAATATTATTAAATATGACCGAAAAAGTAAGATTACTAATTCTAACACGAATTTTCTCAATATTTCTTATATTTCTTTTCACTGTCGATGGTAATTGAAAAATCAATTCTCCAAAATTTATTTTTATTTCTAGTCTGATGCGACACTTGAACGTGTTTCATAATAACTTATTACATTTTCAAAGACTTTAGTTTACACACCCACAACTATAACCTGCAAACACTAAACACAGTTCTACTATGCTATAATTTAAACAGCTTTCATCTTATATACCAGCATTTGGGTGAGGTGATATGTTACAACAGTTTTGGATGAGGTGATCAAAACTTTCAACACAAGACAGAACATGAAACAATGGGTATAAATTGGGTAATTTAAAGGGAAGAATGGAAGTAACTGCAAAGGGCCTATTGGCCCATATTTCTTGATGCTTCTATATTGGTGCGGAGTATTGAAGTGGGTAGAATACAGTTGTGCATTAATTGGCTATTGATTGCTGGTGTTGACTTCTTAATGTGTAGTGCCTCGCAGATGTCAAGCTGCCTGCTATCGCTGTATCTATCGATGATTTGTGTGTTGCTTGTTAAGATTTCTCTGGTGATGGTCTGGTTGTGGGAAGAGATCATACGTTCCTTAATGGAGCCCTGTTGCTTATGCATCGTTAATCGCCTGTAAAGAGATGTTGTTGTCTTGCCTATATACTGAGATCTTAGAGGCTTACAGTCCCCAAATGGGCATTTGAAGGCATAGACGACGTTGGTCTCTTTTAAATCGTTCTGCTTTGTGTCTGTAGAGTTTCTCATAAGTAGGTTGGTCGTTTTTTTTTTTACGACATTTTTACACGGGTACCTGATGTCAGACATCTGCAGGAGCTGAAAGAGGCATTTGAGCAGAATTCTGTGTTGCGTTTCACTTACGAGATGGAGAAGGATGGGAAGCTGCCCTTTCTTGATGTAACATTCATGGAAATGAGTGGAGGTTTCCACACTGCAGTCTACACTAAGGAAACAAACATAGGAATGTGCCTGAATGCCAAGAGTGACTGCCCAAACAGGTACAAGTGGAGTGTTGTTAACGCTTATGTCGACCGTGCTCTCAGCCACAGCTCAGGATGGAAGCAAGTCGATGAAGAACACTGTAGAGTAAGCAGGTCCTAGTCAACAACGGCTTCTCCAATGGTTTTGTGGAAGACATCATAAGAAGGATGGTTAAACGCCATGCAACTTCTGAAGAGACAACTAACACAACACCTTTACCCCCTATTAGACTATTTTACAGGAACTTCTTTTCCACAGCTCATAGAACGGAGGAAATGGTCCTGAAAGATATTGTTGATAGGAACGTTATCCCTACAGACAAAAATCAGAAGATACAATTGACGATTTACTATAAATCCAAAAAAAAACGGCCAACCTACTCATGAGAAACTCTCCACTAGTATCCTCTGAGACTATGATATCCAACTCACAGGTCCTCACACCCATGGAACAGCTTCCCCCACCAGCAGAACACTCACCAAGGAGGCGATTTGAGAAGGGACAGAAGAAAGTGAGCCTCAAAGCAATGTACACTAACATAGATGGAATTACAAATAAAGCAAATGAGCTTGGAGAACGGGTACTAGAGGAAAACCCAGACATAATAGCCCTCACAGAAACAAAGCTAACGAAAACGATAACAAACGCAGTGTTCCCACAGGACTATAATGTTATGAGGAAAGAGAGGGAAGGAAGAGGTGGTGGTGGTGTAGCTCTGCTGGTAAGAAAAGGCTGGGATTTTGAGGAGATGGTTATTCAGGGCTGTGAAGGTTTCAGTGACTACATAGCAGGTACCATAACAAATGGAGGGAAAAAAATTATAGTCGTAGTCATATATAATCCACCACCAAATGACAGAAGACCCAGACAGGAATATGATAGAAACAACATGGCAACTATTAACATAATAGGAAGAGCAGCTTCTGTTGCTAGCAGGAATGGATCTGGACTACTAATTATGGGAGACTTCAACCATGGGAAGATAGATTGGGAGAACAGAGACCCGCATAAAGGACCAGAAACATGGACAGCTAAGCTGCTGGACGTGGCAACAATAAACTTTCTAAGCCAGCACATAAGGAACCAACAAGAATGAGAGGAGAAGATGAACCAGCAACGCTTGATTTGCTATTTACCCTAAATGAGTGGGATATAAAGGAAGTTAAGAAGGAAGCGCCCATGGGAATGAGTGATCACAGTGTATTGAACTTTGAGTATCTGGTAGAGCTAGGAATTGTCTCCCCCCAAAAAGAACTAGGAATCAAAAGGCTGGCATACCGAAAGGGGAATTATGAACAGATGAGAAGTTTCCTAAGGGAAATACCTTGGGACACAGACCTCAGAGATACGTCTGTACAAGGTATGATGGACTATGTTACACAAAAGTGTCAGGAGGCAGTAAACAGGTTCATTCCGGCCCAAAGAGAGAAATCCGAGAAGCAACAGAAGAATCCATGGTATAATAGGGCATGTATGGAAGCGAAGAAACTGAACAAAAGGGCGTGGAGGAACTTCCGGAATAGCAGAACACCAGAAAGCAGAGAGAGATACCAGAGAACCAGGAATGAGTACGTCAGGGTGAGAAGAGAAGCAGAGAAAAGTTTTGAAAATGGTATAGCAAACAAAGCCAAGCCCGAACCAAAGCTACTCCACAGTCACATCAGAAGGAAAACAACAGTGAAAGAACAAGTATTGAAACTTAGAACAGGCGAGGACAGGTATACAGAGAATGACAAAGAGGTGTGTGAACAACTCAACAAGAGGTTCCAGGAGGTCTTCAGAATAGAACAAGGTGAGGTCACTGTGCTAGGAGAAAGGGAATTAAACCAGGCGGCCTTGGAAGAGTTCGAAATTACGAGAGAGGAGGTCAAGAGACACCTGCAGGATCTGGATGTTAGAAAGGCTGTTGGTACAGACGGGATCTCACCATGAGTACTGAAAGAGTGTGCAGAGGCACTTTGCTTGGCACTCTCCATAGTGTATAATAAGTCATTGGAGATGGGAGACCTACCAGAAATATGGAAGACGGCGAATGTGGTCCCAATATACAAAAAGGGCATCAGGCAAGAGGCACTGAACTACAGGCCAGTGTCCTTGACTTGTATACCATGCAAGGTGATGGAGAAGATCGTGAGAAAAACCTGGAAACACATCAGGAGAGAAGGGACTTCGTGACAAATCGCCAACATAGGTTCAGGGAGGGTAAATCTTGCTTGACTGGCTTAATAGAATTCTATGACCAGGTGACAAAGATTAAGCAAGAAAGAGAGGGCTGGGCAGACTGCATTTTCTTGGTTTGTCGGAAAGCCTTTGACACAGTATCGCATAAGAGGCTGGTACATAAGCTGGAGAGACAGGCAGTTGTAGCTGGTAAGGTGCTCCAGTGGATAAGGGAGTACCGAAGCAATAGCAAGCAGAGAGTTACAGTGAGGGGAGAGACCTCCGATTGACGTGAAGTCACCAGTGGAGTCCCACAGGGCTCTGTACTCGGTCCTATCTTGTTTCTGATATATGTAAATGATCTCCCGGAGGGAATCAATTCATTTCTCTCAATGTTTGTGGACGATGCCAAACTTATGAGAAGAATTAAAACAGAAGAGGACTGTTCCTCTTCTGTTAGGCTTCAAGAAGACCTAGACAAGCTGAAGGAATGGTCGTTCAAATGGTTGTTAGAGTTTAACCCAACCAAATGTAATGTAATGAAGATAGGTGTAGGGAGCAGGAGGCCAGATACAAGGTATCATCTGGGAGAAGAAATTCTTCAGGAGTCAGAGAAAGAAAAAGACTTGAGGGTTGATATCACGACAGACCTGTCTCCTGCAACACATATCAAGAGGATAACATCAGCGGCATATGCCAGACTGGCCAACATACGAACGGCATTCAGAAACTTGTGTAAAAAATCATTCAGAACATTGTATACCACATATGTCAGGCCAATCCTGGAGTATGCAGCCCCAGCATGGAGTCCATATCTAGTCAAGGATAAGACTAAACTGGAAAAGGTTCAAAGTTTTGCCACCAGACTAGTACCCGAGCAGAGAGGTATGAGTTACGAGGAGAGACTTCGGGAATAAAACCTCACTTCGCTGGAAGACAGATGAGTTAGTGGGGACATGATCACCACATTCAAGATTCTGAAGGGAATTGATAAGGTAGATAAAGACAGGCTATTTAACACTAGGGGCACACGCACAAGAGGACACAGGTGGAAACTGAGTGCCCAAATGAGCAACAGAGATATTAGAAATAACTTTTTTAGTGTCAGAGTGGTTGACAAATGGAATGCATTAGGAAGTGATGTGATGGAGGCTGACTCCCTACACAGTTTCAAGTGTAGATATGATAGAGCCCAATAGGCTCAGGAATCTGTACACCTGTTGATTGACGGTTGAGAGGCGGGACCAAAGAACCAGAGCTCAACCCCCAGCAAACACAACTAGGTGAGTACAACTAGGTGAGTACACACACACAAACACACACACACACACACACACCAGTAAATGTAAAGTTATGGAAATGGGATCAGGTGACAGGAGACCAAAGGGACAGTACACAATGAAGGGGAACAGCCTACCTGTAACGATTCGAGAAAGAGACCTGGGAGTGGATGTGACACCTAATCTAACTCCTGAGGCACATATAAATAGGATAACGACAACAGCGTACTCTACACTGGCGAAAATTAGAACTTCATTCAGAAACCTAAATGAGGAGGCTTTTAGGGCGCTTTACACTGCCTACGTGAGACCCGTCTTAGAGTATGCCGCGCAATCATGGAGCCCCCACCTGAAGAAACACATAAAGAAACTGGAGAAGGTTCAGAGGTTTGCGACGAGGCTTGTCCCAGAGTTACGAGGGATGGGATATGAAGAGCGGCTGAAGGAACTGAACCTTACGACAATAGAGAAAAGAAGGGAGAGAGGAGATACGATAGGGACATATAAAATACTCAGGGGAATTGACGAAGTGGAAATAGATGAAATGTTCACACGTAATAATAACAGAACGAGGGGACATGGGTGGAAACTGGAAACTCAGATGAGTCACAGAGATGTTAGGAAGTTTTCTTTTAGCGTGAATGAATGAATGAAAAGTCGCCGTGTTGAACTAATGATGGTCGAAAGACAGGGCTTGGGAGCAGATGCTCGACCCTGCAAGTTCAACTAGGTGAGTACACACACTCATGCGGCCCCAGCATGGAGATTATCTTGATTATCTTGAGATGATTTCGGGGCTTTAGTGTCCCCGCGGCCCGGTCTTCGACCAGGCCTCCACCCCCAGGAAGCAGCCCATGACAGCTGACTAACACCCAGGTACCTATTTACTGCTAGGTAACAGGGGCATAGGGTGAAAGAAACTCTGCCCAATGTTTCTCGCCGGCGCCTGGGATCGAACCCAGGACCACAGGATCACAAGTCCCGTGTGCTGTCCGCTCGGCCGACCGGCTCCCAGCGTGAGAATAGTGGAAAAATGGAATGCACTTGGGGAACAGGTTGTGGAAGCAAATACTATTCATACTTTTAAAACTAGGTATGATAGGGAAATGGGACAGGAGTCATTGCTGTAAACAACCGATAGCTGGAAAGGCGGGATCCAAGAGTCAATGCTCGATCCTGCAAGCACAAATAGGTGACTACAAATAGGTGAGTACACACACACACACACACACACACACACACACACACACACACACACACACACACACACACACACACACACACACACACACACACACACACACACACACACACACACACACATACACACACACACACACACACACACACACACACACACACACACACACACACACACACACACACACACACACACACACACACACACACACACATGGATAAGACTAAACTGGAAAAGGTTCAAAGGGTTACCTTTGGACCTTTTCCAGGTGAGCACAACACAACTAGGTGAGTACACCCCACCACAATAACACACACCCCAGAGCATTACACACACCCCACCACACTACCACCACACTACCACACACCCCTCCACACTACCATACAACCCCCAACACGCCACCACACATCCCCAGCACACTACCACACACCCCACCGCACTACCACACACCCTATAACACTACCACAAACTCCACCACACTACCACACACCCCACCACAACACCACGCAACCCCACCACACTACCACGCAACCGCACCACACTACCACTCACCCCACCACAATACCACATACCCCACCACACTACCACACAACCCCACCACTACCACACACGCCTGCACACTACCACACACTCACACCACACTACCACACACCCCACCTCACTACCAAACAAGCCACCACAATACTACACACCAACAACACTACCATTCACCCCACTACACGACCACACATCCCCACCATACCACCACACAACCCCAGCACACAACCACACAACCCCACCACACTACCACACAACCCCACCACACTACCATACACCCCTACTCACTACCACACACGCACAACACACTACCACATACGCCACTTCACTACCAAACAACCACCACACTACCACACACCCACAACAATACCACACACCCCAGTACCCGACCACACACCCCACCACACTACCACTCAACCCACCACACTACCACACAACCCCACCACCCTACCACACACCCTACCACAATTCAACACAACCCCACCACACTACCACACAACCCCACCACACTGCAACATACCCCAGAACACTACACACACACCACCACGTTACCACATACACTACCACACACTCCACAACACTTCCACACACTCCCCACACTACCACACACCCAACAACACTACCACACACCCCACCACACACCCCACCACACAAACACACATCTTCCCCACACTTCCACACAACCCCACCACACTACTACTCACCCCACCACACTACCACAAACCCCACCACACTACCACACACCCCACCACACTACCACACACGCCATAACACTACCACACACACCCCCAAACTACCACACACCCCACCACACTACCACACACCCCACTACACTACCACACAACCCCACCAAATTACCACATATCCCACCACACTACCACACAACCCACCACACACCCCACCAAACTACTACACAACCCAACCACACTACCACATATCCCACCACACTACCACACAACCCCATCACACTACCTCACAACCCCACCACACTACCACACAACCCCACCACACTTTCCATGACACTACCACACAACCCCACCACACTACCACACACCCCACAACACTACCACACACCCCCACCACCCTACCACACAAACCAACACACTACCACACACCCACCACACTACCACACATCCCACCACAGTACCATAAAACCACACCACATTACCACATAACCCCACCACACTACCAAACACCCCACCCCACTATTACACAACACCACCACACTGCCACACTCCCTACCACACACCCCACCACACTACTACAAACCCCAGAACCTTGCATACACCCCACAACACTACCAAACCCCCCCCCCCCAAACTACCACATACCCCACCATACATCCAAACTACACTACCACACATCCCCAGAACACTACAACACTCCCCACCTCACTACCACACACCCTATAACACTACCAAACTTCCCCACAACACTACCACACATCCACCACACTATCACACAACCCACCACACTACCACACAACCACCACACTACCACAAACTCCGCCACACTACCACACAAGCCACCACAACACCATACATCCCCACCACACTACCACACAACCCCACCACTCTATGATACCCCCCCCCCCCACGCCACATTACCACTCACCTCACCACACTACCACAACCCCACCAAACTACCACATATCTCACCATGCTACCACTCACCCTACCATACTACCACACACCCCCACCACACTACCACACCACACTACCACTCAACCCAACCACACTACCACACAACCCCACCACACTATCACATATCCTACCACGCTACCACACTCCCCAACACACTACCACACCTACCCACCACTCTACCACACATCCCACCACAGTACCATAAAACCACACCACACTACCACATAACCCCACCACACTACCACACAACACCACCACACAAACACACACCCCACTCCCCTATTACACAACACCACCACACTGCCACACTCCCAACCACACTACCACACACCCCACCACACTACCACACACCCCACCACACTACCACACTCCCCTCCACACTACCACACACCCCACCACACTACTACAAACCCCAGACCCTTACACACACCCCACCACACTACCACCCCCCTCCAAACTACCACATACCCCACCACACTACCACCCCCCCTAAACTACCACACACCCCACCACACTACCACACATCCCCACTACACTACCACACATTCCCACCACACTACAACACTCCCCACCTCACTACCACACACCCTATAACACTACCAAACAACCCCACCACACTATCACACAACCCACCACACTACCACACACCCACCACACTACCACAAACTCCGCCACACTACCACACACGCCACCGCAACACCATACATCCCCACCACACAACCCCACCACACTATAACACCCCCCCCCCCGTCACATTACCACTCACCTCACCACACTACCACAACCCCACCAAACTACCACATATCTCACCATGCTACCACTCACCCCACAATACTACCACACACCCCACCACACTACCACACCACACTCCCTGTTATGGCCCTCTCGGGTCGCAACTGGGTTCTTACTCTGATGTCGTTAGAGGAAGGGTATCCGGCCCCAAGCCAGTAGTGGCTTTCAAGGGATGTGATCAGTAACGCAAGTAAACTAAAAGGGGAAGGGAAATAAAGGCAAAAACTTAAGATTATAATTAATACCTTCACCAATAAATAATATATAAAAGGTTACTCAGGGGGAGGGGTATTAACACTGCACAGGGGAATTATATACACGGTCGTCTTCTCCTGAAGACTCTGGATCCTCTCGGTGCCAAGTTCTCGGTGATCTCGTGGTCTCTCGACGAATCCTTCGACAAGCTGAGTCTACCCCGGACACAGGCCAGCCAAAACACAGTTCCACTGGGGCACCGCCGTGGAGGCCGTCAACCACAAGTCCAGCAAACTACTGGCAGGTTCCGGATCAGCAACGCTGTTCAGGCCACTCCACGAGCGATACTAGGGTAGCGCCCTAGTCAGGAGCCTCGTGTGATACCACAGATCACTCTCCTGTTCACAATACCCCAGTGGTCAATCGTCTCCAACAGTCGGTCCCGGGTACGACAATCCTTCAACTGCCACTTCACTGGCAGGGTAACACCACAGTGTTCCTCTGGGAGGCGACTCACAGCTGCTGCAGCAAAGCACTTGGTATGGGGACGACTGCCTTGGGTAGACTGACTCAACTTCCCTTACAGCAGTCACAGGTCGACTCTGTAAGCAGACACGTCATCAATAACAGGGATACACTAAAGCACCTCACTTACAGGCTCAGACCCAAACGCCCGACATATCCACTCCATAGATGGCGTTGTTGTCTGAGCACCACCTCACCAGAGGTCAGCGGCGGCTGTGTTGTGAGCTGAACTGGATTGGAAATTGGCCCTTGTGGCCAGTACACGTCGTCCTCACCAGGTGTTGTCGTCCGTTTGGAGGGGATTTCGGGAGCTGACCCACAGATGGCGTGGTCGTCACTGCTCCGTGCTCGGACGCTGGATCCGGGTCCGTAACACCTCCCCACCAAAAAGAATTTGGTTTGGGTTTCTAAAAAGAAAAACATAAACCAAATTAGTATGTGGATACAACTCTAAATGGACTCACGTACACTATGAACTGGAGTGATGAGGCTGTCTTGTCCACAGAACTGTTCTACTGGGCAACTCTGGCATGAAGGAAACTTGCAGGTGGAAGACGATGGTCTGTCTGAAGTAGTCTTCCACACTTCCACTGCGATGCCAAGCAGGGGCATCATCTCACACCTCTCGAGTAAGGATCGGTGTAGACACGATGTGGGGCGACTCGACACTCCCTTGTGTCGTGGCACCGATGATGGCTGGTCACAGACGGTATTTCTAGTACCGGTCCGGCGGTCCTTCAGGGAGTCGGGCACCTGGAATACAGGGGTCTGATAATTTAGAGTGACAGCGACAGCGGGTAAACAGTACTTACAGCATACTCCTCTACTAGGTCCACCCCTAGTCCCAACGGGGCTGTTTGTACATTGAAGATGGCATTCGCTCTGCCACCGTCAGGTCGACCAACGTTCCGTATAACGCTGCATTGAGGCTCAGCAATTACGCGGGGGGTGTCAACCTGCCGGAAACAGTCACTCATATTATCATTTCTCGTACCTCCTGTATCTACCATTACCTTCCAGGTCCCTTCTTCAACTGCAACACTCACAGTGCACGTCTCTAATCCCTGGGATCTCTTCACGATGTTCAAGGGAGCCATCATCCTTCGGGTCGTCCACTGATCCTTACTGAGAACACACATAAGAATAAAACAAAACACCGCTAAGAAACATTTGGCTACCTTAGGGACAAGTTTCCTAAGCCTGTCATGTCCATAGCCGGCAATATCCACTAGCCTGGTTTGGACCAAAGAGGGCACTAGACCTTTCGAACATACCTCACATACCTCTGACGTCTGGGGAATCTCTGGCCGGTTCAATGAACGCTGTACCTTGCCATACCGCAAGTACACATCCTCCTTCGCTCCAGACTCGTTGGTATCCGTGGGTGCTTGCACACAAGACCTCTCTTCTTGCTCAGGTACTTCTGCCATCGTAACCTCATGTTCCTTGTCGAGAGAAAAATCAGGAGACTCTGCTAGAACACTGTCGATCTGCGGGTGAGAGGACAAATTAAACATGTTTAAATCCGGGACTGTTTTTACCTGGATATTACCACTGCCTGCTGTCACCTCCGACCTTGCTGTTTCGGCTGACTCGTCCGCGACCTTGGGAAGATTGATGCTCCAATCTGATACCAAGTCGTTGGCTAGTACCACGTCAATCCCAGCTACCGGGAGGGTATCGACTACTGCCAACGCACATGTGCCGCTGAAGTAAGGCGAGTCGAGATGTACTGGCACTAAGGGGGCGATATACAGCGTCCTAGGAAACCCAACCAGGACAACCTGTTGTCTCCCGTCCACACTTACTCCCTCGGGTAACGAGCTTCTCACGATCAGGGACTGGGCTGCTCCACTATCTCTGAGCACTACAATTGATCTACCAGTATGATCACTCGTTACATACCCGCTTGAAGTGTGGGGGCGAACAAACTTGGTCCTTCCTGCGTAGTCGTCGACTGGCTTCCTGCTGGTGGTGTAACACAGCTCATCATCATCACCTCCCTACGTGCGCCGCCACCTCTTCTGCCTCGGCACATAGCAGCTACATGCCCTTTCTGCCCACAAATCCAGCACACCATATTCCTCCTCGGACTCCGGTGTTTCGGACTGCTAGGACTCGTCCTTCGAGGGCTACTTGGGGGCGTCTTCTTAGCGCTTTGTGGGACGGGTCTTTCCTCTTCGTCATGAGGTCTGTCAAACCGGCGCTGGTAATTCCTCGGGACGTACTTAGCAGATGGCCTATGAGTCAGGATGTATTCCTCAGCCATGGTGGCTGCCGCACTCAAGGTCTCTACCTGCTGTTCCTCTAAGTACGTCTTCAGGTCTCCAGACAAACAATCTTTGAAGTCCTCTAGCAGTATGAGCTGCTCGAGGTCTTCTTTGGTCTCCACCTTCCGAGAGGCACACCACTCCTGAAAAAGTCGCTCCTTGATTGTGGCGAATTCGGTGAAGGTGTGTTCTGAGGTCTTTTTCAGGTTTCTGAACTTCTGCCTGTAAGCCTCAGGTACCAATTGGTACGCCATGAGCACGACCTTCTTCACTCTGTCGTAATCGCCGGAGTTGTCAAGGGATAACGTGGAGCAGGCGATTTGGGCCTTCCCAGTCAAGACTGACTGTATCATGATGGCCCAATTCTCCCTTGGCCACTCCAAAGAGGCAGCGACTTTCTCGAAGGCTGCGAAGAATTTTGAAACTTCCTTCTCGTTGAATTTGGGGACCATTTTGATGTTCCTTACCGGATCAAAACTGCTGGCTTCCGTCGTTGGCCTCCGACCACCTAACCGTAATACTTCTAGCTCATGTTGTCTTTCTCTTTCCTCTCTGTCTCGTCGTTCTTGTCTGTCTCGTTCTTCTCTTTCTCTCTCTCGTTCTTCTCTTCTTTCTTCTCGTTCTAATTCTAAACGCCTCATCGCCAATTCTTTATCTTTCATCTCCATTTCTTTATTTTTCATCTCCACTTCTTTATCTTTTAATTCTCGTTCTAATTCTAACTTCTTCCACTCTATCTCGCGATTTATCTCTAAGGCGCGCATTTTGACTGTAAGCAAGCTTATATTTAGCTCACCTGCATCACTGTCAATGTCACTGTCTTTATCTTCCTTTTCAGTGGAAGCAACTTCTTCACTTTCCTTGGTACCTAGTGCCTCACTTTCTTGTTTTTCTTCGGCCTTCAAATGCCGGTGAACCTTGGATAAGATCTCCACACGGGAATCACTGGCACGGATCTTTATCTCTAGATAGGCTCTAACTAGTACCAGTTCCGGTTTGCTCAGATATTTTAATCTGGCAAGACAGTCCTCTCTGTTCAGAAAAGCCTGAACATCGTCCAGATCATCGATGGTAGCTTTTTCTGCCAGTCACAGATGGAACACTTAGCACTTAACACACCGCTTTCACTTTAATATTGCACTATATCGCACCTGGCGCCTCACTTGCCAATATTGCACGTAATTACTTTGGGCACCGCACTACACAATATTGCACTGAATCACAGTGAACACTTCGCTCTACAATATTGCACTGAATTACGCCGAGCACCGCACTACACAATATTGCACTTAATCGCTTAATCACAGCGAGCACCGCACTGCACAATATCGCACTTAGTCACTCTGAACACCGCATAGGACGTATAACGTCCCAATCGTCACACACAGGGGGAATTATTTACAGGGATTACGCCACTTCACCACCCCTGTCAAACATACTTAACAAGGGGACGGATCCCGCTGGGGATGCCAATTATGTTACGGCCCTCTCGGGTCGCAACTGGGTACTTACTCTGATGTCGTTAGAGGAAGGGTAACCGGCCCCAAGCCAGTAGTGGCTTTCAAGGGATGTGATCAGTAACGCAAGTAAACTAAAACGGGAAGGGAAAGAAAGGCAAAAACTTAAGATTATAATTAATACCTTCACCAATAAATAATATATAAAAAGCTACTCATGGGGAGGGGTATTAACACTGCCCAGGGGAATTGTATACACGGTCGTCTTCTATTGAAGACTCTGGATCCTCTCGGTGCCAAGTTCTCGGTGCTCTCGTGGTCTCTCGACGAATCCTTCGACAAGCTGAGTCTACCCCGGACACAGGCCAGCCAAAACATAGTTCCACTGGGGCACCGCCGTGGAGGCCGTCAACCACAAGTCCAGCAAACTGCTGGCAGGTTTCGGATCAGCAACGCTGTTCAGGCCACTCCACGAGCGATACTAGGGTAGCGCCCTAGTCAGGAGCCTCGTGTGATACCACAGATCACTCTCCTGTCCACAATACCCCAGTGGTCAATCGTCTCCAACAGTCGGTCCCGGGTACGACAATCCTTCAACTGCCACTTCACTGGCAGGGTAACACCACAGTGTTCCTCCGGGAGGCGACTCACAGCTGCTGCAGCAAAGAACTTGGTATGGGGACGACTGCCTTGGGTAGACTGACTCAACTTCCCTTACAGCAGTCCCACGTCGACTCTGTAAGCAGACACGTCATCAATAACAGGGATACACTAAAGCACCTCACTTACAGGCTCAGACCCAAACGCCCGACATATCCACTCCATAGATGGCGTTGTTGTCTGAGCACCACCTCACCAGAGGTCAGCGGCGGCTGTGTTGTGAGCTGAACTGTACTGGAAATTGGCCCTTGTGGCCAGTACTCGTCGTCCTCACCAGGTGTCGTCGTCCGTTTGGAGGGGATTTCGGGAGCTGACCCACAGATGGCGTGGTCGTCACTGCTCCGTGCTCGGACGCTGGATCCGGGTCCGTAACACTCCCACTCAACCCAACCACACTACCACACAACCCCACAACACTCACATATCCTTCCACGCTACCACACTCCCCAACACACTACCACACATACCCACCACACTTCCACACACCCCACTACACGACCACACAACCCCACCACACAACCACACACCCCACCACTATCACACAACCCCACCACTATCACACAACCACACCACACTTCCACACACCTCACAACACTACCACACCCCCCACACTACTACACATCCAATCACACTACCCCACACTCCACCACAATAACACACACCCCAGAACATTACACACACCCCACCACACTACCACACCCCCCAAACATCCACACACCCCACCACACTACCACACACCCCACCAAACTACCACACACCCCACCACACTACCACACACCCCACCACACTACCACACAACCCTACCACACACCCCATCGCACTACCACACACCCTATAACACTACCACAATACCCCACCACACTACCACACACTCACCACACTACCACACAACCCAGCACACTACCACACAACCACCACACTACCACAAACTCCACCACACTACCACACACCTGGTTATGTGACCGGGAGGCTGACAGTTGGTTACCCCTCTCTGGTCAATTCTTCAGGTGTACAGAGGAAAAATATTACCAAATTCTTGTTCACTATATCAGATACATTTAAAATATCAAAGTGGCTCATTTGGGTAGAAGTTGACATTTTACGAGACCCCCGTAACACACGCACGCAAGCATGCACGCACACGTACGTTTGCAAGCACACACGCAAGCATGCACGCACACGTACGTTTGCAAGCACACACGCAAGCATGCATGCACATGTACGTTTGCAAGCACACACGCAAGCATGCACACACACGTACGTTTGCAAGCACACACGCACGCACATGCAAAAACAAACACACACACACGCACGCACACACACATACGTCCAGTCAGGCTTGAAGGGATTAACACCTTTCGTGGAAAGGGGATAAAACCTCACTCATAATCCACCCTCTCTCTTACCCCCCTCTCTTACCTGCCGTATTCTACAGAAAAAACCTCACCCACCTCTTCTTAACCCCCATCCCACGCGCACACACGCACACACACGTTCTCCCTGTTCTCTCTCTCTCTCTCTCTCTATCTCTCTCTCTCTCTCTCTCTCTCTCTCTCTCTCTCTCTCTCTCTCTCTCTCTCTCTCTCTCTCTCTCTCTCTCTCTCTCTCTCTCTCTCTCTTGCTCTCATTCTCTTGCTCTCATTCTCTTGTTCTCTCTCTCTTGTTCTCTCTCTCTCTTGCTCTCTTGCTCTCTCTCTTGGCAAGGGGCAAAATGGCAGGAGGACGCAACAGGGACACAAGAAACAGCAAGAGTGACCAAACGAAGGAAATGTTAACCCAAGTTCTGGAGGAATTCAGGAGGGAGATGCATGAAATGAGGATTACAATTAACAATCTGCAAAGTGAGCTGACATCAGCAAGGGAGGAGATCAAATCCCTCACAGAGAAGAATAAAGAGACCGAGCATCAGATTATCATCCAAAGGGAAGGTGGGAATGTTACATTGGAAGGAAATGCCTCTGTACCTGAAACATTTGCGGACATACTGAAAAAGAGCTCAGAAGCAATGGACACAGTGAGGGAGGTAGCCATGCAAGATGCTACCTCACAGGAAGCAGCAAGGTGCACCACTCAGCTGCTGGAGAGAAAAAGATCAGTGGTAGTTGTAGGCATCAAAGAACAGGAAGGATCCAACAGGCAAGAATGGAATAGCAAGGATAGAGTGGCAGTACATGGGCTACTGAAGGGGTTACAGATGGAAGGGGCTGAACAAAACATTGAGGAGGTTTTCAGGTTTGGCTGGTACAACAAGGACAGAAACTGACTTGTAAAGGTGGTGTTTACAAACGAAACCACGAAGGAGGATATTCTCTAAAGGAAGGGTCGTCTGCAGCATGTGAAGGGATACAAAAAAGTATTCCTGCAGAGGAACAGGACGAAGGAGGAGAGAGCCAGGGCAGCAGAGGCAAGGAGGAAGTGCAGGGAGAGAGGAGCAAACCAGGAAATCACAGCCCTCAACACAACAGTCCCAGAGACACGAGGAGAACCCAAAACCAGCATTCCAGCAATATCACAGGGGAGGGCAACACAACCACCCCCCTCTGCATGGAAACCCTCCCTTCCCCTCACCCGACCTGCCCCCACCCAACCCTCCCTCCCCCAACCCCATTCTGACCCTGTCACCCCTCCCCCATTCCCATCATGTCCCCCCTCCCACCTTTCCCCCCTCCCCCTTCATCCCATACCCTCCCCTCCTCACCCCATATCCTCCATGTCCCCCCTATCTCCTTAACCCACACCTTACCTGTCCCCCCTTCCCTTAAACCCCCATCCCCACCCCAAAATCCTTTGATACCTTGCAAACCACCTCACAGATCTTCTCACCCACGGAACAGCTTCTCAAACCAGCAGAATGCTCGCCAAGAAAGTGAACAGAAGAAAGTGAGCTTCAAGGCGATGTACACTAACATAGATGGGATTACAAATAAAACAAGTGAACTCGGACAATGGGCACTAGAAGAAAACCCAGACATAATAGCACTCACAGAAACAAAGCTAATGAAAATCATAACAAATGCAGTGTTTCCACAGGGCTACTATGTAGTGAGGAAGGAGAGAAAAGGGAGAGGAGGAGGTGGTGTAGCTTTGCTACTAAGAGAAGGTTGGAGTTTCGAAGAGATGGTAATTCAGAACTGTGAAGGTTTCAGTGACTACATATCAGGCACCATAGCAACTGGAGGACAGTAAATTATAGTAGTAGTCATATATAACCCCCCACCGAATGACAGGACCTAGACAGGAATATGATAGAAACAACTTGGCAACCATCAATATAATAGAGAGAGCAGCTTCTGTGGCTAGCAGGAACGGATCCAGACTACTAATCATGGGAGACTTCAACCATGGAAAGATAGATTGGGGGAACAGAGACCCACATGGAGGCCCAGACACATGGAGAGCTAAGCTGCTGGATGTGGCAACAAGAAACTCTCTAAGTCAACACGTCAAGGGACCGACAAGAATGAGAGGAAGGGATGAACCAGCCTTGCTTGATCTGATATTTACCCTAAATGAGTTGGATATAAGGGAAGTTAAGTTGGAAGCCCCCTTGGGAATGAGTGATCATAGTGTATTGAGCTTTGAGTACCTGGTTGAGCTAGGAATTATCACCCCCAAAAAAGAACTGAGAAACAAAGGGCTGGCGTAGCGAAAGGGAAACTATGAGGAGATGAATAAATTTCTATGGAATATACATTGGGACACAGAACTCGGAACCAAGTCCGTACAACACATGATGGACTATGTCATCCAGAAATGTCAGGAGGCTGTAAGCAGGTTTCTCCCAGCACGACAGGAAAAAATAGAGAATCAAAGGAAGAATCCGTAGTTTAATAGGGAATGTATGAAAGCAAAGGAGCTGAACAAAAGGGCATGGAGGAACTTCCGTATTAACAGAACACCAGAAAGTAGAGAGAGATACCAGAGAACCAGGAACGAGTATGTTAGTGTGAGAAGAACAGCTGAGAAAAGGTATGAAAATGATATAGCTAATAAAGCCAAGACCGAACCAGAGCTACTACACAATCACATCAGGAGGAAGACAACAGTGAAGGAACATGTGATGAAACATAGGGTGGGCGAGGACAGGTACACAGAGAATGACAAAGAGGTGTGTGTGAAGAACTCAACAAAAGGTTCCAGGAGGTCTTTACAATAGAACAGGGAGATGTCACGGTGCTAGGAGAGGTGGCAGCAAACCAGGTGACCTTGGATAGGTTCGAAATTACAAGAGATGAGGTCAAGAAGCACCTATTGGAGCTGGATGTGAGAAAAGCTGTTGGGCCGGATGGAATCTCACCATGGGTATTGAAAGAGTGTGCAGGAACACTTTGCTTGCCACTCTCCATAGTGTATAGAAGGTCAATGGAAATGGGAGACCTACCAGAAATATGGAAGACTGCTAATGTAGTACCAATATACAAAAAGGGTGAGAGACAAGAGGAACTGAACTACAGGCCAGTGTCCTTAACTTGTATACCATGCAAGGTGATGGAGAAGATTGTGAAAAAAACTAGTAACACATCTGGAGAGAAGAGACTTCGTGACAACCCATCTACATGGGTTCAGGGAGGGTAAATCTTGCCTTACAGGCTTGATAGAATTCTACGATCAAGTGACAAAGATTAAGCAAGAAAGAGAAGGATGGGCGGACTGCATTTTTTGGACTGCCGGAAAGCCTTTGACACAGTACCCCATAAAAGGTTGATGCATAAGCTGGAGAAACAGGCAGGAGTAACTGGTAGGGCGCTCCAGTGGATAAGGGCAATAGGAAGCAGAAGAGTTACAGTGTGGGGTGAGACCTCTAAATTGCGTGAAGTCACCAGTGGAGACCCACAGGGCTCTGTACTTGCACCTATCCTGTTTCTGATATATGTAAATGATC
This sequence comes from Procambarus clarkii, assembly GCF_040958095.1. Classification (NCBI taxonomy): domain Eukaryota; kingdom Metazoa; phylum Arthropoda; class Malacostraca; order Decapoda; family Cambaridae; genus Procambarus; species Procambarus clarkii. Next base: position 30,689,097 of record NC_091200.1, read on the forward strand.
TACCAGAGGGTATAGACTCATTCCTCTCAATGTTTGCTGACGACACCAAAATTATGAGAAGGATTAAGACAGAGGAGGACAGCTTGAGGCTTCAAGAAGACCTGGACAAGTTGCAGGAATGGTCGAACAAATGGCAGTTAGAGTTTAACCCAAACAAATGTAATGTAATGAAGATAGGGGTTGGAAGCAGGAGACCAGATACAAGGTATCATTTGGAAGATGAAATACTTCAAGAGTCAGAGAGAAAGACCTGGGGGTTGATATCACGCCAGACCTGTCCCCTGAAACTCATATCAAGAGGATAACATCAGCAGCATATGCCAGGTTGGCTAACATAAGAACGGCCTTTAGAAACTTGTGTAAGGAATCTTTCAGAACATTATATACCACATATGTAAGACCAATCCTGTAGTATGCGGCACCAGTATGGAGTCCAAATCTAGTCAAGCATAAGACTAAACTGGAAAAGGTTCAAAGGTTTGCCACCAGACTACTACCCGAGCTGAGAGGTATTAGCTACGAGGAGAGACTACAGGAATTAAACCTCACTTCGTTGGAAGACAGAAGAGTTAGGGGGGACATGATCACCATATTCAAGATTCTCAAGGGAATCGACAGGGTTGATAAAGACAAGCAATTTAACCCAAGGGGCACACGCACTAGGGGACACAGGTGGAAACTGAGTGCCCAAATGAGTCACAGAGTTATTAGAAAGAATTTTTTGGTGTCAGAGTGGTTGACAAATGGAATGCATTAGGAAGTGATGTGGTGGAGGCTCACTCCATACACAGTTTCAAGTGTAGATATGATAGAGCCCACTAGGCTCAGGAACCTGTACACCTATTGATTGACGGTTGAGAGGCGAGACCAAAGAGCCAGAGCTCAACCCCCGCAAACACAACTAGGTGAGTACAACTAGGTGAGTGCACACCCCACCACAACACCACGCAACCCCACCACACTACCACACAACCAGACCACACTACCACACAACCCCACCACATTACCTCACATCTCCCCACACTACCACTCTCCCCACCACACTACCACATACCCCACCACACTACCAAACAACCCCACCACTACCACACAACCCAACCACACTGCCACACACCCGCAAGACTGCCACACACCCCCACCACACTTCCACACTCCCCACCATACTACACTACAACCCCACCACACTACCACATATACCACCACACTACCCCACACCCCTACACACTACCACACGCTCACACCACACTACCACACACCCCACCACACTACCACACACCCCACCTCGCTACCAAACAAACCACCACACTACCACACACCACCAACACTTCCACGCACCCCACTACACGACCATACAACCCCACCATACCACCACACTACAACTTAACCCTCCACACACTACCACACTACCCCAGCAATCTACTACACACACCCAATCACACTACCATACACCCCACCAAACTACCACACCCCTCAGCCACACTACCACACACCCCACCACACTACCACACACACCTTACCACACTACCACACACCGCACCACATTACCCCACGCAAAGCCACCACACTACCACACAACCCCACAACACTACCACACAACCCCGCAACACTACCACACACACCCACCACAATAATACAAAACCCCACCACACTACCACACAACCCCACAATACTACCACACACCGCACCTCACTACCACACACCCCACCATACTACCACACTACCACATACCGCAATAAACTACAACACACCCCACCACACTACCACACACCCCACAACATTACCACACACCACACCACACAACCCCACCACACTACCACACACTCCACCACACTGCCACAAACACCCAACTTCACTACCACACTACCATACACCCCACCACACTTCCACACAATCCACTACACCACCACACACCCCACCACTCCACCACACAATCCATAACACTAATATACACCCCACTACACTTCCACACAACCCATCACACTACCATACACCCCACCACACTTCCACATAACCCACTACACTACCATACACCACACAACCACACACCCCACCACATTACAACACACCCCACCACAATACTACACAACCCCACAACACTACCACACACACCACCATAATACGACACAACCCGACCACACTACCACACAACCCCACCACACTGCCACACACCCCAGAACACTACACACAACACCACGCTACCACCACACTACCACACACTCCACAACACTTCCACACACCCCCACACTACCACACACCCAACCACACAACCCCACCACTCTACTACACAATCCACCACACTACCACACACCCCACCACACTACCGCACACCCCACCACACTACCACACACGCCATAACACTACCCCCCCCCCACACTACCACACACCCCACAACACTACCACACAACCCCACCACACTAGCACATATCCCACCACACTACCACACAACCCACCACACTACCACACACCCCACCACACAACTACACAACCCCACCACACTACCACACACTCCACTACACTACCACACCACACTACCACAGACCCCACCACACTTCCACACACCCCATAACCCTACCACACAACTCACACATCCCAGCACACTACCATACAACCACACCCCTCTACCACATAACCCCACCACACAACCACACACCCTACCCCACTATTACACAACCCCACCATACTGCCACACTCCCCACCACACTACCACACACCCCACCACACAACCCTACCACACTACCACACATTCCCACCGAAATACAACACACCACACCACACTACCACACACCCACCACACTATCACACAACCCACCACACACCCACCACACTACCACAAACTCCACCACACTACCACACACCCCACCTCAACACCACACAACCCCACAACACTACCACACACACCCACAACAATAATACACAACCCCACCACACTACCACACAACCCCACAATACTACCACACCCCGCACCACTACCACAGGCCCCAATAAACTACAACACTCCCCACCACACACCCCACAACACTTCCTCACACCACACTACCACACAACCCCACCACACTTCCACATACTCCACTACACTGCCACACACACACCCCACTTCACTACCACACAACCCCACCACACTACCATACACCCCACCACACTACCACACACCCCATCACACTACCACATCCCCACCACACCACGACACACCCCACCACACTACCATGCACCCCACCACACTTCCACAGATTTCATTACAGTACCTTACACCCAACCACACTACCACTCACCCCCACAACACTACCACACACCCAACCATAATACTACACAAGGGTCCGTCTAATTACCAAAAACTAACACAAGCTACACAAGCTTCAGAAAGCTTCCTGGCAATACGTTAGTAATGAATAAATATGATACTCATAAATAATGAATAAATATGATACTCATTACAATGTTGGTGCTGAACATACAACATGGAAAAACATAATTTTAATCTGAAAAAGTATCTTTTTATAAAGAAATTAGACGAAAATAAAGAGCAGGACCTAGATTCAGGAAGCTCTGTGTATTTCTTCGTAAGTGGGTTTGCTACGAAAGTTCCTAAGTGCGCCCTAAGAAGATGCTTAGTTGCGATTCAATAAGGTATACTTAGGAAGAAAATTGTTGGTTCACCTGCGTGCCGATAGAGGTCACTACTGTGTTTCGTTTGGCCAATCAGAGAGCAGCAACATTCTTCATATTGAAGATTTAGCGCTGGCTTATCGGAGCTCTACTGCCTCCTGTTTACGTCGAATTTTCTTGTAAAATTAGTATCTTTCGAAGTAAAACAATGTTTTTTCAACTTCTATAGCCAGCACCGACATTGTAGTAAATAAATATGTTACATTTGTTGTTTACCTACGTAATTCTAAGAGATACTGTGTAGCTGTCCTTGTTGCTCGGAAGATGCGCTGACAATTATTGTATATATTTACTGAATTTACCCAAGGGCCACTAACTATCTAGTGACCTCGAAGAGGACAGAAAGCCGGCGGCTTGTTAAAAGGCCCGCCAATTGTCTTAATGATATTTTTTAGCTGGAATTTGGCATTTACGGCTTCAGCGGGTAGGCCGTTCCATGGGTTTATAGCCCTCTTGGTGGAAAAAAAACATCTGTTTTCAGTCCTACTTGAGAGAACATACTCTCCAACACTATATCTGTGATTGTCCTGTTATCAGTGACTTCATACCAAATGGTATGAGGTATTTTGAGCTCTGTAATTACTTCATACACTCAGGAACATTGGAAGATATTCTTGTGCTGCACCCAGATTTTGCCAGTGGAGGCTAATAGATCAGCATTAAGTATTTTGTTCTCTCCTAATTCCATGTATGACTGGCCATCCTGTGAGGTGAGGATGTTGGGTGAGCTTGTAGCTGGTTTTTGATCTACACTGTGTGGTCCTTTAGAGAGAATAGGGAAGCAGCACATTGCTGTGTATACCTAAACATGTTTAAAAATACATTGTTTGAGAGGAGTTTTGTAGAAACTGGTAAGAGTAATTATAATATAATGTTTCCATGATTCAGTGCTTACCTCTTGTGAAAATTGCTTAGAGTTGTTTAGTCAGAGTTGATTTGTTTTTTGTATTGAGGCTGGTATTTTCTAAATTGATTCCATGTACAGTATGTCTAACCATCCTGTGAGATGGGAGTATTAGATAAACTTATAGCTAGTTTTTTATCTACACTGTGTAATATTCCATATAGAATAGGGTAGCAGCACATTGCTGTGTATACCTAATCTTCTTAATAAAAAAAATTAGTAATAAAGATTTTAAATTATAGTTTGTATTATTACAAATACAGTACTGTATTATCCTTATTAAATCATGTTGACCATGGATCATTAAGATCTCAGGTTGATATGTAATACAAGTCATATTTCTTTTGAACTGCTAATCCATGCTAATCATTCATTAAATTGTGCATTATGTCTCAATTTTTCACTTCCTTGGATATACTGTTCAATACAAAAAGATAGGATAAAAATAAACCAGTAATATTTCTTTCATTATATTTTTCATTTAAATAACTGCATCAATATTTTTACAGCTGACAGGATTTGTTTTCCCATAAAGGTGCATTATTTGTTAAAAAAATTTGGTTTATTGTTACACACAATGGTGCTACATAGCCTTCCCAGCTTGGTGCCTTCTTTTAATACTTACTGATTAAAAAATAAATAATAAATACATTTTATTCAGGAAAAGTACATACAGTTGATTTACAAACATAATGTTGGATTTATAGGCAGAGCTAGTACATACAATACCTAAAGCCACTAATACTCATAGCATTTCGGGCAAGGTGTGGGGGGAAAAAAACACAGACTAAAACTTAATAGTAATCGGGATTAGGTATAAATTGTGTTGAAAGAAGGAATAAAAAATACAAAAAAGGGTTAACATAGCATAAATCAGCAATTGCACATGTTGGTGAACAGTGTTGTTTAAAAAATAGCAAGACATGGGTTGATATTTAGGAGGTAAGTTACGTTACATGGAGTTAATTAGGCAGTACTTGGTTTAACTCTTAAACTGGTTGAGAGAGGTACAGCCTTTGACATGATTCGGGAGGTCATTCCACATTCTGGGTCCCTTGATTTGTAGAGCACTTCTAGTTTGGTTACACACAGCCAAATTGAGTAACAGGAAGAGGTCTTGGACACAAATTTGTTCCATGCTAAATGTAGAGGAATCAGCTGAGTATTCCTCAAATAAAATAAGTTGCCTCAGCTTATAAGGTAAAAAAATAAGCATTTCTCAAATAAGTAGCTGCCTCACCTCACTGCCTTACTGCTACATAGCCTTCCAGGCATGGTGCCTTCTTTTGATAATTACTTGTTCCACACCCAAATTGTATAACAGGAAGAGGTCTTGGACCCCTACTTCCCTCTCTCTTTTTTAATAATAATCTATATAGTCATAATTATAGCTTTAAGTATTCAATGAATAAAGTTTCTGACATTTTTACCCTTTTCCTTACCTAACATCATTTGTGCAGCATATTTTTATTTTATGTCTCACCCAGATTAATTTAAAAATAAAACCAAACTAAATAAATTAGAAATGGGTATGTATAGCTAAGGTACACCCATACTACTAGGTGAGCAGGAGCATTTGGTGATAGTAAATGATCCCATCAGGCAGGGCTCATCACCTTCTCTCATATTTCATGTTCACTAGTGTTTATTTACTTAATAACTACTGGTATAATATCTTGCTATTATAAAACTAATTCTACTATCATCAAACACATATTTACTTCAAGTTTCAAGCAGAGAATGCATATATAACTAACACGAAGGACTCCTCTCCACTAGATTCACCAGCTATAATATTTTGGTCATGTTCCAATATCATAAATCGATCCCAGTGTTATGTAGTACAGAAAAAATGACTTATATCCAGTTTACGTAAAGCTACGAGTGGTCGAAACCACACGTAAATCCCGGAATGAACTTACGAAGGTTTTTCCACTTAAGGTAGTTAATTGAATACGGACGTAGCCGCCACGAAGGCGCTAAGACGGAAAACGCTCTTAGCTAAGAGAAAAAACCTTTGTAAGTACCTTCCTGAATCCGGCCCCAGGTGACGCCAAATCAAGTCGACGATCCAAGCGTCAATGTTGTGGAGCGACTTATCCAAGACAGATTGTTGCCTGGAGAGTGTTTGCTGGCATATCAGCCTCTTGTACACACGTCGTCACGAGTTGAAATAATGGTATAAACTACAATAATGCATAGTTAAAATAATATTTAGCATAAATAGCCAGAAAATATTGAAATTGTATTGAAAAATAGGTGACTGGAAGTGAAATTAACTCCATGGGACAATAGTTTTGTTATATAGATGCTGATGATTATTCGCTGGTATGCGTTCGCTATACATGGACTCGCTCTGGGTGTGTGTGTAGTGTGATATACATTCAATAACATCATTATAGGGGGTAAATATGTCATATATCTTCATTACTTGTGTAATGCTAGAAGGCCGGAGTAGCACTAGGTAACTATGGATATAGCTTTGGGAAAATACATGGACCCGCTCTGGGTGTGTGGAGAGCTACACACCAGCAAATCAATTGTCTAATTACCATGCATATATATGCTAATTAACCTTCAAGATTTATATGTCAGAAGAAAGGCACAGATGTAGACATTACTGTAGCTACATTTCAAGTAATATATATAATTTATGTGAAAGGCATTATATTTTTAAATAAATAATACTATATAATCGCCGGTATCCGGACACATGAACACTACATTCAATGCCATTATTATAGTCGGTAAATATGTCATATTTCATCAATACTTGTGTAATGCAAGGACGTTTTATCTTTTTTAAAGATAAATATTTCAACTTTAAATATCTTTTCAAATATTTGTCATTAAAGTATATATTCTGAAAATAATCATGTATTTTATTTATCCCAAAGTAGAGCACGAATATCATAGTGCCATATCCTGTAATTAGTAATTTATTTTGCACCCCATACTCATTCCTTGAAGATTATTTACATTCACTCCTCGCTTGATAAATTCAAGATCTTTTGAGTACATGAAAATATGTTTTAGAATTATAGTATTCAAATGGAATTAGTAGCGTATAGCTAGCTCTAAGCAGAACTACTACTGTACCAGTAACCAGTAAAACATTTTAATTAACATTTCAGATCAGGTAAGAATTGAGACCACAAAAATCCAGTAGCATTTCTATCACATTCGTCTATAGTTGAACCATTAAGAATGTCTCTTAAATGTTACCCAAGCACACATGTTTGTGGAGACTAAAGTTATTATCAATAGAAAGCAACAAGGCCAGATGGGTTTATTGCACCATATATGTGAGAGGACTTTCTAAGTGAGCAGAAAGACATCAGAATAGTGATGTGAAAGGAATTAGATTCTCTGAATCTTTATCCTGGGAATGTGTGTGTAATACTAGACAAGAGAGAAAATTAGGTCGGGAGTCAGTACATTAGACAGCAGAGGGTTAGAAAGGCGGAATCCAAGAGCTAACAGCTTTAGCCTATGGATACAAATAGCAAATACACAAACAATTCATTTCATGAGGATCCTTGGGATCCTGTAAATTACTATCCTCCCTTCTCATCCAATATTGTTCTTCCGAAGAAATTACTATCTATTTGTTTGTGTTATATTCAAGAAGGTACATTGGATTTGTCAGAGTACATAACAGTGGTGTTCTTACAATTATTGTAAAGCCACATAGTTTTGGGCAAGTGCTTAATCTATCAGGAGGGGGGGGGGGCCGTCTGGCGCCCCCCTTTCCCGGCAATTAAATGTTAACCGCATAGAATGTTACAGTATTACACTGTCATTTTACCCAAGGTAGCACTTAAACTAATGTAAAATGTAATAGCCCCATTGTTAGACTTATTCTCTGCAAGTTACACATTATTACATTTACCCTTGTTATCCTTACTCAGTTTAATATACAAGGTTATTCTCAGGATTTTAACCTTCAAGCCATGTTAATCAAACCAGTACAGTGCATTGTTAACTTACATCATTAATGTAAATAAGTTATTTTACCCAGGATAAAAGTTTTACCAATGGTTATTACCTTATAGGAATGTATGTACTTTATATGGGAAAGTGATCACTAATTAGCCATTGTAATACCAATCTTTGGACAGCGTTGACTAACTGGTCTTCATTTATTACAGCCAAATCTTCCATCCATAAGGCGGATGGTGTTAGATGGGTTAATATAAAATAGTCATAACTTGTAATTATAGTTACGCAATTATAGTTATTGTTGCAGATGTCATAAGATAAACAAGTAAGAAACTTTCATGCAGTGAGAACTTACATACAATATGTAAATTTTCTATATTTAAATTTTAATTTATAATGAAGAAAATGGAGTTAAATGTAATGAAATAATTAAACAGAGTACGACAATGTTATTTATTTACAAAAGATTAAGGAAAATTCAATAAACTTGTGCTCTAAATATATAATTTTTAGCAAATCAAATAAATTGAATATGCAATCTCTGTACCTACTAATTAATATGTATGTCAGCGACCACAGACCTTTCGCATATAAACTGTATGGCTGTGACATGAACCCTCACATTTATATCTCGAGTGTATAGATGTTACTAGTTTCATTTAACATCTAAGTGAACAAAAGGTAAAAAAATAGATAATAATCGACAGTTTCAAAAATCCGAAAATATGGTGTTGGATACAATGAGGAACTAAAAAAAAAGATTTAACTAATAATAGTAATATTGAAAGAACTAGAACAAATAGAAGAACAAACAACTGACAGTTAATGTTATTGAATATAAATAAACAAGGTCACCATATGTATAATACAATTAAGAATAAAGATAAATGAAATTAGATTCAAATAATTAATTAACTAGGATACATATAAATAATCAAATTGCAAACCCAATAACTTCTTATATGAAGGTTGTAATACGCTAATAGGATAAAGATAAGCAAAATAAACACACAATTGCCTGGTGGCATTTCCAAAACACTTATACTACTCTACTTTATACTGCCCTTTCACTTCGTGGACACTTACGCTGATGTGGTTTTCTTGCTATTGCAGAAGTTTTGGGAATTGAAAATCTGTTGCCTTTGGCAAATATTTTTCTGTCCTCAATATATGGTTTTCTTGATATAGCTCTTATCGACAAAATATTCAAACTTTCAGACAACGCCATCCGAAGGGACCTGGAAGGAACTACGGCAGAAGGTAATGAACATCCTAAGACCACAGGCCCAGACCCAGGGGCAACAACTAGCTACACCCCGCTCAGTCTTACGGCTGCTCCCTGACGACGAGATTGGTACAAGCCAACAAACCCAGGTACAGTCTTTAGCCCTACCTAAAAACCCGGGGCAGCAGTCTACACAGCCTGGCAGAACGACATCTCAATCCCAGGCTCAGGTAGCTCAACCCCAACTACAGACAAAGGTTACTCAACCCCAAGCACAAACCGAGGTGGCAGCCCAGGCCCCCCAGCAGCCTCCACCCTGGCCTTATGCTCAACCCCCATAGGGTTCCTACCCTATGCCCACAACCCCTACTTTCAACCCTATGCCCAACAACCCGGGCCATACTCTAACCAGAATTTTCAAGGTCCGCCCAGACCCCCCCACAGGGGCAGACCTGGGAGGGGCAAACCTGGGAGGGGCAGGGGCAGGAACAGAGTGTCCACACAGGGCGCCGGAAACGGCACCGGGTGGAACTATGGAGGAAGGCAAAACGAGACCTCAAACGGGCCAATATCAAACGGGCAAAATCCCTAAAAAAATCGGTGGTATCTGAAGTCCCTCTGAGCACCATAGAGAGGGACCTCTTGAGTAGGGGCCTGTCCTTTGTGATTGGGCCCCCTACAGAACCCAAACGAGTACAAGAAGTAGAGGAAACCCTCTCACACCTAGAGACACAGATTAACAGGGCATGGAGCAAACTCAGGTCAGGGCCACAACCCCACAAAGAAAGGAAACAACAACCCGAGAGATCGCTTTCAATGAAATACCTGAATCCTCCCTCAGTTCAAGGAAACACCACTTTCAATTTAAATGGACTTCACCCACAAATCCAGGCAACCCTGGAAAGCCTTAAAACACAGGAAAAGCAGAGAACCCGTGGTAACCTTACAAAAACACACAGGGAGGCGCTACGCGCCCTTAAGGCTCGCCCAGACATTTTAATTAAACCCGCGGATAAAGGCGGTACTGTAGTAGTCTGGAGAAAAACGAACTACACAAAGGAAATGGTAAGGAACCTCTCAGACGAGGCGACATACCAAAAAATACAGCAAGGCCACACAGCCCTGGAGAACGCCAGGACAAGGAGTAGAAACCTGGTCCTGAAATTCTTTAACAATAAACAAGCAAACTCAACAGGAGGTATACTTAGCTCAGCAGCAAGAGACTATTACCTTGCCTTTAAAGCAGAGCTTCCGAACCGATACCTCCTTCCTAAGATTCATAAAGATTTACACCCTCTTACAGGTACATGGCAGGGCAGACCAGTCCTTAGCGGTTGCAAAGCACCAACTCGCCCAATTGACTTGATCTGCACAGCATTACTAAACCCCCCTTCTCTCTCTTTTAGATGAACGTCTGAAAGACACAACTGATCTTTTGCTGAAACAGAGGGATTTGAATGCAAGCAGAGGACCCGTCCCAGAGAACACGACCCTGTTCTCCCTTGACATAGTCTCCCTCTACCCAAGCATCCCCCAGCGGGAGGCAGCGAGATTGGTCTCGACGTACTTCGACGACCATAAACACCTCATATGCCAGCCCCTCAGAGACGCAGGAGTTTGGAGGCCCCCATCAAGGGCTCTCCTGGAGGAAGTGATTCTGCATGTCATGAGGGATACAATTCTATCCTTCGATTCAGCAGCTTACAGACAAGTAAAGGGAACGGCAATTGGAGCATCAAATAGTGTGGCTATAGCGGAAATCTTTGTTCACGTGGCCTTTGAGCACCAGAGAGCACTCCGCCCAGATAAACCAGACGTGTACTTCCGTTATATTGATGATATTTTCGGTATAATGACTGGACAAGACACACTCCTCCAGTCTTTCTACGCCTGGACAAATACAGCCCACGAAAATCTGAAGTTCACCTTGGAGCAGAGTAAAACAGAGATAAACTTCCTGGATACGACAGTGTTCATTGGCAGTGAGGACAGGCTCCTTCACACGAAGGCCTACTACAAGCCCAGGAACCTGCACACGTATCTACGATACGACTCCAGTCACCCCTCCTCCTTGAAGAACTCCCTACCCTACTCCTTAGGTCTACGTTTGAAGAGGATAAACAGCCTTGAAGACACACTTGCTACTCAACTTCTAGACCTCTGGGACATGTTCTCAGCCAGAGGATACCCAGAACGAGTAATAGCAACGGCTAAAAACAAACTAGACCTGAAGACGAGGTCAGAGCTCCTCATACAGGCCCCCACTCCAGACCCTCAGTCGAGATGGATCCTCCCATCGCTGTATTTTAACGGCCTAGCAAGCCCTCTCCATAATGCCCTGACTGACATCTGGAACTGGCTGAGAAACACCTATGGGGGCCACCCTTCTCGGCCTAGGTTTGCCCAAACACCTCCAATGCTGGCCTGGAACCGAGGAAAGTCACTTAAGGATCATCTAGTACATTCCTGCCTCCACAGGACACACTGCCTTTAACAGAACCTGACACAGACCGATGGTGCAAGAGAATACCCCCTGGTTCCCTGGGTTGGGGCCACGAGGTTGAGAGGGCCCCCACAACACAATGCCTTGTGACGGAAAACATATATATGTGATATATATGTATGTCTAGCTTTGGAAACAGGTACGTCATTGTTTGATTGTAATCTATTTAATGCTAGTAGTTAAGAAATTGAGTCTGAAAATATTTAGCTGTCTACTATAATGTTTTCAATCATTTTAAGGGGCACTAGCATTGCTACCAGTTCAACTTGCAAGGTGAATGCAACAATTACACCACCTCCCTTGACAACACTGCCCACACTACACTTGCCTATATACAACCCCTTCCAGGAAATCCTAATTGAAAGGTCACAGCCTGCATACCATCATAAACCAAGAGTCAGGCAATGTGCAAGTGAGTCGTGGAAGGTTGCTAATGTGATACGAGTATTCCGGGTGGGACATAAATGGTTGGACATATTTCCTTTCACCTAATGCAGCTGTTCATCTACCAGTAAGTAGGTACTCAGGAGTTAGCCAGTTTGTTGTGGAGTTGCATCCTGGATGGGGTCAGTAATTCCTCCCTGGGGACGTAGTGGGTGGCCTTGATAAAAGCCTAACGTGTATAAATACACTCCGGCTTCCTGTCCCCCGATACAATGAATTTTAAACTAAATTAAATTTCAGGAGGATGGGTTCCTTGCTTTCTTACTAATTCTTACTAATTCATAACTAATTCTTACTTCTTACTAATTCTTACTAATCTTACTAAATTCTTACTAATCATAACCCCCAGATCCCTTTCGCAATATTACTTCGCAATCTCAATACCATCTAGTAAATATCTTGTAACTCTATCATCATTACCTAGCCTCAAAACCTTACATTTGTCAGCTTGTGTGTTTTGACTTGTTTTTTCCCCAGTGGTAATTCAACGTTCAAGGCAAAGTGGTCACTAAGTAGTTCCCGAACAACCCGAGCCTCCCCAATAATCCCCTGAGCGTTTAAAATGCAGGCATAGTCAAGCCGTCCTCCCCTGATGTGAGTTGGTTCATTGTTTCCCAAGAGACAGGTATCTGGATGATCTTGTAGAAACTGTAACCACTTGACCCCATCAGCATTAATACTTCCCGCTGTCCCAAGGCTTGTGTGCCGAGCATTAAGGTCCCCAATGACCAGTGAAGGATTAGTATAAATGCAGTCAGGTAAATAGTTAGCGTCGAAGCAGTTCTTGGATACATACAAATTAACTACAATAAATTCCCCTTCCCTTAATGATAATTTAACACAGACACTCTCTATACCTTGCGTTTTTGATGGCGGTTCTACTAACTCTGCTGGTATGGAGTTCTTAACATAAATCGACGTGCCTCTGATGTTATTTGCGGCGAAGAGGTTAAACCCTTTATAGCCATTTAATTTCAATAATCCTTCATTCCTATCCCCTGTCTCCTGGAGAGCTACAACATCAATATCATTTCCATCACATAACAATAAACATCTGTAACCCTGTTTCTTAAACCATTGTAGCGAGTAGATTATCCCAACAAAAATATACTCGCTCCAAATGCTTTGTTAATATTCCTGTCAACCTTTGGAGATGAATGAGGTGAGGCGTTGCCCGGGCATATAAGCAGCAATAGCAAACATTAACCAGGGTCTACTTTCAAGTGTGGTCTAGAGCAGACACTTGCGAGATACTGTACCGACGCTCAGTGCGCTCAACTCACACCAACGTATCACCTGTGTACTTCTGTATATTCGACCAAATATACGTAAAGTATGGTGACAAATAAACACAGACACTAAGATACTATACATATATTTGGACGAATATACAGAAGTACACAGGTGATACGTTGGTGTGAGTTGAGCGCACTGAGCGTCGGTACAGTATCTCGCAAGTGTCTGCTCTAGACCACACTTGAAAGTAGACCCTGGTTAATGTTTGCTATTGCTGCTTATATGCCCGGGCAACGCCTCACCTCATTCATCTCCAAAGGTTGACAGGAATATTAACAAAGCATTTGGAGCGAGTATATTTTTGTTGGGATAATCTACTCGCTATAGAACTCCCCCTCCTAGGGGATGAAAGGAAAAATACTTGATCAAGGAACTTAGCTGGTCGGTGAATTGTACGCCCTGCTCGCGTTACATAACCATCAATGTTAACTTCCTCCTCTTCGCTGATGTCATGTAACTGGGGTCGTAGGGTGGGAGGTCGCACAGGATCGTCCGTCGTCGTAGGAGGCGGTGCTGCTGGTAACTGTGGTCGAAAAGTGAACTGCGTAGTCGGCGGATGTGTCTCTGGATTTAGCAGTGTCGCAGACGTTGAGACGAAGCCTGGAGCAGAGCAGAGAGCTGAGTGAGGCCGGAGTCGTGGAGCTCTATGTGGGAGAGCGTGGCGGCTCGATTGAGAATTGTGAGTGTCTAAACTCGGGGAGCGAGAGCGTGGCGACTCGATGCGGTCGTAGTCTGCTGTCTGCTCTGTGTCGAAGCTGTAGCGTCTTGGGTTGATTAGGACTGTACACGCCGAGTACTACATTGTTGACTGTGGAAATTGTAGTCTGGTACTAAAAGATGTAGGCAGTGTGTGGACAAGCTCGGTGTAGCAGGAGAGAAGAATGTGCATAATTGTTGCGTCCTTGGGTCGCTGGTGGAGCATTTAGATCCGGGGCGGATGGGCTCGGGCACCAGGACATTAGGAGGTAATGTAGGCACGTAGTTAGGACAACGAGGTAATCACATCTAGAGCTGAATTGTCCTGAAGGCGACGAAGTGTCGGAAACGCAAGCTGTAGGTCCTGTACTGCGCAAAGGGCTTGAGTCGCCGAGTATCAAAATGCAGTGAACGTGTAGATGAATCTGATGACAGAGCAGCTGTCGTGGGCGTAGGACAAGCAGTGTCCTGGCAGCGACGGAGAGTCGGCAGGACAAGCTGTAGATCCAACATGATGTAATCATTGATGAGGCTGTCAGATGAGTGAGTAACGATCGTGGAGCAGCAAGCCGTAGTAGATGAAAATGCAGAGATGGACACGATGAAAATCATAGCTGTGGCGAGGGTAATGGCAGTATTCCATCACAGCAAACAGTAGCACTAGAGGTCCAGTGAGAGTCCATGTTGTAGTCCATCGTGGCTGGGTATCGTCGAAACTTCGTGAAGGTCGAAAATAGCCTCCATCTGCATGAACCAAAATTCTGGCTCATCTGCGTTGTATGCTGGAAACCTGGTAGATAAATCCATGACGAAGATCTAGTTTGTGACTAGGTGTTCTTTTCACTCACTGGGTCACCAATGTAACGGTTCTGTTGTCGTAGGATCAGGTTGTGGTGCGAGGTCGTACAGTCCTAATCAACCCAAGACGCTACAGCTTCGACACAGAGCAGACAGCAGACTACGACCGCATCGAGCCGCCACGCTCTCGCTCCCCGAGTTTAGACACTCACAATTCTCAATCGAGCCGCCACGCTCTCGCTCCCCGAGTTTAGACACTCACAATTCTCAATCGAGCCGCCACGCTCTCCCACATAGAGCTCCACGACTCCGGCCTCACTCAGCTCTCTGCTCTGCTCCAGGCTTCGTCTCAACGTCTGCGAAACTGCTAAATCCAGAGACACATCCGCCGACTACGCAGTTCACTTTTCGACCACAGTTACCAGCAGCACCGCCTCCTACGACGACGGACGATCCTGTGCGACCTCCCACCCTACGACCCCAGTTACATGACATCAGCGAAGAGGAGGAAGTACACAGGTGATACGTTGGTGTGAGTTGAGCGCACTGAGCGTCGGTACAGTATCTCGCAAGTGTCTGCTCTAGACCACACTTGAAAGTAGACCCTGGTTAATGTTTGCTATTGCTGCTTATATGCCCGGGCAACGCCTCACCTCATTCATCTCCAAAGGTTGACAGGAATATTAACAAAGCATTTGGAGCGAGTATATTTTTGTTGGGATAATCTACTCGCTACAGAACTCCCCCTCCCAGGGGATGAAAGGAAAAATACTTGATCAAGGAACTTAGCTGGTCGGTGAATTGTACGCCCTGCTCGCGTTACATAACCATCAATGTTAACTTCCTCCTCTTCGCTGATGTCATGTAACTGGGGTCGTAGGGTGGGAGGTCGCACAGGTCGCGCTCAACTCACACCAACGTATCACCTGTGTACTTCTGTATATTCGACCAAATATATGTATAGTATCTTAGTGTCTGTGTTTATTTGTCACCATACTTTACGTAACAATAGAACCGTTACACCATTAACATTCCATGACAACACTTTCAGTCTAGGGTGATCCATTATTAATCAATTCACTGTCTAAGTCATCCCCAGTAAGTTCACTAAATGATAGCCATACCTTGTATAACATCTCCCACCTCCTCCCAAGTTCACCAGTAAAAGCGACATTGCGATTCTCAAGAGATTTTTTCAGCCCTGTGACGTCCATTATTGGCCCAAATGATTCCTTCATTTTATGTGTAATTATAGGGTTCTTCCTTTCACTACGACTATCATCATTCACACACACTTCATTTTCCTTCATTTCATAACTCAATATTTCATTATTGCCCTCAACCACTATATCCTGATTATCCTTCACCGTTTTGTGATTTTCCTTGACCTCCTGAACGTTTAATTTCGCCTCGATGGACTCGATTCTCTGCCCAAGATTTCGGAGGAACTCACCTACTTTTCTAAGTTCAGCCCACACCTCCTTGACCATATCATTATGGCCCTCTTTCTGAGCCCCAGTAGCCACTTCACTCACCGTTACACTGTCACTGCCGGAGTCCTGAGTGGTGGCGTGGCTGCTTGTTGCTTGAGCCTGCCTAAGTAAAGGTGACTCCTTTATCCACGCATTCGTCCGGTTCACTGGCACTGTTTGGGGCAGACTGTTTTGCTGTGCTCCCGGTGTCTGGGTAAGAGCTCTTGCTTGCTCTGTAACATTCACCGGCCGGGGAACATCCACACTCGGCCTCTTGCTACACACAGCCGAGCTGGCATTGTGCAGCCCCGGTGATGAACACTTTCTCGGGAACGTCACCTCTCACTAGAGCCATCACCTGACTCCTAGCTTCACCTTTAATAAGGTGACGCTTAGCCCACACAAATCGTTGGTCGTCGAGGATGAACTCGGGGTCCAGAATCTGAGGGTATTTATAGATAATTACCTTCGTCAGCTTCTCGTTCCCCTCCGGTATTTCCATAACAATTCCATCATACCCTTGCTGGCTAAGATACTTCACTGCCTCCATAGAACCTACCGTTAAGTAAGGTCTGTTTACACCTTCCTTCAGCAGGGGCTCGAACTTGCGGTGTTCTCTTCCAAGTCTGACTGTCCACAGCAGCTTCTGATGATAGGCCAGCGTGCATGAGGCAGGGAAGAGAAGCCTCCATCTCCGCTGACCCTCACCTTCCTGACATCGTTCCGTCCGTTCGTCGGCATCAGTCTCGGCGTCGTTCTTCATTCTCTTGTCGTTTCCGTTAAGTAGTACCATCACTGTCAACACTACGCCTTGCCTCCTGTCTTCTGCGTTTCTTCTGTTACCTTGTCAGAACTTTTTGATACTCGCCCTCCTCGTCTGACTGGCTGCTTTCAGAGTCCATGTTAATATCGCCGTGGGAAGTAGCCAGTTCTTCTGGTGACTGAGTCTCCATCTCAGTACCCAGCATGGGGGGAAGGGGGGGGGGGGGAAGGTGCGGAGCAGGTATCTTGACCCGACCGCGTCCCAGGTAAGGGACATAGAGAATATAGAGAAATTAGTACAGAGGGAAAATAACAGGGGCAGGGGAAGCAAGACGCATGGACCTAAGAAATTTAAATATTCCAATGATCAGCAAGTCAAGGGGTGGGAGAGAAAGCTACGGAGTGCACATAAAGAATGGTTAAAAAATGGAATGAGGGATGAAGAGAAAAATAGAATGTTGGAAGTGGCTAGGGAATGCAGTCAGGTGAGGAAGGAGGCGCGGGACAGATACTGGCAAGAATTTGCTCAGTCCATTGGTAATACTAAGAACCTTAAAGACATATGGAGAGCAGTAAACAAAATCAGGGGTTGTAAGACCAAATTCATTGCTCACTCAGATCCAGGGAAAGTTGCTAATGAGTTAGTAGATAAATGGGCAAGTATGGTATACTTGCTGCTGGTATGGAGTCCTTACCTGCAGACACGAGAGTCACCATTGAGTCATGGGAAAATATTAGAAATGGAGTAACTTTATGTGCCTTAAATACAAGATCTATAACATGCACTGAGATAACTCACGATGAGCTACTGGATGCTATAAAAAGTGGCAGCTCTACTGTTACGGGAAAAGATGGAGTAACGTATGACAGTCTTAATTATTTAGCCGGTATGAAACCTAGTCCCTTACTTGATTTGTTTAATATGAGTTATAGAGAGGGAAAGTTACCAAGAAAATGGAAAGAGGCTGTCATCATTCATATCCCTAAGTCAAACGGAGGCTACAGACCTGTCTCCTTAATATCCTGCTTTTGTAAAATGATGGAAAGGATTTTGTTAAATAGGCTACTCTACCTTGTAGGTGATAACATGTCCAGTAATCTCTTTGGTTTTATCAAAGACAAAAGTACTGCGGATCGTCTCTTAAAGTGTTTGTCTAATGTGGATGACAATTGTAGAGTTTTTGTTGATCTATAAGGAGCATTTGATAAAGCCAATGGGGAAGTAATTTTATACGAATTAGCCAATCTGGGAATAACAGGGAGATTGCTACACTGGATAAGGGATTATCTACAAGGCAGAAAAGGTCAGGTGTATTACCAGGGATACATGTCTGAGGAACGGATGTTTCAGTTAGGTACCCCACAAGGGGGAGTATTAAGTCCCACCTTATTCAATGTATTAATGAACAGATTAGCATCAGAGATGTATCCTCCAGGGGTTGTTACGGCCCTCTCGGGTCGCAACCGGGTTCTTACTCTGATGTTGTTAGAGGAAGGGTATCCAGCCCCAAGCCAGTAGTGGCTTTCAAAGGGATGAGATCCGTAACGCAAGTAAATTAAAGGGGAAGGGAAATAAAGTCAAAAACTTAATAATATAATTACCGTCACCAATAAATATATATATCAAAGGTTACACAAGGGGGGGGGGGGGTATAAACACTGTTATTTAAAAAGTAGTCTTCTTCTGAAGACGCGGAGTGTTCTACGGTGCTCACGATGCTAAGCTCTTGGTGCTCTTGTGGCCTTACGATGAATCCTTCGATCCGCTCGAGTCTACCCTGGCCACAGACCAGCCAAATCACAGTTCCACTGGGGGCACCGTCGTGGAGGCCATCAACCACAAGTCCAGCCGGTAGCTGGCAGGTTCTAATCAGCGACGCTGGTTAGGCCACCCCACGATCGATACTAAGGTCGCGAACCCTAGTCAGGAGCCTCGTGTGATCCCACAGACCACTCTCCTTGCCACAACACCCCAGTGGTTAAGCGTCTCCCCCAGTCAGTCCTGGGTACTACAATCCCTCAACTGCCACGTCACAGGCAGGGTAACACCACAGTGTTCATCCGGGGGGCGACTCACAGCTGCTGCAGCAAACACTTGGAGACAAGTCAGCTGCCTTGGGTAGACTGATCCAACGCTCGTTACAGCAGTCCCAGGTTGACTGTAATCAAACACGTCATCAGTGAGAGGGACACTCTAGGGCATGTCACTTACCGGCTCAGACCCAAACGCCCACCTATCCACTCCATAGATGGCGTTGCTGTCTAAGCTTCACCTCACCAGAGGTCAGCAGCGGCTGTGTTAAGAGCTGATCAGGACGGGAAACTAGCCCTTGTGGCTGGTATTTCCTGTCCTCACTTGATGGCACCGTCCATTTTCGGGAGGGGGTTTCGGGAGCTGACCCATAGATGGCGTGGTCATCACTGTTCCGTGCTCGGACGTTGGGCTCGGGTCTGTAACAGGGGTCACGACGATCATATATGATGATGACATTCTTATACATGGCACTTCTGGGAACAAAATTCAAACTGCTCTTAACATACTTGGTACAACCTGTCACAAGTTAGGCTTAGTTATAAATGCGGGTAAAACCAAATACGAGTATAGGAAACGAAGAAATATAACACTTACTCTAAATGGTGTGGAACTGAGCCGTGTTCAGAAGTACAATTATCTGGGCATATATGTTGGATACACATGTGAGAGTAAAAATGCTGAAATAAATCATATCAGCACCTTATGTAAAGCCCGTCTGCATCCTCTGAAAGCACTGGCTTTTTCTGGTAAAGGTGTTGGGGTACCTATCTTGCGAATGTTATACATAAGTACTGTTTGGTCCCTGATAGACTACGCAGCACCCATATTGTCTTACACAGGCCAAGGCAGAATTAAAAAAAATAGAGCTGATACAGAACGAGGCTATGAGGATTATTCTTGGATGACAAAGAAATGCAATGATTGAAATAATGAGAATGGAATTAAATTTACAGTGTGTGTGTGATAGAGTCCGTGACATTAACACTAGAGTATCTATTCGTTTCATGCGGAGAAAAGGAGGGGATAAGCTGTATGAGAGCGTTGAGACCTGCCTGAGTGACGTACACACTTCCAGGAAACTGAGGGAGACACGCTACACGAGGGGATTAGCTCATGACCTCAGGGAATACGGCGTACTTGACTGCTGTAAACCCTCTCGACAGTGTAATATGTCTGCTCCCTGGAAAGTACAGAAAATAGACGTCGAAATTGTTCCCCTCAAGGTGAAAAAGATTCATTGTGAACCGGGACAATTACGGTGTTTGTATGGAAGCATGATATCTCGGTTACCAAGAGGCAACAGTTTACATGTATATTGCGACTGGTCGGTGGCGGAGGATGGCAGGGCAGGGTGTGGTGTGCTAATAAGGGAATATACGGAGTTTGGGACTGTGGACAGGATAATTGAACTCCGGCTTAGTAATAATATATCATCCACACAAGCTGAACTGCAGGCCATTCTGGCGTGTTTGGAGGAAGTACGTTATGACGACAAAAATGTTTTTGTATATGTCGATAGCCGAGGAGCACTGGAGCCCTTAAACAGTCGAAACCCAGTCTTCATGTCTATAGTTGAGGACTGTAAGAGAAGAATAACTGAGATACAGCTGAAAGGTTATAGTGTGAAATTCATGTGGATTCCATCTCATGTTGGAATAGTGCTCAACGAGGTGGCGGATGATTTGGCCAAACGTGCCACATCAAAACCACAAGTTGATATTGAATGTGAATTCACAATGAGACAAATAAGAAGCAAAATCAGAAATATTCAGGCACAGGCGGGAGTGGAGAGGAGAGAGATAATGTATAAGAGAAGTCAAACCATGCAACACTACATGTATGTGAGTCAAAACACCCATTTCACTTATGGTAAAAGGAGAAATGCTTGGAGTGACTCTGTGTACATGCGGCTCAGGCTTGGGTAGAAATATTACTGGGAATATGGGATAGATCTTGAGGTTATCTTGAGATGATTTCGGGGCTTTTTTTTTTTTTTTTAGTGTCCCCGCGGCCCGGTCCTCGACCAGGCCTCCACCCCCAGGAAGCAGCCCGTGACAGCTGACTAACACCCAGGTACCTATTTACTGCTAGGTAACAGGGGCATTCAGGGTGAAAGAAACTTTGCCCATTTGTTTCTGCCTCGTGCGGGAATCGAACCCGCGCCACAGAATTACGAGTCCTGCGCGCTATCCACCAGGCTACGAGGCCCCTAGATGTTCATGATAATGACACGAAGTGTAAACTATGTGGTATGTTAAGGTCTCACACCCTGGCCCATTATATTCTTGATTGTCCGTTGATTAATGTATATAGAAACACTGAGATAAGGACTGTGCCTGAACAAATAGCCAGGATGTGTCACACCGGAAAGGTTGATGATATTCTTGAGAGATATAAGAATTTTGCACCAAGATTGTAATATTTTGTTGAATTATCTGCATGTGTCTTGCAAATTGTCTATACAGTATACCTAGGTCATAAGAGTATTTGTGTGTACGTCTGATAACATACTACTTGTGAAGGAGGAAATGTATATGTTTATCTCTCAGAATGTTTGGTAATATGTTTATTTGTGATGTGTGTGTCTATGTATGTATTAACACGTTGTACTGAATGGGGTGAGAATAGCTTGAGCTACCTCATCCCTTTGTGTGTATTTTACCTCAATAAACTTATTTAAATTTCAATTTTAATTTCCTATCGTTGGTGGTCTGTTCAACAACGCTGTCACTTACACTCATTACATTATATGTGCATAAATAATATATAATTTACATTCTGAAATAGGTGATAGGTGACGTAAAAGGGGGTTTTCGATGTGGATTCAAAATATAACCTATTTAAAAATATTCTAAGCAAAGCCCAGGAATGTAGTATACCATATACTACAGATCCAGATCGAATACTAATGATCCAAAGTGGATAACAAAGGATCTGAAGAACCTTATAGGTAAAGTTAAGAAAGGAGATGGATCACTTGATCAGGGCATAGAGATAGCCCTTGCGCCACCTATAGCTCTGCTGTTCAACAAATCCCTTGAGTGTCATACCTTCCCTGATATCCTTAAAAAACCAAGAGTAACGCCAGTTCAAGTATCTCTGGGAATTCGCATTATCTGCTGATGTAGACCTGACCAAATGTAAACTGTGTCAACAAAATTATTCGCACACACTAAATAATGTTGTTAATAATGAACTAAAAAAAGTCCACTTATGGATGTCAACCAACAAACTAACACTTAACATAGAAAAGACCTACTACATCTTATTTGGAAGCAAATCTACAAATGCAATTCAGCTTCAGATAACATATGCAGTAAATTTATGCAGTAAATAAAGAACCTAAAAATCAAGGAAACTACAGACGGCCTATTGGCCCATACGAGGCAGCTCCTATTTATATTCATCCAAACTCCTTCATATATATGTCTAACCAACACTTGAAACAATCAAGGGATCCGACTATTATATTATATTACGCGGTAATTGTTTCCACAAATCGACAACCCTCTTATTTTCATTTAATATTACACTTAAACATGTGTTGGGACTTTTCTTCACTTTCATTCAATAATAATAATGATAATAATAATAATAATAATAGTAATTCATTGTGTCGGGGGACTGGCAGCCAGTGTAAATATACATGTTATGTTATATCGGATTCCCTCCTCCCAACAAGGTCTATTTCCTGACTCCCCAGGATGCAACCCCACAACAAGGTAGCTCCTGGCTACCTATTTACTGCTAGGTGGACAGGAGCATTAGGTGATAGGAAACACGGAAACCATTTCTTTCCTGACCAGACAGAAATGATCACATCTCACTTGCACTACACATATCACAAAACTCTATCCAACTTTTATAGACCAGGAAGAGACGGGGCTTCTAGCTAATCTTGGGGATTGATTGATGAGGATAAAGCCATCCAAGAGGTGGCACGGGCATGAATAGCCTGTAACTAATCTTGGTTGTTGTTGTTGTTTAAGATTCAGCTACTGGGAACAAAATGTTCCAAGTAGCACGGGCAATGGTGAGCCCGTAGTGGACTTACCTAGCACAGGAGAGAGGCGATGAGTAATTATCTAATCATCATTATCTAAATATCTAAAAAATGGGAATCTTGGTGTTAAAGGGAACTTATATACCCCATGAGAGTTTGGAGGCTGAGATGAACAAACTGTTCATATCAGATGAACACATGATGAAAAATTTGAGAGAATGGTAATGGTGGACAGCAGTAACACACTTAAGAATTATGCAATAATAAATACAAATTCGTCCTTCAATTCTGGTAAAGTAGTAAAGTACTTAGTAGATTTGTGCGTCCCTTGAGGGACTTGAAGTAGAAGGGGGTAGAAATAGCTTAATATACTCTATCCATTTGAGATGTACGTTTCGCAAT
Source organism: Procambarus clarkii (assembly GCF_040958095.1). Lineage (NCBI taxonomy): Eukaryota > Metazoa > Arthropoda > Malacostraca > Decapoda > Cambaridae > Procambarus > Procambarus clarkii. The sequence goes on from NC_091200.1 coordinate 30,713,242, forward strand.
AAATTTACTTGAACTTGAACCTCAGGGAGAAGTATTGAGTCCCACCCTGTTTAATATACTAGTGAATAGATCCAGTGTCCTATTTACCTTTACTACACTTTCATATGTCACTAATATAGTGTTGTCACCTAAAAAATTATGCATTTAGTTAAAAAAAATTGCTAAGTCGTTCCAGCATATGAGTAGATTGAATGGCCAGTGCTGTGGGTCAGCTGTGTAAGGAGACAGCGTTGGTCAAGGGATTTACAGAGGTAATAATCTTAGAAGTATGATATAACTTCAGGCTGGCAGTTGACCGCTGACAGGTTGACCGCGTCAGATCAAGACCTCAACAATCCATCCCATCACGGGCCGCGGGTCTTTGAATAAGGACATATGCTCAATTTAATTAATTTAGACATTTGTTTTTCTGGACTTCATAGTGAAAGATGTAACACAATGTGCTGTTGCTGAGCGTACAAGTCGTATTAAATATATTTTTAATACAGAAACATACGACTAACATACACATTAAAGCTACGTGATTTAGGAAATACTATAAAAACATAATTTTTAACATTAGGTATTACTGGATTATGCAAGTGTTGTACATGATTTTAGAGTACACATACAGCTTAATATACACAGTGTATATTAAGCTATAATATACATATCATGTGTATAATATACATGTGTACACTGCATTACTCACTGCCTGCCCTAACAAAGCTCTCTTCGTATCCATTGTTCTGTTGTTGTTGTTGTTGTTTCAGATTTAGCTACTCAGAACGAAGTGTCCAAGTAGCACAGGCTTTCACTTTCAACAACGGCTTCTCCAATGGTTTCGTCGAAGACATCATAAGAAGGAAAGTGAAAAGCCATGCAACCTCTGAAGAGACAACTAACACAACACCTATACCCCCTATTAGACTATTTTACAGGAACTTCTTTTCCACAGCTCATAAAACGGAGGAAAGGGTCCTGAAAGATATTGTTAATAGAAACGTTATCCCTACAGACAAAAATCAGAGGATACAACTGACGATTTACAATAAAACCAGAAAAACGGCCAGCCTACTCATGAGAAACTCTCCAGACACAAAACAGAACGCTTTAAAAGAGACTAACGTCGTCTATGCCTTCAAATGCCCTCTTGGGGACTGTAAGCTCCAAAAAACCAAGTATATAGGCAAGACAACAACATCTCTTTCTAGGCGTTTAACGATGCATAAGTAGCTTTGCCGAAGCTAGACATTCACATATGCATACATGCGCTATTTCACCATCCCTTTAATTAAAGCAAAAGTGTTTGCGTTGGTAGGTAAGTGTAACTTCTAATATGTGGTCACTTTGTATATTTATTTATCTGCTCAATAATATTAACTATTAGTTGTTTGTTCTTCTATTTGTTCTAGTTCTTTCAATATTACTATTATTAGTTAAATCTTTTTTTAATTTTCTCATTGTGTCCAACACCATATTTTCGGATTTTTAAAACTGTCGATTATTATCTATTTTTTACCTTTTGTTCACTTAGATGTTAAATGAAACTGGTTTTTAATTGATGGGCCTCGACTCAACCTTGTGTCATGTAGCCATTTTGTACCCCCTGGTGCACCTTATTCCCAAGAGCAGTTTTCTTATTGTGTTTTTAATTGCCATGGATACTGTCACGCATCCCTACTTGATTTTTAATGGTTTTCTAATGCGCGCTGCTTTTTAATTGATGGGCCTTGACTCCATCCTGTGTCATGGGGCCATTTTGTTCCCCCTAGTGCACCTTATCCCCAAGAGCAGTTTTTCGGGCCGTGGGAAGAGCCTACTTTCAAAATAGTAATAGAAAGTCTCCCAATGAAAAAGGCTGCCTATGATCCGACAATCCTAAGGCGCATAATAGAAGAGCAAATGTATAGCATAGCAGTAGCAGGAGCCACCCACATCTTCACAGACGGATCGGTGGACACAGAATATGAGAGCGCTGCTCTTTGCACGGCCAGCGTACAGGCATATTGGAGATTGGGAGGACTAGTATCAACAACCCAAAGTGAGCTGTTTGCCATACAACAGGCATTCGCATATGTGATTGCACAAAACACTCAAAATGCAATCATACACACAGACTCAAAAGCTGCACTTCAAATACTTGGACAAAAACAGTGGAAAGATAATGTGGAAATAATTACCACTATTTTGTATCTTGGAGCAGTCGCTAAAGGCAAAGGACTCAACATAACTTTAAACTGGATCCCATCCCATATTGGAATCCCATTAAATGAAAAAGCTGATGAAATTGCTAAATTGGCAACTCGTCATCCAGTGATACATAAAACAATTCAACCCAGCCTAGAGAACATAAAAAACATCATCACCAAAAAACTCTCACATCTCAACAAAGCCTACCTACACCAGAGAATAGCTGAAGGTTCGCCATCTGCAACATGGTATCTTCAGGCAACCAAATTAGAAAGGTTAAATATCCCAAAAGGAATCCACAGGGTGTAACAAACTAGGCTGTTGTAAGAATTATTCCAGAAGGTTCCAGAAGTTCGAGTAGGGACCTGACCTCTCAACAACGCCCAGTCCCCTGGGAATTAGCAGGTCTGAGTCACAAATGGCGGGCATCTTTGTTCATAGCTGCGTATAATGAACCATCCTATAGTATTCAGTAATTTAGAGAAAATTAGCCTTTATTCATTTTGCATTAAAATTGTATTGTATAATAGTACTGGATACAATATCAAGAGTATTCTAATTGTTGAGTTTAAGTCACCATCAGTGACGTCACGAATCAGATCTAACTTTTAAGGCGGAGTGACCGGCGGTCATAGGTCAGCAGGGTTGACATGTCTAATATTTCTCAAAGTTTTAATAACCATTTTTGTGATCGGGAACAGCTTTGCCGTTAGATGTTTGTGTAATCTAATTCAGTAAAATAATTCAACCAGTCTGGATTAATTAAGTACAACAGAGGTTAATTGTTATAACTTAAACCTTGCTAGTAACTTGGTAGAACTTTGACTAGGCGGAAGGATACAATGTTCTGTCTGGGGGAGACCAGACGAGGAAGAGATCAGTGTGATCTGCCGAGCAGCTGGGAGAGGTCAAACATCTTACCTCTCCCCAAGACCAGCCCAACATCTTAGCTGGAAAACATAGAGGTATAGTTGCTATGGTTATGTATAGAAATAGTCTCATTTGCCACTCAGGTCAAGTAGGGAGTGTTAAAGTGATAGGGAGTGAACATATTTAGATTTTGTTTTAGTTTTCTTTTAATAAATTAAATTTGTTATTAATTTGCATTTTATTGTTTCCATTTGGTTATGTGTATACTTGTCCTGGTCACGTGGTCCACACGAGGCAGAGTTGGATTGGGCGCCGATTCTAACATCGAATCGGAATTATCATTCCCGTGTAATTAATTCCACACTCAAGTTTCCGAGGTTATAAACTACTAGTGGGGATCAAGCCCCTAGGTTGATTAATTAGCGTGATCGATCCAGACCTCGATCATTGCTCTGTTTTACTGGTCTGGTGGTGGCAGCGTAGAGGCGACTCTAGGGTTTCGATCAGAGCCTAGGTCACGTCATACTGGGTGTAGAATCCTAAGTCGGTCAATCGTCTTAGGACCACGTGGCGTGGAGTTGGCTTTGGTAAAAGTTTTGGAGTCCCTTGGTTTAGAAATAAAAGTAAGAATACGGGTAGAGGGAGTAGAAGGAAAAGGAAGTAGAGTGAGAGGAACCGAACCCGTGTTACAATGGTGCACAGCGGTGGTTTCAACAATTTTGTTTGAAATTGTTGAAAGGCTCACGCGTCTAGCCGTTCGAACACGTGCGCGGATGCTAAGGAGACAGCCGCGGGCCAGGATTAGCAGTGCGCCCCACAAGTGCGTTTGAGTGGGGATTGGCGAATCTTGGGTCATGCGGGCTGATATGATTAAGGTTTAGTTAGTAAGATTAGGCTGTTAAAATTAGATTTATTGAAAAGGAGACCGCTCCGAGTTGATTGGACTGGGTACCATACTCGACCCATTGCAATTAATTCAGAGGTGTTGGGAGCCGCCATACTCTCAACAGCAGTTCCTTGAGGGCTGTCGGGGGCGGATATATCTGTGGGACGCCAGTAGATAGTCCGAGGGCGTTATTAGACGACCCAAAACGCTAGGAAAAACGTAATCCGTGAAGGGCGTTGCGGCCTCCGAGGGACGGACTAGTAAACTACCTAGCAGCGATTCAACAACTAAGTGATCGCACACTTAGTGGAGGTTGAGTCGTCCCTAGTCATAATTGTTGCTGAAAGCTGCGTGTCGCTCTGTTGGAACCTAGAGGGTGTGGCCCCTAGGCTAGGTGTGGTACGGCGAGCCGGTAGGGACAATTATAAGATTAAGTCGAGTGCATTTTTGAATTAAGTATACTTCAATTTATAAAGTAATTTCCGTTTATTTGCGTTGTTCTAGATTAATTTTTTCCCCTAAATTCAATCCCCGGTTAAATTTTTTTTTTTATCAAAGTGTTTAGCATTTTCTTGCATATTAGGCTAAGTGCGTACAATTTTTGCTATTCCCTGTTGTATTAGTCTAAGTCAGAGGCGTTGTTGCTAGAGTGTAGTTAATCCTCTGGACTTAGGGCTATTGGTCGGTCACGATAGATAAGTGAAGGAGTTTAAGGGATAGTAAGTTGCGTGTAAATGCTTAATAGAGTCCGTGGTATATTTCTAAGTATTTTGGGATAAGTTTTCGGCTAAGTCAATGTCGGAAAGTTGTTAACTGTAATTAATTTGTATTCGTGGGTCACGTGTATGATCTGGGTATCATTAGGATTCCCCAGTCGATGCGAGTGATAGTTTCTAGTTTTTTACCAGTAAGACGGAAGAATTGTGTTTTTAGACTTAGAATTCTGTTTTCAGTAGAAACGTAGGTGGAAAATTTTCTAAGTCCAGCTTGGGCTAGAATCTGACTTTTTGGCGGAAATTCTAATTTTCATGTTTCGTGTATATTCTGGGGTCAGTATTACTCTCTAGTGCGCGCAAGGGACGTAATTCTGTTCGTAAAACATTAAACAGTGATAATTACATTTTTGCCGAATTTAGTTATTTTTCGAGAAAATCGTGTCGTAATTTTGTCAATTCGTAAATGGACTCAAAGAGTCCATTTGAGGTGAAAATCTCTGATTTTGACGAAAATTCGAATTAGTGAGTGTTGAAACCGCCCGAAGTGTCAGTATTGTTCTGCATACAACGTCAGTAGTAAATAATAACGTATTTATATCTGGGAACGAGAAACCCAAATTTTTTTGAATTAAAGGAGTTTTGTGATATTTGGGGTGATAGAAATATTTTTCCCTCGGAGTCAGAAAAATTGGCAGAGTCCAGCAATTGAGTAAAAATGCAGTTTTTTATAAAAATTCAATTTTTAGTAAGCATTTATAGGTCCTGGGTGTCTATATTAATCGCTAGAGCGGTTTATTAACGTAAAACTAGTTATTTTCCTTCAGAACAAAAATTTTGATTTTTCAGCGTTTAAGCGAAAAAGCGCGGGACTTAGTTTTTTTCAGCGCAGCTGGTCCCGCTCCATCAGTCATCAGTGGCCACGCTGCTCACTTCAAGCGCGTTTAGTATTCAAATTCAGTAAATATTCTTTATTACTCCATCACGAGTGCTGCGCGTTAGTTGCGTTATCATTTAAATTGTTTTATATAAATTAAATTCTTTAATTTTTTTAACGTAAAGGACTTAGGTTTCTGCAATAGAACTGCGGGATATTTCACGGTCAGACACGAGTGCGGGGCAGACACTCATTCATTGGATTCACTTCAGCGATTCTCTCGATAAATCGGTGTATTTCCTATTTTGGGAATTTAGTAGTTTTCTCTTAGAAGAGAGTTGTGATTTTTTTTTATTTTGTGTAAGATCACGGTTGTAGTGTGTCCGGGTCGAGGGTGTGCTATAGGGTAGTTTAGAAGAGACGTGGCACACCAGGAATCACAGAAAATGTTTAACCCAGATAATGACCAGTCAGTAGGGACCAGTGGGAATGGGAGTGTAGAGGATAGCACCTCTTCCGACACCACTGGGGACCGCTCAGGTAGCTCAACTGGCACCACAGGTGGGGTCAGTGGGACTGAAGCGACGAGTTCACGGGTTCTGCATGGGACTGGGCAGTCGAGGGTATCTTTCCATCCCTGGAGAGATACTATTATTGACATGAGTGGGGAGTCTTGCGAGGAGTCGTCTCATGAGTTGGGAGAGCCGTCTTGGGTTCCCCCACAAATAACATCGACGCCATGCCAGCAGGGCAGACAGGGGGCCTCAGTTAGTATGGCAGGACATCCCACTTCGCTCGGTAGAGACCAGCAACCTGTTCAACGGGAACATGAACAACCACACCAACAGCAGGAACTACCCAACATAACACCAATACCACAGCACCCACAACACCTAGGTACACCTTATCCGTCACTACAACCACCCCAACCCCATCCTCAGTTCCCATACCAACCCTTCCCCCAACCCCAGGCCACTCCATACCCATTCCAACCCCAGGCCACCCCATACCCATACCCATTCCAACCCCAGGCCACCCCATACCCATACCCATTCCAACCCCAGGCCACCCCATACCCATACCCATTCCAACCCCAGGCCACCCCATACCCATACCCATTCCAGCCCCAGGCCACCCCATACCCACCCCAACCTCAATCCACACCCCAGCCTGAGGTCACCCACACCATACCTCAACCCCAACCTCCATCCACACCCCAACCCCAGGCCACCCACACCATACCTCAACCCCAACCCCAGGCCGCCACAGCCTTAGACAGGCAGATGCGCACGGAGACGCCGGGCACTCAGTTGTCGCCATACGTAGAGGCGTTAAGTAAAGGCGAGGGAGCCAAGCCGAGGAACTGTGGCGCGGGTTCGTCAGGCGGGAAGCAGCCCTCAGCTGCAAGTTCGAGCCACCCTGCGCGGGGTACCAACAGAGATCCGCGGAGGTGTTACTCCTGCTGGAAGCGCGGGCATATACAGAGGGATTGCGAAGTCACTCCTACGAAAGCATGAAAGCAGGCTCCTAGTGATGGTAGGCCTACTTTTGAGGTGAAAGTGGAAGGTGTGAGATTGACAGCTTTTGTTGATACAGGAAGCCAGGCAACGGTAATTAAAAAGTCAGCCTTCAGCAATTTTAAGTATGCACGTCTTCAACGTTGCGCAAAGACATTAACAGCAGTCAATGGGGAAAAGATTGAGATCGTAGGTCAAGGTAGTTAATTTTGAGATTGATGGGGAATTGCAGCCTCACACATGTACGATCGTAGAGAACCTTGATTTTCCTGGTCACATCTTAATGGGAACTGATTTTCTGTCGCGATTTAATTATTCCTTGTCTGCTCAAAAAGGGGCTAGGAACTGCAGGTTGCAGTTGGGACAGACTTCCTACCCAGTGGAGATGATCGACCATCCCCCAGTTGTAGCTTCAATTAAGAGGAAGCTGAAATATAATGCGCACTATCCAAAATTGATTTTTAAGTCTCTTCCAGACACAGTTAAGAGGTCATGCGCATTGCATGCATTGACCAAACAGAGTTGCCCACCACATTCTGTTAAATTTATTAAAGTAGCCGTGGGACGTCACATACAACCAGGTACCACCCTTCAGGTGGCTGGGAGATGTGATAGTTTATTAATTCCTCATCACTTAGTTGTAGTGCTCGATAAAGGGGCACTCATTCCAGTTGTCAATCTTTCACATAAGACTTTTCGCTTCAGGGCAGGTGATAGGGTATCTCAGGGAACCATGGTGGAGGACACAGAAATCTTTCACCATGAGTCAGCTGAGACGCCAGCCGTCACTGCACAATGTAGTGCACTGAATATGTTGAATACTAAAACACCATCCAAAGTACAATACGAGACGAGAAATGTTGCACAGAATGTTGAGGAAGTGGAAAAATTAATTTCAGCACTTGATTTGCAACATGTTGCACAGGCAGATAGGAAGGCACTGAGAGGAGTTTTACGAAAATTCCCGAAATTGTTTGCGACAGAGGATGACCAGATTGGTCTCCTTGATAAGATCGAGCACACCATTCCAACTGGTGACCATTTGCCTGTGTACACAAGACAGTGGAGGTTGCCGGAACAGGCAAAGAACATTATCAGGGAGGAGTGCCAGAAAATGTTGAGACAGGGCGTGATAGAGCCTAGTACGTCACCGTGGCTCTCTCCTGTTGTGCTAGTTCGGAAACCGGACGGTAGTTATCGTTTCTGTGTTGACTACCGGAAGGTGAACGAACTAACTAAGGGTGATGTGTATCCGTTGCCCCGAATACAGGAGATAATAGATCAATTTGGTGCTGCTAAGTATTTCTCAACTCTTGACGCAAAATCGGCGTATTGGGCGATTCCGGTGGCAGAACAAGATAGGGAAAAAACAGCATTCTCGGATGGTAGGCACACTTATCAATTCCGTAGGATGCCGTTTGGTTTGAAGACAGCGCCTTCGTCGTTTCAGAGGGCCATCAACTTTATCCTTAGTCCGGTACTGGGTAGGCATTCTTTAGCGTACCTGGATGATGTTGTGATATATTCCAGGACGTTTGAGGAACACCTACAGGACTTGACTGAGACTTTGAAGTTGTTAGATCAGGCAGGTTTCAGGCTGAATGTTCAAAAGTGCACCCTGGCGGCTCAGAAATTCAAATTTTTGGGGTTCCAGGTGTGCCCAGACGGTATCCGACCTGACCCAGATTCTTGCCGCGCCATTGCTGACATGCCTACTCCAAGGACAGCAAAGGACGTGCGTAGGTTTTTGGGGGCGGCCGGATATTTTCGTCGTCACATTGAAGGTTTCGCTGGCATTTCAGCACCCCTGACTGATCTGACAAAGAAAAATGCGAAGTTTGTGTGGAAATCAGAACATGACGAGGCCTATCGCAAACTGAAAGACCAACTAATCACGACACCGGTATTGGCTATTCCTGATTTTGAGAAAGAGTGGGAAGTGCACACTGACGCCAGCGGTATTGCTATTGGCGGGTGCTTAATTCAGCGAGACGCAGATAATTTACCCCATCCAGTAGCCTATTTCAGTAGGAAGGTCAAAGGACCTGAAGTTCGTTATTCAGCTACGGATCGGGAGGCACTGGCAGTAGTAGAATCAGTTAGGTATTTCGAGCCTTACCTATTTCAGCGGCATTTTGTAATCTACACAGACTATCGAGCGTTAACACACATATTTAAAAAGCGAACGAAATGCCCACGAATGTCACGCTGGTCTCACGAACTTTCGGCCCACTCATTCCAGATTTTGTACAAGCCTGGCCCAGCCCATGTTGTGCCAGATACGCTAAGTAGAAATATAGCGGCAGTACAGATTAATGAAAACATTGAAACCATTCCATCGGATAAAATGAGAGAATACCAGATGAACGAGCCGAGATGGAAAGAGATTATTGAGTATTTAGAGGGAGGAAAATACCCCAAAAAGAAAAAGAATTTACCTATACATGATTTTGAGATGAAACAGGGCGTCCTGTATTATGTTAATAGCCAGAATGATAGGGCAGTATTTCAGCTAGTTATTCCGGACGCGTTGCGGTCATCAGCGTTAAAGCTTGCACATGCTTCAAAAATTGCAGGGCTTCCAGGGATCTTTAAAACCCACTTAAAAGCAAAGTCTCTATTTTATTTTCCAGGATTACTTTCTGAGGTAATCAATTTCGTGAAGTCGTGCCTTCGTTGCCAGAGGAGGAAAGGCACCCTTAAGGTACAAGCCCCACTTCAGGAATTTCCTGAAATTCGTGAACCGTTAGATCGTGTGGGGGCCGATCTGATTGATTTACACCACAGTCATTCAGGTAACAGATACGTGTTGGTGCTAGTTGACCATCTGTCTAGATACACTACACTAGTTGCATTACCTCAGAAGGATTCTCGTACGGTTGCAGATGCGTTCTTGCGTAGGTTCGTTACTGTATTCGGACCTCCTAAAGTCTTAGTCTCTGACCGGGGTCAAGAATTCAATGGGAATATATTTAGAGAAGTTTGTAAGATTTTAGAGACAACTTCGGCTTTTACAACAGCCTACCACCCACAAGCAAACGGAATGACGGAACGGACTAATCGTTCAGTCAAGGATATGCTTGCAATCCTTGCTGAACATGATGCAAACACCTGGGATGAACACCTACCCTATGTTCAGTTCGCCTTGAATACTGCCATCCACCAATCAATTAACACCCAACCACTTCATTTGTTTACTGGTAATTCATGCAATTTCCCGTCAGGTCTGCTTAACAGACATAATGTTGCATACGGGGAGGACTATCCTTCAGAGGTCCTTGGTAAAATGAGAAATGCATGGAATATTGCAGCTGAAGCGTCCAAGAAGGCACGGACTCGGTATGCTCATTTTTATGACAAGAAAGTGCGCCCTCTTGAGTTGAAGGAAGGAAGCCTCGTATTGAGAGTAAATGAGGCTGCGCCCGCCAATCAGAGCAGGAAACTAGCTCCGAGGTGGCGAGGACCATATAGAGTAATTAAAAGGGCGGGGCCGGTTAATCTTGTTATAAAAGGAGTGTTCGAGGACCAGGTGGAAAGGACAATTCATGTAAATAAATTGAAACAATATCATGCTAGAGAGGAATTAGAACTGCCTTCAGCGGGTCTAGTTCCTGACTCAGCAGTGCTGACTCATGGCTTCACCGACGAGTCAGAAGATGAGGATGACCCTCTGTCATCGCTCATCAGTAGTCAGGTGCAGTCTCGCCACCCTATGGTGACGAGATCTCGCGCTGTACAGTAAAGTAACTTCCCTAGTTAGTATAATTTAGTATTCATTAGATTTTCCTGTAAAGGCAATGAGATGTACTATGTCTATACTTGACTCAGGTAGCAACTTTTACCGTGCTCTGGGGTTCCACCTCCACCAAACCCAGAGTATATCTATGCTTCCGCTGTGTTGTGTCTGTCTGTTCCCAGGTCTGATTGGTACACCGACCCAGTTGTTCCAGCCACACGTGAACCCTTGTCTGTAAAGACCGAAGGGGGGAGGCACGTTACACAAAGCCCTCCCCCCACTAGACCCAGTAACCCATACATCAGTTACTTTGGGGATGAGTGACTGTCCAAGAGTCACCCGGCCGACGCCTCACGTCACTAACGAGGTTGTCAGGGCCAGCGAGCTGTCCACATTATAGCAGTCACCGGAGGTGCCATACAACGCCGGGGTAGCTGTCTCGAGATCACCACTACCCACCTGCTGCGTCATCAAGACTGCAGCCGTTCCAGCAGTGTTGGAGGAGAGGTCAAGAAATGGAAAGCGCGTAGCAGTACTCAAGAATTTCGCCGGAAGATTAATGATTACGTCATCTGAAGTAACAAGAAAGCGGAAGTAAGGCGGTCACAGGTGAAAGGCACGGTTTCCCTACAGAGTACCGGGACTCGCCAATAGAAGGTCGCAAAATTGTCTCCTTTGGCCTAAAGTCGGCGGTACGAGGGTATACACAGTTGGTGTTTACGGCCTAGTAACCTGGTGACATCAAGAAACGCCTGAGATGACGTGAGCAATGATGGAAGACGAGATTCACCTGTTCTGCAAACAAGCAACCCGCCTCTACGACCTTCTGACACCACTCCTGCTAAGAGACACCGTTGGTACATCCAGTCCTGCTCTGCTGTGGTCATCTGCGACAAGTTTAATATCAAGACTGCCGTGTGAACTGTGATTGATATGAAGGCGTGTGGACTGTCGAGAGCAAGATTAATGGCCGAAGTAACAGTATTCTACAGCTGTCACTTGGCACTCAGCTCTACTACACTCTGTCGTCATTCAGTAGTACCGGATGGGAGTACAAGAGGACCAGGTATTGATGTCTACACATGAGAAGAAGCAAGATCGACACCGTCATCGTCAGCGACTACATTCAGCATCCAGCAGCATCGATTTTTTTTTCGATTACTCAATATGAACAATTGATACAAACAACAAAGTTGGCTCTGAACATCTGTGTAAAGAACATCTGGACACTTTTGTTTAAATGTTGAAAAACAGAGTTAGAATCAATACTTTTTAAATGTTGAAAAACAGATTTAAAATAATTCTGGTATAATATATGAAAATTTAACTCTATAAATTGGTCAGTAATCAAAATCGAAGCCCCTGTGTAATTGTCTCAGCCCAGAACAAACGGTTATGGAAAATTATGTTGTGCTATTTTTTTTTTCAGAATGTTTGAACACAGGAGAGGCGGACCAATATAAACATTGACACTTCTAGTGAGTGAGAACACTTGGCTGTACAGTCAGCTGAAACCTGTGATATAGTATAGGAATTTTTTTATTTTTAGATACATGAAATAAACGTTAGGTGTGTTCCTTAACATGTCAAGGTTGACATTGATGGGGAGTGGGTAGTACACGGATGTGAACTTGATAGTTCCGTAGTACGCTCCCGGATGACTGAAAGTTCAGTCTGATGATATAACTTTAATGTTTGTTTGAGCACGGTGTGGCCGGCTCTAGAGGACACATGGACTTGGCTAGTGAAGAGCCAAGAGAGTTTAATAGCTAGTTTTTGATGGTAGAGTAGGGACATGTTATTTAGCTATGTCAGTAAGGATAGGATGTATGTTTCCTGATGTTAGAGGATTGCTGTCAGTTGACAGCTGAGAAATTTATGAAATGTGAACATGTTTATTATGATGTTGGACTATTATTTGTCAAATTTTATTAGTTAGGTTAGCTTTTGTTTGTGGCATGAGTTGAATTGTGGGTTTGGATACTAAACCTCGTGAATTTTAACAAATTAACAAGGTTTACTAAGTGCTTGTGCGGGGGGGTTGTAACAAACTAGGCTGTTGTAAGAATTATTCCAGAAGGTTCCAGAAGTTCGAGTAGGGACCTGACCTCTCAACAACGCCCAGTCCCCTGGGAATTAGCAGGTCTGAGTCACAAATGGCGGGCATCTTTGTTCATAGCTGCGTATAATGAACCATCCTATAGTATTCAGTAATTTAGAGAAAATTAGCCTTTATTCATTTTGCATTAAAATTGTATTGTATAATAGTACTGGATACAATATCAAGAGTATTCTAATTATTGAGTTTAAGTCACCATCAGTGACGTCACGAATCAGATCTAACTTTTAAGGCGGAGTGACCGGCGGTCATAGGTCAGCAGGGTTGACATGTCTAATATTTCTCAAAGTTTTAATAACCATTTTTGTGATCGGGAACAGCTTTGCCGTTAGATGTTTGTGTAATCTAATTCAGTAAAATAATTCAACCAGTCTGGATTAATTAAGTACAACAGAGGTTAATTGTTATAACTTAAACCTTGCTAGTAACTTGGTAGAACTTTGAATAGGCGGAAGGATACAATGTTCTGTCTGGGGGAGACCAGACAAGGAAGAGATCAGTGTGATCTGCCGAGCAGCTGGGAGAGGTCAAACATCTTACCTCTCCCCAAGACCAGCCCAACATCTTAGCTGGAAAACATAGAGGTATAGTTGCTATGGTTATGTATAGAAATAGTCTCATTTGCCACTCAGGTCAAGTAGGGAGTGTTAAAGTGATAGGGAGTGAACATATTTAGATTTTGTTTTAGTTTTCTTTTAATAAATTAAATTTGTTATTAATTTGCATTTTATTGTTTCCATTTGGTTATGTGTATACTTGTCCTGGTCACGTGGTCCACACGAGGCAGAGTTGGATTGGGCGCCGATTCTAACATCGAATCGGAATTATCATTCCCGTGTAATTAATTCCACACTCAAGTTTCCGAGGTTATAAACTACTAGTGGGGATCAAGCCCCTAGGTTGATTAATTAGCGTGATCGATCCAGACCTCGATCATTGCTCTGTTTTACTGGTCTGGTGGTGGCAGCGTAGAGGCGACTCTAGGGTTTTGATCAGAGCCTAGGTCACGTCATACTGGGTGTAGAATCCTAAGTCGGTCAATCGCCTTAGGACCACGTGGCGTGGAGTTGGCTTTGGTAAAAGTTTTGGAGTCCCTTGGTTTAGAAATAAAAGTAAGAATACGGGTAGAGGGAGTAGAAGGAAAAGGAAGTAGAGTGAGAGGAACCCAAACCCGTGTTACAAGGGAATAGCAGTTAGGTTATATAGATTACGTCTAGGTTACAGATGCAACTGGGAGATTGGTGAACCCCGACAGAGAGAGTGCATCTTCTGCCAAACTGTCACAGAAAAACCATTACTTCACTATCTTCTGGAATGTGAAGCAACCAATGACCTTAGAAGAGCTTTAAGAGTTCCTGAATCATGCAGTGGCCACCCTGAAGCCATCAACAAAGCCACTCTCCTGGTCAACAAAGGTGTTCAGCAGCTGGACACCCTCATAAAGACTGTGAAGCAGTATCCTCCCCCGCGATAACAGCTTGATGGTTAAATGGAAACTGAGAATACTGAGAGAAAAAAAATTTTACCACTTACGGGCTATTCATGCCCGTGCCACCTCTTGGGTGGCTTAATCTTCATCAATCAATCAATCTTCCTCATCACGACCATTTGGTCACCATTTGGTCCGGGAGACATCTCCCGTCACGCAGGGTGTAGTCGCACCACCACAGATCTCCAGTATCATCTATTGATACTGTTGATGGCTCAAAAGGGCCACCACTTACGAGCTACTCATGCCCGTGCCACCTTTTGGGTGGCTTCATGTTCATCTTAACACATTCACTCGGGAGACATCTCCCGTCACGCAGGGTGCAGTCGCACCTCCACAGATCTCCAGTATCATCTATTGATACTGGTAATGGGTCAAAAGGGCCACCTCTTACGGGCTATTCATGACCGTGTCACCTATTGGGTGGCTTAATCTTCATCAATTAATCAATCTTCCTCATCACAATTGACTTGAGAATGGTCCAGGACGGACCGCAACGTCGTCATCCCTTCACCTTTTAGTGTGTGGTCTGGTCAACAACCATTGGTAAAACTTTTATCATGCGTAAAATAACTTATTTACATTAACGCTGTAAGTTAACAATGCACTGTACTGGTTTGAATAACATGGCTTGAAGGTTAACATCCTGAGAATAACCTTGTATATTAAACTTAGTAAGTGTAACATGGGTAAATGTAATAATGTGTAACTTCCAGAGAATAAGTCTAACAATGGGGCTATTACATTTTACATTAGTTTAAGTGCTACCTTGGGTAAAATGACAGTGTAATACTGTAACATTCTATGTGGTTAACATTTAATTGCCGGGAAAGGGGGGCGCCAGACGGCCCCCCCCCCCTGATAGATTAAGCACTTGCCCAAAACTATGTGGCTTTACAATAATTGTAAGAACACCACTGTTATGTACTCTGACAAATCCAATGTACCTTCTTGTATATAACACAAACAAATAGATAGTAATTTCTTCGGAAGAACAATATTGGATGAGAAGGGAGGATAGTAATTTACAGGATCCTCGGGATCCTCATGAAATGAATTGGTTGTGTATTTGCTATTTGTATCCATTCGCTAAAGCTGTTAGCTCTTGGATTCCGCCTTTTTAACCCTCTGCTGTCTTATGTACTGACTCCAGACCTAATTTTCTCTCTTATCTAGTATTACACACACACATTCCCAGGATAAAGATTCAGAGAATCTAATTCCTTTCACATCACTAATCTGATGTCTTTCTGCTCACTAAGAAAGTCCTCTGTCATATATGGTGCAATAAACCCATCTGGCCTTGTTGCTTTCTATTGATAATAACTTTAGTCTCCACAAACATGTGTGCTTGGGTAACATTTAAGAGACATTCTTAATGGTTCAACTATAGACGAATGTGATAGAAATGCTACTGGATTTTTGTGGTCTCAATTCTTACCTGATCTGAAATGTTAATTAAAATGTTTTACTGGTTACTGGTACAGTAGTAGTTCTGCTTAGAGCTAGCTATACGCTACTAATTCCATTTGAATACTATAATTCTAAAACATATTTTCATGTACTCAAAAGATCTTGAATTTATCAAGCGAGGAGTGAATGTAAATAATCTTCAAGGAATGAGTATGGGGTGCAAAATAAATTACTAATCACAGGATATGACACTATGATATTCGTGCTCTACTTTGGGGTAAATAAAATACATGATTATTTTCAGAATATATACTTTAATGACAAATATTTGAAAAGATATTTAAAGTTGAAATATTTATCTTTAAAAAAGATAAAAACCTCCTTGCATTACACAAGTATTGATGAAATATGACATATTTACCGACTATAATGATGGCATTGAATGTAGTGTTCCTGTGTCCGGATACCGGCGATTATGTAGTATTATTTATTTAAAAATATAATGCCTTTCACATAAGATATATATATATATTACTTGAAATGTAGCTACAGTAATGTCTACATCTGTGCCTTTCTTCTGACATATAAATCTTGAAGGTTAATTAGCATATATATGCATGTTAATTAGTCAATTGATTTGCTGGTGTGTAGCTCTCCACACACCCAGAGCGGGTCCATGTATTTTCCCAAAGCTATATCCATAGTTACCTAGTGCTACTCCGACCTTCTAGCATTACACAAGTAATGAAGATATATGCCATATTTACCCCCTATAATGATGTTATTGAATGTATATCACACTACACACACACCCAGAGCGAGTCCATGTATAGCGAACGCATACCAGCGAATAATCATCAGCATCTATATAACAAAACTATTGTCCCATGGAGTTAATTTCACTTCCAGACACCTATTTTCCAATAGAATTTCAATATTTTCTGGCTATTTATGCTAAATATTATTTTAACTATGCATTATTGAAGTTTATACCATTATTTTAATTTGTGACGACGTATGTACAAGAGGCTGATATGCCAGCAAACACTCTCCAGGCAACAATCTGTCTTGGATAAGTCGCTCCACAACATTGACGCTTGGATCGTCGACTTGATTTGGCGTCACCTGCTCTTTATTTTCGTCTAATTTCTTTATAAAAAGATACTTTTTCAGATTAAAATTTTGTTTTTTCATGTTGTATGTTCAGCACCAACATTGTAATAAGTAAATATATCATATTTATTCATTACTAACGTATTGCCAGGAAGCTTTCTGAAGCTTGTGTAGCTTGTGTTAGTTTTTGGTAATTAGACGGACCGCTACACAACCCCACCACACTACCACACACCCCACCACAATACGACACAACCCGACCACACTACTACACAACCCCACCACACTCTCACACACCCCAGAACACTACACACACCACACCACGCTACCACACACACCACCACACTACCACACACGCCATAACACTACCACACCCCCCACACTACCACACACCCCACCACACTACCACACACCCCACCACACTACCACACAACCCATCACACTACCACACACTCACAACACACCCCACCTAACTACCAAACAAACCACCACACTACCACACACCTGTGGGAAAAACCTGCTGGGATTGATATAAGAGGAGGCTACCAGGGACTTGTACTGAACTAAATTAAAAATTTACTGTCTGCAAATTAATTCAATTAAAATCTCTAGCTAGGGTTGTAAATCCTAGCTCTTCTTTTCCTAATGACAAATTGTGGGCTGTAAGGGACAGGTGGGGTGAATGAATTAGTTGATAGAAGTTCCAGTCCACCTATAGACAGGGATTCTCACATCAGCTTTTTATTTTATACAAGGATAAGATTTTATAAATTCAGTTATATGACTGAACACTGGCTCTGTTTAAATCAGGGATTTAAACATACATAGTCTAACCTAGCACCATAACTATTAACAGCCAATATGTACTTATACTATAAACAACAAATTAAATTGTAAAAGTACAATAAATTACTTTAAATGTAGTCTAAATACTGTTAACTAAGTACTAGAAATCATTCAATTAAAGGAACTTATATGATAACTTAAAAAATAACTAAGCAAACAATTGATAACTTAATTTATATATTCAAGTGTATATGCAATGTATTTATATTCAATTTATTATTAGGTACAGTCAGCTTGACTGAATCTCTTCCAACACAATGGACACTTATGAAGTTATTTACTTATTGCGGCTGAATTCTTTTCTGACACAATGGACACTCATGAGGTCCAGTGCTTGGACAAGATTCACAGCTACACTACAATTTTAGTAAATTTAAAGAAAAATGAGGCGTTGCCTCGCTTTATTACCGACAGACAGATTTATAGAATATTAAAGTTATACAAGCATACAATTGGCCAACTAATACGCTACTGCAATAACCTTCAATATACTTATCTGAAGCCGGGTGCCTGTCTGAAAAGTTTGCCAGACTGATTAACTCTCTTGTCGCGAGTTTAGGCACGTTATATTTTTTCACAGCGTTGCTGTATGATGTACTAGTAGCTTTGCTACTTTATTTTACTCTAACTGCGTTGCAGAAGAATGATAGTTGATGGTGAAGGTGGAGCCAAGTCACTGTGTGCTCCGCTCTACACTTATATATATAAATGTTCTAGGGATTTTCCTTGTAAATATTGTCCAGGTACTCCCCCAGTTGTAGAGAGTATTCACTGGTGATAAAGATAACTAGATAAGGTGTCCTAAGCCAAATAATGTTCGCTAAGGATCCGTCACTTGTTCACTGAGTTGTAAACAAACGCAAAGTGCCCCAGGGTGTGTTGGTGGGCGCTTCCCTCCCAGCCATCGCGCCTCCATGCTCCCTGAGCACGGTAGCCTTCTACGAATATTGATTGATTATTTTTACAGTCTAGACTTATGATTGAGATAGGATGTGATTATAATATAATTAGATATAGGATATAAAGATTATTAGTAGTACTTGATAGTACCACTGATTCTTATTAAGGATTCGATTTTGTCCCTACCGGATATTGAATAAATGTTCCAATAGTTTTTTAATTAACAAATCCTTCTAGAAGCTTCTGGATCCTTGAGAGATCATGCACAAAGTCACATAGGCATCAATAGGGCCCTGTAGCGTATGTGATCATAGTGACATTGTCATTTAGGATCAAGCTATATAATGAATCTATAATGATTCTAATATGATTTTGATACGATTTAGATATGATTTTGATATGATATAGAAATTATATATTTCTTAGATGATTATTAGATATGGTGGGTAAAAATTTCCCACAACACCCACAACACTACCACGCACCCCACTACACGACCATACAACCCCACCATACCACCACACAACAACTTAACCCTCCACACTACCACACTACCCCAGCAATCTACCACACACACCCAATCACACTACCATACACCCCACCAAACTACCACACACCCCACCACACTACCACACAATCCCACCACACTACCACACACCGCACCACACTACCACATGCAAACCCACAACACTACCACACAACCCTACAACACTACCACACAACCCCACAACACTACCACACACACCCACCACAATAATACACAACCTCACCACACTACCACACAACCCCACAATACTACCACACACCGCACCTCACTACCACACACCCCACCATACTACCACACTACCACATACCCTAATAAACTACAACACACCCCACCACACTACCACACACCCCACAACATTACCACACACCACACCACACTACTATACAACCCCACCACAATACCACACACTCCACTTCACTGCCACACACACCCCACTTCACTATCACACAACCCCACCACACTACCATACACCCCACCACACTTCCACACAATCCACTACACCTCCACACACCCCACCAAACTACCATACACCCCACCACACTTCCACACAACCCACTACACTACCACACCAACCTGTCCTCTTAAAAAGAACGTCAACATTTGCCGTTTGACTCTACGGCTGTTTTTGGACGTTATTTTGTGTAAAACTACGTCTATTTTCGCTTCCATGGACTATCTCTTGTTATACAATGAAATACCACACTCTTATTATTCTATAACTAACTGACTATGCTCTGATATTTGTTCTTCAAGTAAAAATATATATATTTTTGCCTTAATTAGGCCATAATCCAGAAAATTCCAGCCTATCGATCTTTATATTTAGGAAAACATCTAATAAATTTGGAAATGAATTTTTCGTTCGCCGACAGTTGCCTGTTACTATTTAACCCTCTATGCTTTAATGTCGCTGGTCATTGTGACTTTCCCAGGATTTATATATGTTTTGTAGTAGCATTTAGTCAGACTACAGTAATTTAACTAATGGGAAACCTCTATAGTTGTCGTAAATTAATAATAATCATTTATCAAATAATAAATTAGCAAACATATGCAACATTTTATGTTACGACTTTTCGGGTAGGCCGTTCTGTTTGTTTACAACCCCAATGGTTCAAAATACACAATACTTTTAATATATAAGTGACTAAGTATGCTCTAATATATGGTCCTCAATGAAAATTATCGTTTTTTTTTTGTTAATTTGTCCATAATGAATAAGATTCCTTACTGTTGATCTTTATATTAAGAAAAACATCTAAACAAATTGGTATTGTGTTTTCGTTCAGATAAAGTTTCCAGATATTATTTCCTAGTTATCAATTAATGTAGGTGGTTATTTTAATTCGCGGCTACCAGGGGCTTTCTCCCATTATACAATATAAATGTACTCACTAACTATTCTCTGGTATCTGTTCTTCAAGTAAAATTACCTATTTTTTTGTTTAATTAGTCCATAACTCATAAAATTCCTTCAGGTCGATCTTTATATTTAGAAAAACATCTAATCAATTTGGAATTTAATTTTTCGTTCACCTACAGTTACCTGCTATTATTTCATTGTTATATTTTATGTCGCTGGTCATTACAATTTTCCAAGAATTTAAACAGCTAAACAGCAAGTAGCATCTTGTTAGAGTACAGGAATTTACCTATGGAGAACCTCGATAGCTGCCGAATATTATTAATGATTATATATGTAATTTAAAATAATGAATTATATACCATTTCTTATGTTACGTCTTTGGCGGGTAGGCCGTTCTGCGGGTTTACAACCGAATTGTTTAAAAATCACACTATTTTAAATGTATGAGTCACTAGTATGCTCTGATATATGTTCTGCAATGAAAATAAAGATTGTTTTGTTGTTAATTACTCCATAAATGTGTAATGTGTTAATTCAGTCTAAAATCTTTTTGCAACGTTTATATGCGATATACGTCTGGAAACTACCTAATATTTAAAAATAATAGTTACAACATTCTATTAATATATAATGTTGAAATAAATATCACACAAAGTCTGTATATCTGTTTTTAGATGTCTTATAAATCTTCTTTTAAAATAGTATTAATGATTTTTATGAATCTTGAGTAAAAATTATGTTAATTATTATTAATCTAATTGTTATTATTTTAAGTAAAAGAATTGCAAGTATTCGCATAACCACGGGATCTCTGTTTGTGTATGAATGCACGGATTTGTTTTTGTTATGAGAGGGACGCCTTAGAAAGCATGGTGTAGGCCACCTGTGGCTCGCATCCGATCCCACGATCATCGTCGCCCCTAAATCAACATAACAGGTATTTAGTATTTACGATTATAATAAGTAATATTTCTTTTATAATAATATTACAGCAGGTGGTGTAGTGGTAGGACACTCGCCTGGCGTTCCGCGAGCGCTATGTCATGGGTTCGTATCCTGGCCGGGGAGGATTTACTGGGCGCAATTCCTTAACGGTAGCCTCTGTTTAACGCAACAATAAAATGTGTACTTGGATGAAAAAACGATTCTTCGCGGCGGGGATCGTATTCCAGGGACCTGCCCGAAACGCTACTCGTACTAGTGGCTGTACAAGAATGTAACAACTCTTGTATATATCTCAGGTTAGGGGCTAGGCATTTACACTCTTAGGTCAGCAAACTA
Organism: Procambarus clarkii; assembly: GCF_040958095.1. Taxonomy (NCBI): domain Eukaryota; kingdom Metazoa; phylum Arthropoda; class Malacostraca; order Decapoda; family Cambaridae; genus Procambarus; species Procambarus clarkii. Next base: position 30,735,087 of record NC_091200.1, read on the forward strand.
GCTAGAAGGTTAGACTATTAGACTCCACTGGTCAATCGGGGCCCTGCATGACTCAGCTTATCCTAACCTAGCCCAGCTTAAACCATCTTAGCATAGTTCATTCTAGTTGTGCATAGTGCTTGCACAGCCTTGCTTATCCTAGTTTACCTCTTCCTAGCCTACCGTAGCCAAGCCTATCCCAGTATACCCTTACCTAGTCTTGCCTAGCCTAACCCTGCCTTGCTTTTAAACATGACCAGTCCTTCCTACCCTAGCCAAGCTCTGACCAGCTTAGCCAAGCCAATCCCTGCCAAGATTTAGCATAGCCTTGCCTTTTTATTAATATATAGAGGGTACCACCTCTGGTTGAGTATGTAGGAACCCTCCACTTATAGGGTTGAGGGTTCCATATATATATATATATATATATATATATATATATATATATATATATATATATATATATATATATATATATATAGACTATTATTATTATAGTATTAACCATTAGTAACCATTATAGAGCCAACAAAACAACACAAACAGTCCGGCTGGGACCACCCTCTAGTGGAAAAAGTAGCTGATGCCATGCTAAGCGTCGCAACATCAGACAAGGAGAAAGCCCGCCTCAGAGCAGTGCGTGCCCCCCATGCAGGAGACTTCCTCCTGGCAGTACCCATGTCTGCAATGGGCACGCGCCTAGATCCAGAATCCCTTCGTGTAGCAGTGGCCCTCCGCCTTGGTGCCCCAATTCACACTGAATACAAGTGTATTTGCAACTGGGTGGAAGCAGACCAATACGGACTGCATGGGTTGCATTGCGGAAGCACAAAGGGCTGGCATGCAAGACACAACGAGGTCAATGACATCATCAAGAGAAGCCTCGTCTCAGCTGGGTGCCCAGCGGAGAGAGAACCTCGCATCCTAGGGGTCCAAAACCCGGATTTCCCAGCACTTCGCCCTGATGGCATCACCATATACTCATGGAAGGAGGGTAGACAGTTGGTGTGGGACTACACATGTGTATCCACCCTGGCTGACACCTATGTACACTTCGGAGCTGATCAAGCAGGTGGGGCGGCCAACCACAGGGAAACAGCAAAATCACTCAAGTACAGGCGACTGGAAGGTCAATACCTCTTTGTTCCCATAGCGTCTGAGACGCATGGCCCCTGGGGCAAGAGTGCCTTGGGATTTCTCAAGGAATTGGGGTCCAAGCTCATTGACGTCACCAGAGACCCAAGGGCTTCCAGTTTTTTATTTCAGCGTCTCAGTGTGGCGATCCAGAGGGGAAATGCTTGCTGCGTCCTCGGTTCCTGTCCAGAAGCGGAGGAGCTTCAAGAGATCCATAACCTTTAGGCATTTGACTTGCATGTTTTGTAACCTTTAAATACACAATAAAGGAAAAAAAAAGGGAAGGGGGTGGTAGGAGAAAAGCACACAGAAACTGTATTGGAGGGGACCCACATTCCCTCCAATGCGTTATGTGTGGTTTCCTCCGAGGCTATGGGTCCCCCTTCTTCCAGCCAGAGGTGGTACTCCCTTCCCTATATATATATATATATATATATATATATATATATATATATATATATATATATATATATATATATATATATATATATATATATATATATATATATATATATATATAATATGCGGAAAATCCACAGAGAAATATGAAATGAGGTGAACGTTTCGGCTTTGTTAAAGCCTTTGTCAACACCAGACTGACCACAGGATCAGTTAGATCAGTTGCGTTAGGTCAGTCTGGTGTTGACAAAGGCTTTAACAAAGCCGAAACGTTCACCTCATTTCATATTTCTCTGTGGATTTTCCGCATAAAATGATCAGTGTTTTGTGATCGTCAATTGCATATATATATATATATATATATATATATATATATATATATATATATATATATATATATATATATATATATATATATATATATATATATATATATATATAAATAATATAAATAATGTGTGTGTAAACATGCCACGTGTGTGTAAATCACAAAAATTAACACTTGATGAAAAATGTGACAGTGTCAGACCACGGAGGAAGAATTGAAACAGGAATTTCCTTAAGTACTTTCATATATTAATACATCTTCAGGAGGAATAATTTTTTATATAAATTAAACTAAAATAAATCATTCCTCCATGGTCTGACACTCATATATATATATATATATATATATATATATATATATATATATATATATATATATATATATATATATATATATATATATATATATATATATATATATATATATATATATATATATATATATATATATATATATATATATATTTATATGTGTGTGTGTGTGTACTCACCTAGTTGTGCTTGCGGTGGTTGAGCTCTGGCTCTTTGTCCCGTATGTATGTATTTATCCCGTATGTATGTATTTATATATATATATATATATATATATATATATATATATATATATATATATATATATATATATATATATATAATATTTTATATATCCTGCCTGAAATGCTGCGTGTACTAGTGGCTTTACACGATAGTTCTTATAAAGATAGCATTTTGTGGTTATTCTCTATATGTGGTTCACCTAACAGTAAATAAGTACCTGGGAGTTAGACAGCTGCTATGGGCTGCTTCCTAGGGATGTGTGTGTGTGTTTGTATTCATGTTGAATTTTACAAAGTAGGAAGAGATGTTTGTAAAAAAAAAAAAATCAAATATTTTTGAAAGTATAAGTAGATTTGATATTTTTCTTTAATTGTTTATGTCTACTGTCTCGCCTCCTTTATAAAATGGCATCATTCTTGCTTTTTTAAGGATATCAGGAAAAGTAAGGCACTCCAGAGATTTGTTGACTCCTTCCTAGTGTTGCCTAGCCCAGCCCAGCCTAGACAAGGCAGGCTGGGCATCCTAGCCTCACGCAGCTTAGCCCCCACCTACATGTAGCATCCCAGTCCATCCTAAGTGATCATTACCTTACTGGCTGTGTTTTCTCTTCAGCCCTGAATGTAATGTATTATATTATATATATAATATTATATATATATAATTAACTACTTCATTGCTCAAAGCACCTTTAGACATTCTGAGAGTTGTGCTATTTTATTAAAAAATTAATTAGGCTATATTTTAATGTTTTGTAATGTTTTCATTACTTTTTTTGTTTTGAAATATAAATTGTTGAGTTTTGAAACATTTTGACATTAACTATACCTGAATATTTATAAACAAAAAAATACCAGAACTATGTCCTTGACAATTGCACTAAGAAGTCTTTGCCAAAATCAGGTGCTCAGTGCAGTAGTTAAAAACTTAAAAGTTGTACCACCTCTGGTGCAAGATTAGGGACCCATAGCCTCAGAGAAGAAAATAGAGAGTACTCAGAGAAGGCCTTGAATAATAGGCAGGCTGTTTGTGTGTGTTTCGACGGTAAGCTTGCTGACACCAAATGTAGTTACCTAAGTGTAGTTACAGGATTAGAGCTACGCTCGTGGTGTCCCGTCTACCCAGCACTCTTTGTCACATAATGCTTTGAAACTACTGACGGTCTTGGCCGCCACCACCTTCTCACTTAACCTGTTCCAACCGTGTACCACTCTGTATGCGAAAGGAAATTTTTTTATATTTCTTTGGCATCTTTGTTTAGTTAGTTTAAATCTATGACCTTTTGTTCTTGAAGTTCCAGGTCTCGGGAAATCTTCCCTATCGATTTTATCAATTCCTGTTACTATTTTGTACATAGTGATTTTATCACCTCTTTTTGTTGTCTTCTAGTTTTGGCATATATAATGCCTCTGACCTCTCCACATAGCTCTTGCCCTTTAGTTCTGGGAGCCACTTAGTAGCATGTCTTTGCACCTTTTCCAGTTTGTTGATGTGCTTCTTAAGATATGGGCACCACACAACCGCTGCATATTCTAGCCTTGGCCGAACAAAATTCGTGAACAATTTCTTTAGTATTTCGCCATCCATGTATTTAAACGAAATTCTGAAGTTAGAAAGCGTGGCATAGGCTCCTCACACAACGTTCTTTATGTGGGCCTCAAGTGATAGTTTTCTATATAGAATCAACCCTAGACCTCTTTCTTTTATCAGAATTATATAAAGATTTCTCACATAATTTGTAGGTTGTGTGGGATCTATGTTCTATTCCACATTCCATAACATGGCATTTATTCACATTAAATTTCATTTGCCAAGTGGTGCTCCATATATTTATTTTGTCCAGGTTTTCTTGAAGGGCATGACAATCATCAAAATTTCTTATCCATCCCATTATCTTAGCATCATCAGCAAACATGTTTATATAATTCTGTATTCCAACTGGTAGATCATTTATGTAGACAATGAACATTTCTGGTGCATGTACTGTGGTACTCCACTTGTGACACTTCTCCAGTCCGATTGCCTCTGATTACTGCCCTCATTTTTCTATCAGTCAGAAAATTTTTCATCCATGTTAGAAGCTTACCTGTCACCCATCCAAAATTTTCTAGTTTCCAGAACAACCTCTTATGTGGAACTCTGTCGAAAGCCTTTTTTATGTCTAGATAGATGCAGTTGACCCAACTACCTTTTTCCTTTAAAATCTTTGTGGCTCAATCATAGAAACTGAGTAAATTCGATACACAGGATCTTCCAGATCGAAAACAATACTGTCTGTGTGATATTATATAATTTCTCTCCAGGTGTTCTACCCATTTAGTTTTTATTATTTTTTTTTTTCAATCTTTTCACTGTTACACTTGTCAATGATTCAGGTCTATAACTGAGAGGGGTGGGGTCTTCCCTGTTGCCACTTTTGTAGATTGGAACTATGTTAGCCTTTTTCCACATGTTTGCTATGACTCCTGTACACAGGGATGCCTGAAAGATCAGGTGAAGTGAAAGGCTGAGCTCAGATGCACATTCTCTCAGAACCCATGGTGAAACTCCATCTGGACCAACTGCTTTGTTCTTACTTAGCTCCTTTAGCATATTTTCCACTTCATCTCTAGACACCTCTATACGCTCTATGATGTTCTCAGAAATTCTTATTGTGTCTGGTTCTCTTAAGATTTCATTTTGTATAAACACTCTTTGGAACTTTTGGTTTAATGTTTCACACATTGCATTATCATTTTCTGTGAATCTGTTTCCTATTTTCAACCTCTGGATATTATCCTTTACCTGCAATTTGTTGTTTATGAATTTGTAGAATAGGCCCAGTTCTGTTTTACATTTATCCATTATCCCTTTTTAAAAATTTCTTTCTGCCTCTCCCCTTACTGCTGTATAGTTGTTTCTCGCATCTTTGTATCGCTGGTATGATTGGGGGTTTGGCTTCTTTCTATGTTGATACCTGCTTGATGGGGTTCTGCTCTTCTACTCCCCAAGCCCGGCCCGAGGCCAGGCTCGACTTGTGAGAGTTTGGTCCACCAGGCTGTTGCTTGGAGCGGCCCGCAGGGCCACATACTCACCACAGCCCGGCTGATCCGGAACTTCTCTTAGAAAACAGTCCAGTTTTCTCCTGAAGATGTCCACGGTTGTTCCGGCAATATTTCTTATAGTCGCTGGGAGGACGTTGAACAACCGCGGACCTCTGATGTTTATACAGTGCTCTCTGATTGTGCCTGTGGCACCTCTGCTCTTCACTGGTTCAATCTTGCATTTTTTTCCATATCGTTCACTCCAGTACGTTGTTATTTTACTGTGTAGATTTGGGACCTGGCCCTCCAGTATCTTCCATGTGTATATTATTTGGTATATCTCTCGTCTCCTTTCTAGAGAGTACATTTGGAGAGCTCTGAGACGATCCCAATAATTTAGGTGTTTTATCTCGTCTATGCGTGCCGTATATGTTCTCTGTATTCCCTCTATTTCAGCAATCTCTCCTGCTCTGAAGGGGGGAAGTGAATACTGAGCAGTACTCGAGACGGGACAACATAAGTGACTTGAAGAGTACAACCATTGTAATGGGATCCCTGGATTTGAAAGTTCTCATAATCCATCCGATCATTGTTCTGGCCGACGCAATATTTGCTTGGTTATGCTCCCTAAACATTAGATCGTCGGACATCATTATTCCCAAATCCTTGACATGCTGTTTTTCTACTATGGGAAGATTCGATTGTGTTTTGTACCCTGTATTATGTTTCAGATCCTCATTTTTGCCATACCTGAAATTTATCACTGTTAAACATCATGTTATTTTCTGCTGCCCAATCGAAAACTTTGTTCACATCTGCTTGTAGTTTTTCAATGTCTTTCATTCCATTTTTGTGTCTTTTGGTCTGTGGCCCTCTCTCAATTTCTGTTGAACCAATCCTGTTTTCTGGCCCTGCATCTCTGTTTTGGTATGAATGTTTGTGTGCCTTCATTGTATATTTTGCAAAATTTGGCATACATTTAATTTACTTCCCTGTCTAGCAACAAGTCTGCCTAATTACTTATTAAAAAAAAATTGAAGTTCCCCATAGTGACCTCTCTCTCTTGAAATCAAGTTTATCAACTGTTTCAATGTCCCCATTATCTGTGTGTGTGTGTTTGGAGGCTAAGCTTGCTGATACCATGTGTGTGTGTGTTTGGAGGCTAAGCTTGCTGATACCATGTGTGTGTGTGTTTGGAGGCTAAGCTTGCTGATACCATGTGTGTGTGTGTGTTTGGAGGCTAAGCTTGCTGATACCATGTGTGTGTGTGTTTGGAGGCTAAGCTTGCTGATACCATGTGTGTGTGTGTTTGGAGGCTAAGCTTGCTGATACCATGTGTGTGTGTGTTTGGAGGCTAAGCTTGCTGATACCATGTGTGTGTGTGTGTTTGGAGGCTAAGCTTGCTGATACCGTGTGTGTCTGTGTTTGGAGGCTAAGCTTGCTGATACCATGTATGTGTGTGTGTGTGTGTGTGTGTGTTTGGAGGCTAAGCTTGCTGATACCGTTTGTGTGTGTGTGTGTTTAGAGGCTAAGCTTGATGATACCATGTGTGTATTTGGAGGCTAAGCTTGCTGATACCATGTGTGTGTGTGTGTTTGGAGGCTAAGCTTGCTGATACCATGTGTAAATACATAGCCAAATGGCAATATTTATTATGTCTATACAAAAAGAAGACATCCACTTTATTTTTTTTTCTCTCCTTTGTTTCTATGTGGATTTTGTTGTGACTAATGATTCTCCTCCTTCCCATCAACAGGTCTTCCTCACTGGGCTTGCTCGGCTTTTGTGTTACTGTGAGGGTGCCATCATCGTTTACCCTTCAAGACTGACTCATGCTGGCATTGCATTTGTGGACTTCCCTTCACAGTAAACAGTCCTTCTCCATATGGTGATTGTCCAGGGCAAGCAGGGTGTGACTGCCATCTTGGAGAAGCAGGGTCTTTTAATATGAAGAATCTTCCGTCTTCTCTACTTACGCCAGCTTGTGCTGGCCTTGCATTCTTGTTACTTCATGGCCCTTGGGCCTTTTTTATTTATTTTACATAATAATTTTTTTTATTAATACCCGTGTTTCACAAGAGATCCTTTACATTTTAAGCACCAATTGTATTGACTAATGTACGTCTTGTAACCTTTAAGACATAAATAGACAAGACATAGATAAATGAGTGAATAATACTGAGTGACTAGGTTTGGGCCGGGAACATAGTACAGTGTCTGGCTTTGGAAGAATGCCTACTGTTTTAGAAACCTTATTGCCATGATCATAATCGTATGGGTTAAAAAGCATTTGTTGTCACTCCTACACTGTGGCTTGTTGAGCTTGAAACCTTTGCTCCTTGTTCGTGTTACATCTGACCTTTTGAAGAAATTGTATGAATCAATATCCTCCAAATTGTTCAGTATTTTAAAGGTTTCGCTCTATTACTCTCTCATTTGCATATATCTAAGCATATAGATTAGATATAGATTTATATTAGATTTTTTAGTCAGGTAAAGGTACATACATTGCAGATGAGTTACAAAGGGAAAGACATTGACTAGAGTTCACTAGCTCTATTGGAAGAGAAACGTATGCAAGACAAGTGTGGGCAAAAATTAAGGTAGCAGCGGCTCACAACGACCCCCAACGGCTTCATTTTGTATCTTCTCCAACTTGCCCATCCTACCTTTACCAAAACAAGAAATGACAGGTGCAGCATAATCAATAAGAAATCTTACAGTACTCAAGTACATCATTCGTAGCACTTGGACTCCCACTCCTTTCCACAGCATGCCAAGGCCTTCAGAGGTTGTAATCTCTTCCGACATTGACTCAACAGTCTGTTCATCTCAGTTTCCAAACTCTCATAGGTATATCCAACATATATTTGGACATGCCTAAATAAACATGCCTAAATATTTATATATATTAACTCTCTATATTTTTACCGTTTATTTCCAATATAATGGGCCTCCGACTTCTACATTCAAACTTTAGTTTTGTCTTCATTAACCACTAGTCCCATGTGGTGACACTGGTTTCCGAAATTGTCCAACACTGTTTGAATCTTTGAAATATCTTTGCCCTGAAACAAAATATCATCAGCATATATGATTGGAGTTACCCAATTTGAGTATTTCTCAGATGCTATCTTATTCATTAGTACATTAAACAGGGTGAGGCTCAACACTCCTCCCTGAGGTGTGCAGAGTTCTTGACCTTGATACCTTGAACCATACAACCTTGATACCACACCTGAGCCTTCCTTTCCTGAAGATAATCCCCTATCCAGCGCAATAATCTCCCTTCAACACCAAGACCAGCTAATTCATATAAAATAACCTCTTTGTTGGCTTTATCAAAAGCTCCTTATAAATCAATAAAAATTCTATAATAATCATTACCATTAGCTAGACATTTAATAATACAGTCAGAGGTACTTTTTCCTCTGAGGAACCCGAAAAATTATTAGACAGCTGATCACCTATTATATACAAAAGTTTATTTAAAATGATCCTCTCCATCATTTTACAAAAACACGAGGTTAAAGACACAGGTCTGTACTCTCCATTGGCTTTAGGGATAAGGATGATCATAGTTCTTTTTCATTTACTGGGAATTCTGCCCTCTTTATAACAAATATTAAAGAGGTCTAACAGCGGGCTTTTCGTCATAATGGCAAGTTCATTAAGTATTTCATAAGTTACTCCATCCTCCCCAGGGGGCGGTATTTTTCCCAACTTTAATCGCCGTTATTAGTTCTTCTCTGGTAATACCTGTGCAAGTGACATCACCACTGTTACCTGCTGTAAGTATAAAATCCTTTCTTAGATCTTTCCAAGAATCAAACGACTCTCTCGTTACAGCGGGTAATTAAATGAACTAAGTTTGGCAGCTTCCGCCCATTTATTTACGAGACCTTTTGCAATTCCTTACTGGTCAGGATGTGCAACAAAATTATGCTTTTTACCCCTTATTTCATTTATGTCTTGCCAGATTTCCTTCAAGTTTGTTACTCCTAACTTTCTTTGCAAACTCCTGCCAATACTTGCTCCAAATTTCCTTTCTCTTCTCCGCACACTTTTATGGGGGGGATGCTTTTCTATACCAGATGTTTTCCGGTTCAATGTTGCATTAAATACATCTACCTCCTTAATTAAATCTTAATAAAATGCTTCTGCCGAAACTGGCTTATAAGTATCATACCAAGACTTAATATGACCAACAAGACCCCTTAATTCTCCCTTATTAAACTTTAAGCTTTTCCTCTGAAGGCAGGCATGCTTTTTATCTAGTTTAAGCTGTATTTGTAATGCAAAATCTCTTAGCATTTCATCCACAGTAAGACAATTCTCCTCTATGCCCTCAGCATTTATCAAACAAGCATAATCTAATCTCCCTCCCCTCAGATGAGTAGGAGAGGGCTCGCCCAGCAGTTGAACATCTTCATGTTCAACATGTTCATCTTCATGTTCAGATTGTTACCATCCCTATCCCCAGTTTCCTGGAGTGCTGCTATGTTAATATTCTCTCTAAGAGTATAATAGTGTACATCCACCGCTCTAGTTTTTAATCCATTAACGTTCCAAGATAATATTATCAATCTACTTTCATCCATGAACTCCGTAATATTTTTTCTTTCTCCTCACTTGCACAACTACTACTAACATCGAAGGTAATAGTATTCATATCTATTTTCTTTGTTATTTCTGTATACCTTTTTACTTTAACGAAGGTACCCCCCAGGTGTAGGGAGGAATGATCTTTTCCAGGTATATTTTGAAAATCAGCATCGTTTTGCCACGTACCGCTTCGGTGGGTAGGCGGTTCCATGAGTTAATAACTCTGTGGGTGAAAAAGTATCTCCTGTAACTGGTAACTGGCTCTTCAGACGAAGGACTTCGGGTAGATGTAGTTTACATGGACCTGAACAACGGTCGTAGTCTGCTGTCTGCTCTGTGTCGAGGCTGTAGCGTCTTGGGTCGATTAGAACTGTACACGCCGAGTGCTACATTCTTGACTGGAGATTGTACTGTGTGCTATTCGATTGATTGATGAAGATTAAGCCACCCAAGAGGTGACACGGGCATGAATACCCCGTAAGTGGTGGCCCTTTTGAGCCATTACCAATATCAAGAGCTGATACTGGAGATCTGTGGAGGTGCGACTGCACCCTGCGTGACGGGAGATGTCTCCCGTGTGGTGTGTGCTATTCTGATTTATTTATAAAGATTAAGCCACCCAAGAGGTGGCACGGGCATGAATAGCCCGTAATGTGCTATTCTCAAGTCGCTTGCTTATGTACGGTGACGACACCTGACAGTAAGATATAGAAGGGTGGAAAACCGTTACCTGTAAATAGGGATAGGATTAATGCTTGTGTAATTAGTTATGCCATTATGATGATGAGATAATGGAGTTTAAGGATTACTCGATCACTACATCACCTTCAACTATTACTAGGGGAACTATTCCATGGTCCAGCGATTTTCTGAAAAGGAGTTTCACTGACAAGCATAGTGAATTAAGAGCATAAGAATAAAGGTAACTGCAGAAGGCCTATTGGCCCATACGAGGCAGCTCCTATCTATAACCACCCAAACCCACTCATATACATGTCCAACCCGCGCTTGAAACAATCGAGGGACCCCACCTCCACCACGTTACGCGGTAATTGGTTCCACAAATCAACAACCCTGTTGCCAAACCAGTATTTACCCAAGTCTTTCCTAAATCTAAACTTATCCAATTTATACCCATTGTTTTGTGTTCTGTCATGTGTTGATACTTTTAATACCCTACTAATATCCCCTTTGTTATGTCCATTCATCCACTTGTAAACCTCTATCATATCACCCCTAACTCTTCGCTTTTCCAGTGAATGCAATTTAAGCTTTGTTAATCTTTCTTCATATAAAAGATTTCTATTTTGGGGAATTAACTTAGTCACCCTACTCTAGACACGTTCAAGTGAATTTATATTCATTCTATAATATGGCGACCAAAACTGAACTGCATAATGTAAATGGGGCCTAACCAGAGCAAGATATAGCTGAAGAACCACACCAGGTGTCTTGTTACTAACACTTCGATTAATAAATCCCAGTGTCCTATTTGCCTTATTACGAGCATTCATGCATTGATCCTTTTGTTTTAAATTCTTACTAATCATAACTCCCAGATCCCTTTCACAATCCGACTTCGCAATCTCAACACCATCTAGCTCGTATCTTGTAACTATCATCATTACCTAATCTCAAAACTTTACATTTATCAGCATTAAACTGCACCTGTCAATCTTTTGACCATTTCAAAACCCTATTTAGATCAACTTGAAGTGATAGTGAGTCTTCTTCCGTGTTAATTTCCCTACCTATTTTTGTATCATCTGCAAATTTGCCAATGTTGCTACTCAACATAAGAACACAAGAACACAAGAACAAAGGCAACTGCAGAAGGCCCACCGGCCTATACGAGGCAGCTCCTACCTTCAACCACCCAATTAATTTGCCAGTTCCTTTACGACTTGGGACTTAAATCCATTTACACTTTGGGCTTCTGAGTCTTTTAGTTTGTCAATGCTCTTCCTGATTGTGTCGCGTGTAATTGGTATTTCTCTTAATTCATTCTCCTTACCTCCAACAAACATTTGTGTTGGTGATGGGATGTCATTCAAGCTTTCTAGTGTGAACACTGATGTTAGGTATTCATTGAGAGTGTTTGCCGCCCTTTTATGATACAACTTAAAATTGTTAGTCTCATCTTTTATGGGTCCTACGGAGTCAGTTCTTTGTTTGGGTTTTACTTCGTATATACTTGCCCGAAACGCTATGCGTATTAGTGGCTTTAGGTATTGTATTTTAAATTTTAAAATTTTGCCCCGAGGTGCGAGTTTATTGGGAGTACTTAGCTGTATCATTAGCAAGGTAATTAACTATAGTTTGCTGTCCTCCGTCCTTTAACAAATCCATTGACCCCTCCCCTAACCTTCCTATTTTGTGCAATAGTCGGTTTAGGATGATCCTTTCAAGCTTCTTCCAAGTGCATTACATGAGACTGATAGGTCTATAATTGCCAGGGTCATTGGGTTTCGGTATTGGGACCATTATTGCATGTTTCCATTGTGTGGGCAACACTCCACATAGGAATGACTTGTTAAACAGGTGGAGTAGTGGATTGCCAGACACTTCACACAGTGCATTGAGTATGTCGTAGGTGACGCCATCTTCACCAGGTGCTGTACTTTTACCCTTTTCATAGCCCCCTTTACTTCCTTGGCTGTAATTGGTTCCCCATACTCGTCATCACTAGATTGTGCTCTTGTTATCCTAATCCTTCTGTCATTATGTCGGAGGAGCTGTTCCCTGCTTACTTCTGCAGGGAGGGAAGAGGATGATGCTGCATCACTCCACTTGTGAATTAGTTCTTCAGCCTTACCCTGGGGGTCGTTGTGAGCCGCAGGCCGGGCTCTGCTCCCCTTAGCTACCTTAATTTTTGCCCACACTTGTCTTACAGACGTTTCTCTTCCAATAGAGCTAGTGAACTCTAGTCATTGTCTTTCCCTTTGTAACTCATCTGCAATGTATGTACCTTTACCTGACTAAAAAATCTAATATAAATCTATATCTAATCTATATGCTTAGATATATGCAAATGAGAGAGTAATAGAGCGAAACCTTTAAAATACTGAACAATTTGGAGGATATTGATTCATACCATTTCTTCAAAAGGTCAGATGTAACACGAACAAGGAGCAAAGGTTTCAAGCTCAACAAGCCACAGTGTAGGAGTGACAACAAATGCTTTTTAACCCATACGATTATGATCATGGCAATAAGGTTTCTAAAACAGTAGGCATTCTTCTAAAGCCAGACACTGTACTATGTTCCTCGCCCTAACCTAGTCACTCAGTATTATTCACTCATTTATCCATGTCTTGTCTATTTATGTCTTAAAGGTTACAAGACGTACATTAGTCAATACAATTGGTGCTTAAAATGTCAAGGATCTCTTGTGAAACACGGGTATTAATAAAAAAAATTATTATGTAAAATAAATAAAAAAGGCCCAAGGGCCATGAAGTAACAAGAATGCAAGGCCAGCACAAGCTGGCGTAAGTAGAGAAGACGGAAGATTCTTCATATTAAAAGACCCTGCTTCTCCAAGATGGCAGTCACACCCTGCTTGCCCTGGACAATCACCATATGGAGATGGACTGTTTACTGTGAAGGGAAGTCCACAAATGCAATGCCAGCATGAGTCAGTCTTGAAGGGTAAACGATGATGGCACCCTCACAGTAACACAAAAGCCGAGCAAGCCCAATGAGGAAGACCTGTTGATGGGAAGGAGGAGAATCATTAGTCACAACAAAATCCACATAGAAACAAAGGAGAGAAAAAAAATAAAGTGGATGTCTTCTTTTTGTATAGACATAATAAATATTGCCATTTGGCTATGTATTTATATGATATATAATAGAATACAGCATAAAACAAAATAAGAGGGGTGGTAGGAGAAGAAAAGATTAGTGTTCAGTGAGAATCCACAAGGTCTTCTCTGAATACTCTTTATTTTCTTCAAGGCTGTGGGTCCCTACAATTGCACCAGAGGTGGTACACACCCTATTATTATTTAAACAGGTGAGTACACACACGGTGTTAGCAAACTTAGCCTCCAAACACACACACACACATGGTATCAGCAAACGTAGCCTCCAAACACACACACACACATGGTATCAGCAAGCTTAGCCTCCAAACACACACACACATGGTATCAGCAAGCTTAGCCTCCAAATACACACACACACATGGTATCAGCAAGCTTAGCCTCTAAACACACACACACACATGGTATCAGCAAGCTTAACCTCCAAACACACACACACATGGTATCAGCAAGCTTAGCCTCCAAACACACACACACACACATGGTATCAGCAAACTTAGCCTCCAAACACACACACACACATGGTATCAGCAAGCTTAGCCTCCAAACACACACACACACATGGTATCAGCAAGCTTAGCCTCCAAATACACACATGGTATCATCAAGCTTAGCCTCTAAACACACACACACACACACAAACGGTATCAGAAAGCTTAGCCTCCAAACACACACACACACATACATGGTATCAGCAAGCTTAGCCTTCAAACACACACACACAGAAAATGGGGACATTGAAACAGTTGATAAACTTGATTTCAAGAGAGAGAGGTCACTATGGGGAACTTCAAATTTTTTGTAATAAGTAATTAGGCAGACTTGTTGCTAGACAGGGAAGTAAATTAAATGTATGCCAAATTTTGCAAAATATACAATGAAGGCACACAAACATTCATACCTAAAACAGAGATGCAGGGCCAGAAAACAGGATTGGTTCAACAGAAATTGAGAGAGGGCCACAAACCAAAAGACACAAAAATGGAATGAAAGACATTGAAAAACTACAAGCAGATGTCAACAAAGTTTTCGATTGGGCAGCAGAAAATAACATGATGTTTAACAGTGATAAATTTCAGGTATGGCAAAAATGAGGATCTGAAACATAATACAGGGTACAAAACACAATCGAATCTTCCCATAGTAGAAAAACAGCATGTCAAGGATTTGGGAATAATGATGTCCGACGATCTAATGTTTAGGGAGCATAACCAAGCAAATATTGCGTCGGCCAGAAAAATGATCGGATGGATTATGAGAACTTTCAAATCCAGGGATCCCATCACAATGGTTGTACTCTTCAAGTCACTTATGTTGTCCCGTCTCGAGTACTGCTCAGTATTCACTTTCCCCTTCAGAGCACGGTTGCACGGTTGTTCCTGCCGGAACAACCGTGGACATCTTCAGGAGAAAACTGGACTGTTTTCTAAGAGAAGTTCCGAATCAGCCGGGATGTTGTGGGTATGTGGCCCTGCGGGCCGCTCCAAGCAACAGCCTGGTGGACCAAACTCTCACAAGTCGAGCCTGGCCTCGGGCCGGGCTTGGGAGTAGAAGAGCAGAACCCCATCAAGCAGGTATCAAAATAGAAAGAAGCCAAACCCCCAATCATACCAGCGATACAATGATGCGAGAAACAACTATACAGCAGTAAGGGAAGAGGCAGAAAGAAATTTTTATAAAGGGATAATGGATAAATGTAAAACAGAACTGGGCCTATTCTACAAATTCATAAACAACAAATTGCAAGTAAAGGATAATATCCAGAGGTTGAAAATAGGAAACAGATTCACAGAAAATGATAATGCAATGTGTGAAACATTAAACCAAAAGTTCCAAAGTGTGTTTATACAAAATGAATTCTTAAGAGAACCCGACACAATAAGAATTTCTGAGAACAACATAGAGCGTATAGAGGTGTCTAGAGATGAAGTGGAAAATATGCTAAAGGAGCTAAGTAAGAACAAAGCAGTTGGTCCAGATGGAGTTTCACCATGGGTTCTGAGAGAATGTGCATCTGAGCTCAGCCTTCCACTTCACCTGATCTTTCAGGCATCCCTGTGTATAGGAGTCATAGCAAACATGTGGAAAAAGGCTAACATAGTTCCAATCTACAAAAGTGGCAACAGGGAAGACCCCACCCCTCTCAGTTATAGACCTGAATCATTGACAAGTGTAACAGTGAAAGGATTGAAAACAAAACAAAAAATTAATAAAAACTAAATGGGTAGAACACCTGGAGAGAAAATATATAATATCACACAGACAGTATTGTTTTCGATCTGGAAGATCCTGTGTATCGAATTTACTCAGTTTCTATGATTGAGCCACAGAGATTTTAAAGGAAAAAGGTAGTTGGGTTGACTGCATCTATCTAGACATAAAAAAGGCTTTCGACAGAGTTCCACATGAGAGGTTGTTCTGGAAACTAGAAAATTTTGGATGGGTGACAGGTAAGCTTCTAACATGGATGAAAAATTTTCTGAGTGATAGAAAAATGAGGGCAGTAATCAGAGGCAATCGGACTGGAGAAGTGTCACAAGTGGAGTACCACAGTACATGCACCAGAAATGTTCATTGTCTACATAAATGATCTACCAGTAGGAATACAGAATTATATAAACATGTTTGCTGATGATGCTAAGATAATGGGATGGATAAGAAATTTAGATGATTGTCATGCCCTTCAAGAAGACCTGGACAAAATAAGTATATGGAGCACCACTTGGCAAATGAAATTTAATGTGAATAAATGCCATGTTATGGAATGTGGAATAGAACATAGATCCCACACAACCTACAAATTATGTGAGAAATCTTTATATAATTCTGATAAAAGAAAGAGGTCTAGGGTTGATTCTAGATAGAAAACTATCACTTGAGGCCCACATAAAGAACGTTGTGTGAGGAGCCTATGCCACGCTTTCTAACTTCAGAATTTTGTTTAAATACATGGATGGCGAAATACTAAAGAAATTGTTCACGAGTTTTGTTCGGCCAAGGCTAGAATATGCAGCGGTTGTTTGGTGCCCATATCTTAAGAAGCACATCAACAAACTGGAAAAGGTGCAAAGACATGCTACTAAGTGGCTCCCAGAACTAAAGGGCAAGAGCTATGTGGAGAGGTCAGAGGCATTAAATATGCCAAAACTAGAAGACAACAAAAAGAAGTGATAAAATCACTATGTACAAAATAGTAACAGGAATTGATAAAATCGATAGGGAAGATTTCCCGAGACCTGGAACTTCAAGAACAAAAGGTCATAGATTTAAACTAACTAAACAAAGATGCCAAAGAAATATAAAAAAATTTCCTTTCGCATACAGAGTGGTACACGGTTGGAACAAGTTAAGTGAGAAGGTGGTGGCGGCCAAGACCGTCAGTAGTTTCAAAGCATTATGTGACAAAGAGTGCTGGGTAGACGGGACACCACGAGCGTAGCTCTAATCCTGTAACTACACTTAGGTAACTACATTTGGTGTCAGCAAGCTTACCGTCGAAACACACACAAACAGCCTGCCTATTATTCAAGGCCTTCTCTGAGTACTCTCTATTTTCTTCTCTGAGGCTATGGGTCCCTAATCTTGCACCAGAGGTGGTACAACTTTTAAGTTTTTAACTACTGCACTGAGCACCTGATTTTGCAAAGACTTCTTAGTGCAATTGTTCTGGTATTTTTTTGTTTATAAATATTCAGGTATAGTTAATGTCAAAATGTTTCAAAACTCAACAATTTATATTTCAAAACAAAAAAAGTAATGAAAACATTACAAAACATTAAAATATAGCCTAATTAATTAATTAATAAAGTAGCACAACTCTCAGAATGTCTAAAGGTGCTTTGAGCAATGAAGTAGTTAATTTTATATATATAATATTATATATATAATATATATTTACCTGTGACTACTGCTTAGCAAAAATTTGATCTCTGTGAAAATTGGTCTCGTCATTGCTAGGAGATATTTTAAGACCATGATTTGCTGTGGATGGCACTGTAGTCTTCAAGTCATCAATCTAAAAATAGAGGTAATCTTTTAAAATGTAAATTTTGTATAAAAAAAATGCAAAAATAAATTGCAAGAATAATATGAAGTTATTATACAATTTTTGTTTAATTATTTAAATATTTGTGAGACATTATTAAGAAATGTATGAAGTACAGATTCTCTAAGACCTGATATGTATCTGCTTATGTTCCACCACATTACATTCAGGGCTGAAGAGAAAACACAGCCAGTAAGGTAATGATCACTTAGGATGGACTGGGATGCTACATGTAGGTGGGGGCTAAGCTGCGTGAGGCTAGGATGCCCAGCCTGCCTTGTCTAGGCTGGGCTGGGCTAGGCAACACTAGGAAGGAGTCAACAAATCTCTGGAGTGCCTTACTTTTCCTGATATCCTTAAAAAAGCAAGAATGATGCCATTTTATAAAGGAGGCGAGACAGCAGAAATAAACAATTAGAGAAAAATATCAAATCTACTTATACTTTCAAAAATATTTGATTTTTTTTTTTACAAACATCTCTTCCTACTTTGTAAAATTCAACATGAATACAAACACACACACACATCCCTAGGAAGCAGCCCATAGCAGTTGTCTAACTCCCAGGTACTTATTTACTGTTAGGTGAACCAGATATAGAGAATAACCACAAAATCTTGTAAAGCCACTAGTACACGCAGCATTTCAGGCAGGATATATAATATTTATATTATATATATATATATATATATATATATATATATATATATATATATATATATATATATATATATATATATATATATATATATATATATATATGATAGCCTCAGCTATCACTTCCTTATGTCTGGTCGTGATGGTCAAGCGGATTAAGGCGTCCCTGTACATATATATATATATATATATATATATATATATATATATATATATATATATATATATAACTGAAAACTCACACCCCAGCAGTGACTCGAACCCATATGCTATGCCCAAGATTACCATCCGAGTGCCAGCGGGGAAGTGGGTCAAATAGCCTCGGCTATCACTTCCTTATGTCTGGTCGTGATGGTCAAGCGGATTAAGGCGTCCCTGTACATACCAGTTGCGTTGCTCCTGGCAGTATTGGGTTCGAGTCACTTCTGGGGTGTGAGTTTTCAGTTGCATATTGTCCTGGGGACCATTCAGGCTTGTTCGCATTTGTGTTCCTCACGTGTTGCCCCAAAAATGAGGTGATTTGATAAAATGCTATGCCCAAGATTACCATCTGAGTGCCAGCGGGAAGTGGGTCAAATAGCCTCAGCTATCACTTCCTTATGTCTGGTCGTGATGGTCAAGCGGATTAAGGCGTCCCTGTACATACCAGTTGCGTTGCTCCTGGCAGTATGGGTTCGAGTCACTTCTGGGGTGTGAGTTTTCAGTTGCATATTGTCCTGGGGACCATTCAGGCTTGTTCGCATATATATATATATATATATGTATGTATATATATATATATATATATATATATATATATATATATATATATATATATATATATATATATATATATATATATATATATATATATATATATATAAGTTTGTGAGGGTACCACCTCTGGTGCCAATGTGGGGACCCATAGCCTCGGAGAAGAAAATAAAAAGTATTCAGAGGAGACCTTGTGGTCTCTCACTGAACACTAATATTATCCTCTCCTACCACCCTCATTCTTTTGTATGTACACATATATATTTACTTTATTTGAACTTTGTTACAAAAAAGGAGTTACATATGGGTTACAAAGATGGTTGTCATAGGTTGTCGAGTTCCTCCAGCTCCTCAGATGGCGGGCAGGAACCCTGGATGCAGTGCGCATTTCCCCTCTGTATCGCCACACTGAGGCGCTGGAAAAGAAAGCTTGCAGCTCTCGGGTCCCTTGTTGTTTCAATGAGCCTAGAACCCAGTTCCTTCAAAAAACTGGTAGCACTTTTACCCCAGGCGCCGAGCGTCTCAGAAGCAATGGGGACAAAATTGTAGTGGTGATCCAGTTCTCTATACTTACGGGATTTGGCTGCTTCCCTGTGGGTGGCAGCGCCACCTGGTTGTGCAACACTGAGGTTAATGTAGGTGTTAGCCAGGGTTGATACGCACGTGTAGTCCCATACCAACTGCTTGCCATTCTTCCAAGGGTTCACTGTGATACCATCCGGGCGACCAATAAGAGCATCAGAGTTACGGGGCGTTAGGTAACGGGGCTCTCTTTCAGCTGGGCATCCAGCTGTAGTGAGGCTCCTCTTGATGATGTCGTTAACTTCACTGTGCCTCGAGTGCCATCCCCCTGTGCTTTGGCAGAGTAGGCCATGGTGACCGTACCTGTCAGCCACCACCTCGCCGCAAATACACCTATATCTGGTGTGGATTGGGGCAGCAAGGCGGAGGGCCACAGCAATTCGGAGGGCGTGTGGTGTGAGACGCGTGCCAGTTGTATATATATATATATATATATATATATATATATATATATATATATATATATATATATATATATATATATATATATATATATATATATATATGAATACATACATACGGGACAAAGAGCCAGAGCTCAACCACCGCAAGCACAACTAGGTGAGTACACACACACACATTATATATATATATATATATATATATATATATATATATATATATATATATATATATTTATATATATATATATATATATATATATATATATATATATATATATATATATATATATATGTCGTACCTAGTAGCCAGAACGCACTTCTCAGCCTACTATACATGGCCCGATTTGCCTAATAAGCCAAGTTTTCCTGAATTAATATATTTTTTCTAATTTTTTTCTTATGAAATGATAAAGCTACTCATTTCATTATGT